>NC_056524.1:195436704-195524410 GCF_019175285.1 Sceloporus undulatus | reverse complement strand
TATTATCTGTCAGAAAAAATTAAAAAATGATTTGTGCTCATTCTGTTACAAATGACTGTGGTTGTTCTTTCCATCTTTAGGTTAAATGGGCTAAGGAGAACTACCATCACAACATTGGATCGCCTTATTCTTTGCGCCTGGCTTCTGCTGATGTCACTGGAAAGATCATTGTTTGGGATGTAGCCACAGGAGCTGCTCGCTGTGAAATCCAAGAGCACACAAAACCCATCCAAGGTAAGAAAACACTTATTTTCATATCACATCATGTTGCCGTTATAAATGTACTTACTAGTTAAAAGAAACAAGTGTAAGTAAAATATCCTTTGAATCCTTTTTATGTTCAAACAATTCCTGTTTGTTTATTTTTCCTCCCAAGCAAGACACATTCAGACTAGTATCCTGTGAAGGAATTAATGTCTAAATAATTATATGTTATATAGACATAAATCCTTTTTGGATGAGCCATAGAGGGCTATTCTGTTGCTCTTGTGCTCCATTAAACCCGTCACCCCCCACTGCCAGGCAACAAGCCTTCTGCCATCTCATGCATCTCATGTTCAGGGGGAGAGAATGAGGAGACTGTTCAGACCATGAAGATCCACCTGCTGTGGGATCCCAGGGAAAGGAACAAACGGGTGCATGCTGTTTGAAAGTCTCCCCTCTCTTTCCTCAAAAGTAAGCAACAGCAGCAGGGCCCCTTCAGGAGTTTGACAGCTGTTGGATGATAGAAGTCTGAAGAAATGAAGGATGAGAAACCAGGCGCTTCACATCAGCCTAGTATTTCAGAACAACAGGCCACTTCGAAGGTGCCTGGCACTTCAAAGGGGCCCAAAAACTCAAAAAATAAGAAGTTTGGTTTACCACACTGCATGCATGTGCAGAGATACACACACAGATGGAGTCTCAACCTTAGTGTGACTGCAATGTTTTTAATGTTTAACTTGCTTTGTCCAGAGACTTTAAAAAGGCTTAAGAATGTAAAAAATATCAATATATAGTAGTCATAGTTGAAATAAATGGGACTTTTAGTCTTGAAATTTTCTGAAATAATTATATGAAAGATAATTAAAATATTTTCTAACCATTTTCTTTACAGCAGATCATACCAATCTTTAAGGTTGCAATCTTACACACACTTAATCTTGGACTTCATTTACATTTCTGTCTGAGTAAATATATAATATATTATATATATATATATATATATATATATATATATATATATATTATATATATTGGGTTGTGCAATGTGCATATCGCAGATTGTTTCATGTGTTGTGAAACTATTTAGAAATGAAGTCTTGACTTTGGGGAACCCCGAATAATCAGTAAAATTCTTGCCCAAAGAAATTACTGTCTCCTTATACCAGTTTCTGAGTGTAACTGTCTCCAACCCACTTTTCTGTGGTCTCAGACCTTCACACCCCCTTACTGTATTAATGACACTGTGAAGGTACTGTAATAAAACACCCTTCAATGTCTCCTGGGGGCCAGTGTTGCCCCTTAGTCTCTAATAGTTGTCCCCCCTAATCAACACACTTGAATGCGTTTAATTCTTTGTCCTGATTCTCCAGTCTTTTTATATTAATCCTCTAGGGAAATGGCTGCAAAACTTGCAGAGCTGGGCATTTAATGAGTTTGTGGTACTGTTGCATATAACAAACAGCATCCTATTGTTCAGGGCATTCCTAAGCTTGTTAGCTGTTTAGTCTCTGGAGAATTTCACTTAGTTTCTAGGCAACAGTGAATTATTTCAGTAGCTTTATGTCTCTTGGTGATGAGGTTTGTAAATCAGCAGAAAGGGTGAAAAGTTGGACATCAGTAACCAATCACAATGGCAAGTTTTTCCCCTGGAGGAAAGGGAAATGGCGGCGGGGGTAGGTGAGTGGGTTCCCCATATGAAAAATTGTTTTGGAGAATCAGCACTTCTCTTGAAGTGCCAACAAAGAGCAATGATAATCATATATTCTGATGCAAGAGAAATAGAAGATAAAGAATATTGTATGGATTGCCATCCTAAAAACAGCCAGTAATTATTAATAGTATTACATCCTTTTGTATAGTAGTGACCTGAATTACAAGTATATGTTACTTTATGTAATTATGCAGCCAGCATGTTTGGGATGATCTCATGATATTTATATACTGGCAGGACAAAATAGACTTTTGGGCTCTTTTTGTTTTTAAATATTTAAAACGTACATCTGCAGTGGGGCTCTTGTGGCTCCTTAATGACAGAAATAGTTTAGCCTCTTCAAAACTGAAATGCATTATTACACAGAATTATTCATCACTGTGTATTGTAAGTTACCGTATTTTCCGGCCTATAAGACGACTTTTTAGCCCAGAAAAATGTTCCCCAAAGTCGGGGGTAGTCTTGTACTCCGGAAAGCCCCTGGGTCCTAAAGAGAGCCCTCGGCAGGGAAGGCTTCTCTCAAAGGCAAAGGAGCATCCTCCTCCGTTCCTTCCCTCCTTTGCCTTCCCTCCCTCCCTCCCTCCCTTTCTTTTCCCCTCCTTCCTTCCCTCCCTCCCTTCCTCCTTCCTTCCTTCCCTTTTCCTTCCTTTTCTTCTCTGCCTTCCTTCCTTGCTCCCTCCTTTCCCTTCCTGTCCTCGGAAGGCAGAAGGTCTCTCTACCTTCCCTCCAGCCTGAGAGCAAGGCTGGCTACAGAGCAACCAATCCTTTGGAGTCACACACTCACAGTTTTCAGCCAATCAGAGAGAGGGCTGGAGAGTGGTCGCCACCCCACCCTCAGAAAAGGGTCTCTCTCTCTCTCTCTCTCTCTCTCTCTCTCTCTCTCTTAGTCCCTGAGTCCCTCTGAGAGCCAGGCTACAGAGCAACCAATCCTGTTTGGATAGAGTCACACTAACAGCCAATCAGAGAGAGGACAGTGGTTGCCCCCCCGCCCTCACAAACTACAATTCCCAGGATTCCCTGGTTTTTCAAGGGAATTGCCTCCACACTTCCAGATCCCAGCCCCAGAGAATGAGTCTACAGCATAATCAGTGTTGCCAATTTAAGTCCACTTCTGCAGGTGCATTTGGATTTAATAATGATAACAATAATGGTGATGATGATGATGATGATAGAGAGATAGATCTTGTAGCACCTTTGAGTCTCACTGAAAGAAAAGTTGGCAGCATGAGCTTTCCTAGACTTAAGCGTACTTCCTCAGATGCATGGGAATTGTAGTTCATTGTGGCACCAGAGCTCTCACAAAACTACAATTCCCAGGGTTCCCTAGCACTGAGCCAGGGCAGTTAAAGCAGTCTCAAACTGGATTATTTCTGCAGTATGGATTGGACCTTGAGCATTTTTAATAACCAAGGTCCAAAACACACTGCAGAAATAATCCAGTTTGTGACCACTTTAACTCTCCTGGCTCAGTGCTAGGGAATCCTGGGAATTGTAGTTTGTTGTGGCACCAGAGCTCTTTCTGAGAACGCTCAATGTCTCACAAAACTACACTTCCCAGGGTTCCCTAGCACTGAGCCAGGGCAGTTATTTCTGAAGTGTGTCTTGGATCCAACTAAGGCTGCATCTTCACTCCAGAGACAATCCAGTTTCATACCGTTTTAACTGCCATGGCCCAGTGCTATGAAATCCTGGGAATTGTAGTTTGTTGTCACACCAAAGTTTGCTGAGAAGGCTAAATATCTCAGAAAACTAGAATTCCCAGGATTCCATAGCACTGAGCCAGGGCAGTTAAAGCAGTCTCAAACTGGATTATTTCTGAAGTGTGTCTTGGACCCAACTCAGGCTGCATCTTCACTCCAGAGACAATCCAGTTTTGTACTGTTTTAACTGCCATGGCCCAGTGCTATGAAATCCTGGGAACTAATTTGTTGTCACACCAGAGTTTTCTGGGAGGGAAAGTTAAATGTCTCACAAAACTAGAATTCCCAGGATTCCCTGGCACTGAGCCAGGGCAGTTAAAGGGGTGTCAAACTGGATTATTTCTGCAGTGCAGTTGCAGCCTAACACGTTTCTATTTGGCACAAAGCTTCCTGGGCTTTGATTCCAATAGGAGCCACTTGAACTGCCACGACTCCATCCATACAGAATCCCTGGGATTTGTAGTTTGGATCAGTGCCCCTCCATGCATTCTTTGGGCAGAGAAGGCAAAAGACCTTATAAAACTACAGATTCTAGGATTCCAATAGGATGGAGCAGCAGCTCTTAAAATGTTGTCAAACTGCATTAATTCTAAAGTGTAGATGCACCAAGAGGAAGGGCGGGAGGAGTTGTCGAGGCGGGTGAAATAATGTTGTGTATGCTGTTATTTCAAATGTGGAACAGAGTCCTTCCTCAGAGTGTAGTGGAGTCTCCCTCCTCTTCCCCTCCTTTTCTTCTTTCTCCTTCTCCTTTTTTCTCCTCCCCCTCTTTCTCCTCTGCCGCTGCTGCTACTGTTATTGTGTGCCTTCAGCTCCTTTCTGACTTATCGTGGAAGAGAGGGGTGGTCTTATACGGTGAGTATATCCCAAACACTCTATTTTAAGTTGTAAAGTTGGGGGTCGTCTTATACGCCCAGTCGTCTTATATGCCGGAATATACGGTATGTTTTGTGGCTATATCATTTTCATTTCATCACAAGAAGCAGTGAAGTCAAATACTACAGTGTTTGCACTGAAAGAAGAAAATGTCCAAATCACCTTGGTTCATGTGAAGTTTTATGAGATAACTAGACAAGTTGACATATGCCTGTAAACTTCTTGTGTGTTTTGGAGAAATGAAAAGAGAGAAGGAAACACAGAGAGGTAAGAGTGCAGCGGTTTCTGTAAAGAATGTGGAACTAATTGCTTTGGTGTTCATTCGATTTTTATTGCATCTGAGAGCATCAGTGATACCTATGGTAATATGGAAATTTTATTATAAGATTAAGAGAGCCAGTGTAGTGTCATGGTTTGGTTGTTGGCTGAAGGCCAGGGTTCTAATCTCCGCTTGGCCATGAAACCCACTTTGTGACCTTGGGCAAGTCCCACTTTCTCCATTTCAGAGGAAGGCAGTGGCAAATTCCCTCTAAATGAATCATTCCAAGAAAGCCCCATGATAGGTTTGCCTTAGGGTTGCCTTATGTTGGAAATGACTTGAAGGTATGCCACGAGAAGTGCTTTTTCAGTCTGCTGTCCTGAACAATTAAGTTGACACCATCACTCACTGATAGATCACCTGCAAAATGTGTGATTTGCTATCACTCCAAGTGTCTCCCTAGGTCTGATAGTATCAATTGCCCAGTTGTTATGTCCATCATTAAAAATCAATAATATATATGTGGATTTTCTTCAAGTAGAGGATGATGGCAGCTTGAGCAGAGAAGAAAATACTATTTTCTACATCTGTCTTTTTTAAAAAACAGCTTGCATGTTAATGTTCTGTAATGTGTCCCAGCTCTCTATTGCTTTTCTCGTTCTCCCTGTAGCAAGCTGTTCATCCCCTGCTGTTTTTAGTGCTACCCACATCCCTCATTATCATTATGGTTATAGATGTGTTTTATTCCTGAAATAAAATTCATAGTATCGTGGTGAAATGAAGTTTCCAGCTTGGGCTTCAATGAATAATTGATAGTTTAGTTGCAAAGTTGTTTCATAAAACTTTTCATAACCCAGAATGACCCACACATTTTCTTTTTTCACTGCAAAACATTACTGAAGTAACTTTGCACTTGTCTTGATTGCTTCATATGATAAAGTGGAGTTGATACACTCACAAACATAACTTCAAATACATAGTGATGAATAATTCTATGTAATAAGGTGTTTCAATCCTGGACATGCTAAACTATTTCTGTCATTTAGCACAGATTCTTCTTGAGCAGGTTATTTGAACTACCCACATATTTAAACAAATCTTGTTTGCATTCATGAAAGACTGGAAAGATCAAAAATGGAGATGCTGTACTTCCATTTCAATAATTGAAGTTCTTTTTAGCATTAATTTTTCTCAACCCTGTTAAGCACAAAGGGGAGGATGTAGGCTGTACTTTCTTAGTGGAAAGAGAGAGGTTTCAAGTGGTTAGCCAAAATAACTGTTGGCTGTAACATTTTTTTGTTGATTCCTAGACATATCTTTACTCAGATTCCAAGACACTGCCGATAATTATTTTTATTGTTGAATTTGTATCCTGCCTTTCTCCCAAGATTACTTGATTTGATGTAATTTTAAAATCATTTCTCCTAGTTTCTTGTATAAATAAGGACAATAAAGATTACACTTGCTGTCTATCTTTAAGTTTGTTTTTTAAATATAAAGTTGCATAGTATAGAATTTCTTGGCTGTTCAGGATTTAAACAGATCTAGTTCAGAATACAAAATACCAAAAGGGAAAGATCTTTGTGTACAGTGGTACTCCTAAGGACTTTTGTTTCAACTGTATGTTCCTTTACTGCCCTACAGACTACTTCAAAACTTCATGGACCTTTGTGCATCATATTTCGCAAAATTCAAGGAACTGTTAGAGTATGCTGTCTACCTGTTTTCAGTACTTATTTCCAGATTCCACCCTCCCTTCTTTCTTGACTCTCTTTGTTGTTGTCAACATTGGCCAAATAAAGCGGTGTCAAACCACTTTGAAATCTAACTGTTTAGATTCACTGGGTGGATAGTGAAATGGAGCCACACTCCATAGCTAGCAACTGCAGCAAAAAGAAGCTCAAATACTCTGACTTAAGTAAAAAAAAAATGTGTACCATCGCACCGGCATATAAACAGCACATCACCAGCATATAAGTAGCACATGTGAGAGTGTAAAAAACACAGCAGGCACCAATAATGCAGTGGATGTAATTGCAGCTTACACAAACTAGACAGTCCAACAGGGGCTCATGGAGAGTAGAGGGAGAAAGGGGCATGTATGAGGTGGGGGGGGCTCCATGATTGTTCTTTGCCAATGTGTCACTGAGCACACTGATGTACTATACCGGTAGTGCATCAGATGCAACTGCGTGTTTGGGCACACCACTGGTCATGCGGGGTGTCCAATAGGATAGTAGCTGGACAGAAAAATGGAGGTAACTGGTAGTGTTTGTGTGATGGTACACATGCATTGTGGGGGAGGAAAAAAGATAATACTCAAGAACCATGGCTCAGTGCAGCATGGTGCAGACTGCCCGTGGGTGTTCAGCCCGCCTTGGGAGTGGGCAGTGCGGACAGCAGGGTTTTGACCCATTTTCAGAAAACTCAAGATCAATCGACTTTTTCCAACCTGTCTGTTCTGGCCTTGAGTCTCTCTCACCCTTGACAAAGTGCAAATGTCATTTCCGCTGACACTTGAACAATTATGTGGACATCTTGAGTATTGGTCCTTGCTGACTTCAAGTTCACTTGACATTAAGCTCTGCTCATGCAGAAAATATTGCAGCTCCTTCAAGCCAGCTGTGTTGGTAGAGTTTGGCAGCAATGACAGCAAGACTACATTGTACTTTGTAAACTTTCAGGCCTATTTGTTTGCCTCAGGAAAGAGGTATGGACTGAGTCCTGTTTAGGCAACCTTTGGAGTACTGGTTGTTCAGAGGTTTGTTCTTTAAGGACTAAACAAAAACAGGAAATACTTTATTCTGTATTCAGCTATCCCGTGAAGGAAAGGAATATCTAAGCCATTCATTTTGAAGAAGTTTTTCAAGCAATGTCAGGATTTTTTAAAAAATTAACAAAGTAAGTAAAATTTAATAAGTGAATAGACTGTGTCAAGTGCAAAACCATGTACGTACGTTGTACCTAATACATGCAAACTATTTGTAGTTTATTTGGATAATAATTTCGCTGGGAAGGACTAATATTTTCCCACTTTTCACCTTTACTCTGTTAATTCAACAAAACTGACATATCCATCCATGCTCTAGTATCTAACATTCTTTGTACAAAAACATTTTATATGTTAGATCTGGTGACACCCAAGGCTTCTGTACAAAAATGATAATAACAGTTTGGAAATGTTGACCAGAGGTTTTCTGAAAATTTCTGAAAATGTACATTACAAAATACTGTGGATTTTGTTCTTTGTATTTTTCTATATGTATATTTATATATATATTACTTACTTTAGACATTAGGTTTATGTTTTGTACTCTAGCTTATGTTTACTGCATGATTATTTTTTTGTATCTAATGCTCTTGTTGTAATCCGCTTTGATTCCATGAGGAAAAGGCAGAATAGAAATAAATCATCATCATCATTATTTAATTACTTGCTCATTTAACTATTTCTTAGAGAGCTTGTCTTTACCCATCTCACCCTGTTTACATCAGTAATTAAATAACTTGAGGTAAGTCAGTTCTGTAGCAGCCTTTATTCCAAATTCAAATCTAATTATATAAGCTGAAGAGACTTGATATTCCCAGCATCAAATGAAAAACAAACCCAGTTCTGAACCGCTACTTTTTTTTCTTATTTTACATATGATTGGTGAAATCCCAGGTTTCTGCATTATGTTAATACTGGCAGTATATTTGCTTTATAAAGATTCATAATTTGATGTAATGAAACTAGGGAACTATAATTCAGAAAATACACTTGAAGTTTCAGCACAGACAATTGTTTTTAGCTTGTTTTTCTTTATCTAAGGTGTTCTGGATTCTAAATGTAATAAAACAAGTATTTCTTTGTGCTAACATTTTCCAATGTGCCATTTTCTCCTGTTTTTTGTTCTTAGAAATACAGTCACCCCTTTGTTTTTGCGGGGGATCTGTTCTGGACCCCCTTGCAAAAATGAAAATTTGCCTATATTCAAGTTCCATCGACTTGAATGGCAGCAGGCCCACATTTTGTCCCACTCTGTTTGCCGTCCGCAAACAGGCGAGGGACACAGACTTCAATTCTGAGAAAACGGTAGGGCAACTGTATATAGCAAATGAAAGGGGTTGCTGTTCTTCACTTTGAGACTGTTCTCTCCTTTTCTTTGACAGACATGCAGTGGTTATGGAGTCAGGATGCTTCTCGAGATCTGCTGCTTGCAGTTCACCCACCAAATTACATTGTGTTATGGAATGCAGATACTGGCACCAAACTCTGGAAGAAAAGTTATGCAGAAAACATCCTTTCTTTTTCATTTGATCCTTTCGATCCTTCAAATTTAGCATGTAAGTTCTTCATTAGGAAAGTGCTTGTTACCATTGATTTCCAGAGTAAATATTGCTGTGATATGAAAGTTTGCTGTTGGATCATAACTTCCAAAAGCCAGAAAATGCAATAAGAGAAAGAACAGTATAGGTTGATCTAATTAACCTTGGTTTGTGACATTTATAGGAAGCTTGGGATGTGAGCAGGGGGAATTTGAATGTGAAGTGGGCAAATGAGATTGGTTATGGTAGAAGTCATTAATTAAAACAACAGATAACCAAATGTACTGTGAAGCAAGTTCAAAGTTTAAGAGAATGGATGTGCATACATATTACGATATTTAGGCAGCCTCCTTATGCCTTGGGCTGGATTCCTTTCTAGTCTACTGAACATGGACTATGATAGCAGCATAGTGAAGAAAAGATAGGGTGATGTGCAGGCGGCATTTACATATCATAATAAACCATAGCTTGGTACAAAGGTTTCTAGGTTCTCAAGGTCATAGGGGCTGTGGAAGCCCCCAATCATTTGCCCCCTTTCCACCACCCCCATGAAAAACCTTGCCTTGTTAAACAACTAAAACTTGTTAAACAAACTGGTTGCACCCCCCCCCCCCCCAAAAAAAAAAAAAAACCAACAACCCCTCTCAGGAACCCAGTTGGGGATTTTGAGTCTTCCCACCAGGTTTTAGGCCTAAGAAGACCTTTAACAAAATAAATAAACAAAACAAAACCATTTTGTTTCTGGAGGGCTCAAAATCGGGCTGTTTTAGGTTCTGTGACCTATAGGTCGTATTTTCCCTTTTGCTAGTGTACTGTGACATGAACATATGGAAATGATTCACAGCATGTTTCAAGTTTGTACATTTTCTTTCTGCTTCACCTTCATTGCTGGGAGAAAGAGTTCAGAATCTTTTGCTCAACCACAAATGTTTGTGGAGTTTTGACCCAGAAATGTTGTTACGCCTAACTTAGGGTAGTTTAAACAAGCCAGTTTCATTATGATTTGAAGTTGACTTGTTTTAAACTAGGGCTACTGTTAACTTATTTGCTACCTCAGATAACATGACAAATGGTGAAGTGCTTAAAAAAATGGAAGCTTTCAGATTCCTTTCAGCTTCATGAAGGGATGTGAATCAAGCTCATTTTAACAAGGGCTCATTTCTGTTATGTTAAGTGTGACATAGAAACACAGCCAATGCCTTATCCAAACCCACAGGCTAACCCTACAATGATCAAAGAGCAGTGTGGAAAGATTTCCTAACAGCGTGTCAGCGTGTTTCCTTGGTTCGATTGTGGGAAATTTTTGTCTAGATTACAAAAATACAAATGATTAATTTAGTTAATTAGAACATTTCTAATAGTTTCAACCTGGCCACTCAAATATAATCTTCTTCCTGATTAACAGGAATGTGGCTCCTGCTCTCATTGATTTAAAAATGAAAATTAAAAATGAATTAAAAATGAGAATATAGTTTACATGTTACGGGTGCAAATGACTAAGGAATTGTATGCAAACAGTATTTTTATTCAAAAGGAATTCCCACTGGGAACTTGCTTTCAAGTAGGCTGTGTAGGACTGCAGCCTAAAGAACATAAGGGCATTCAACATTACATTTTCTTCTAAGTTACATAGGTAAGAATTGCTAGAGGTTATACTGCATTTTGAGAGATCTTCTTTTATATTTGACCATGTGCAGGGAGTGTATAGAGCTAATATTAGAAACATAAACTTTTCTTCCTGCAATCATCTACCATATTTTAAAGTGTGTGTGTGTGCATATTAAAGCTGACTTCTGAGGTCTCTATGGCCATATGCAGGTGGGATATTTAATTTTTATTTTTTTTTTTTTTTTTTATTTTTTTTTTTGTATGTTTTTTAATTTTAATTTTTTTTTTTTTATATTTATTTTTTTTTTTTTCTAATATATTATTTATTTTTTTTTATTTTCCTCCCCACCGAATGTTAACAGTTGTCAGTTTATTCAGCATTCATAAAAGTGTTGACTACATTGGTACCCCGGGTTACGAAAATAATCCTTCCTCGGCCCCTTTGTAACCCGAATCTTCGCTGAGCCGAAAAGCATAGGCGCTAGCGCTGGGAAGCCGCGATTGTCGTCAAAAAGCGCCGAAAGAGCACCAAAAATTTTTCGTAAAAAAAAAAAACGTAACCCGGAACAGTTTTTTCCTATAGAATTTTTTCGTATCCCGGAAATTTCGTAACGCGGTGCTTTCGTATCCCGGGGTACCACTGTACTTCTAACTGCAAGGGTACATTAGGAATGAATTGAAATGACCAAATTACTCTGCATATTTATAACAAAATAACTGTCTTTTCTTCATACAGTGCTTACAAGTGAGGGAATAGTGTTCATTTCCGACTTCTCGCCTTCCAAGGCTCCTGTCAGTTCAGGGAAAAAGGTTTACATTTCCAGTCCCCATTCTAGTCCTGTTCATAACAAAGTGGCAGCTGCAACAGGAGCTAAAAAGGCCTTAGACAAAGTTAAAATTCTCATCACTAATGAAAAACCAAGGTAAGTATACAGGGCATATTTTCTGTTGTGCTCACAAAACCTGTTCTATAAGGATGAACCTATAAAAAGTATATTTGTAAGTGGAGTTCTCAGATTTCACAGTCTGACACCTCTTTAGTATTCAGGGTAAAGAGAGAAGCTGTATTTGTTAAACTGTGCTGTTGGCCTCCCACTTTTGCAAGGTACTTCAGGGCAGCGTCTATAGACTTTCCAGGAGATCTGCCTGTCCACTTCCTCCCACTCAGGACATTTTGGGAATAAGTGATCAGAGCAAGGAAATATTGAGTTGCCTGAGCATTTGTTGTTTCCGGAATTGCTGAATATGGTACTAAAAGATACTTGCTTTGTAACTTTTCTTATCTTATTGTTAACTTTCCAAGTTGAGTTCCCTACTTTCTCACACCCTAAATGAAGCTGGACTACAATTTCATTTCTTGTTCTGAAGCACATGTGGGATACAGAAGTGCAAAAATCACGGTGTAAATAATGTCTTTCTTCTTCACCTCTGCTTAGGCACTTGTTTTTTTCCCTCTCTTTCATTTCTTGGTCTTGCTTCTCATTCTTTCCTGTCTTTTTCACTCTACTCCCCAAAGTCTTGGCTGAACAATTTCTACATCCCTTCTTTTTTTTCCCCTGCACACCTCTTCTTCCTTCTTCTCTCGTTCCACCATGATTCTTGCCTACATTCAACTTCTCTCTTCTTCCCTAATATCTCTTTAGTTCTTAATCTCCTAGTTTCTCTCCTCCCCCCAGTCTTGTCTCCTTTCAGCAAAAAACCCAGTTCCTCCCCTTGCCCTGAGAACCAAAGAGGTTCTAGGCCCTGTCCCCACATCTCCTCGTCCCCCAACTTCTACTATTCTGAGTCATTTGGCTTCTTCCCCATCCCTTTGTTTCTCACTCTCATCCTCTGTTCTACTCTTCATAACTAAACGCATTATCATTTTTCTCCTTTTCCCCACATCTGCCTCCCCACCTCTAAAACCATCTTTGTCTCCACCCCTTAAAACCATGACTGGGATATGTTAAAGTTGTAAGTCCAGTTCAACTCATTTGGGCTTGCTTCTGAATAGACATGCATAGATAGAACTAGTGAACTTTTATCATCATTGCAATAACAAAACATTGTATGATTATTAGTAGCATTATTATGATAATTATTTTGGAAGTAAGGGAGAATTCCACAACCTGACTTTAAAAAAAAAAAGATGTGGACCATGAGGAGCGTTCATGAATTGGAGCAGAATTTTTAAAAATTGCTTATGGCTTGGAAAAACGTCTTGGTGGACTAACAAATGCATAAAATAAATGTTTGCAAAAGTGTTAAAAAGAGGTCTAGGAAAGATTTACTTATTTTTCTGTTTAGAGCAGAGCATGGAAAGCTTTCATTGGCCTGTTACAGACTGCCAAAATAAAGCTGCTTCGGGTCTCTTTGGAGGTATGCTGTTTAAATGATGCATGCATCCTAAGAATCCAGAAGCTGCACCAAAGCTGCCCTCCAGTGCTTAGGAATGGAGTGTGGCTTTGGCGCGACCTCCAGACTCTTCGGACCCATGCATCATTTAAATAGCATACCTCCAAAGAGACCCAAAGCAGCTTTATTTTGGCAGTCTGTAACAGGCCATTGATTCTTATAGAGCAGTTCTTGCAAAGTTAGTTGTTTTTCTCTTCAGTGCAGAGCTTGGAAGATACAGTATTATTTCCAACCAAATAAATATTTTCCTAAATTGCATTTTAATGTATCGAATATGCTTTGAGCCACTGTGATTTATACTTAACGCATCAAGCTTAATGGCACCAGTAAGGCCTGTCTCATGACATCATTGGGGTCACTTTGTATGTCATCACTAGGAAGCACTCAGTGTGTTATCACCAGGGGCCATCCCCAGGTATCAGTTTTGAGCCCTGAAATCCTAGCTTTTGTGAGACTCCAGACTTGACAATTCAAGGCATGTTGGTCCGTTTGATTATTGTTTAACAAAGGGGCAGGGAAGGTTTGACCCTCCAGATGTTTTGAACTTTAATTCCTACAAAGCCTAACCAGCATGACTAGGGTAAGGGAAATCTTCAGCCTTGGTGTAAGAGTTTATAACAAGTCAAGAATATGGTGAAGTTAGAATGATATGATCATTTTGCTTCAGAGACTTTGGATTGCTCTCACTACTGCAGCACTGAAAGTAGGTCATCCAATTATTGTAAAACTGTAAAATGTGAGGCATTCAGAATGAGGCCTTTTGCAAACCCCTTCTGAGGAAACTTGCCAAGAAACCCTCATTATAGGTTCGCCTTAGGGTTGCCATATATTGGAAACAGATCCATGGAGTGCTACTTGGGACTACTTTTCTCCTAGCCAATATAGCTGCTTCTGGAGAAAATAATGGTATTCTGCAAACAAATCAGTTGGGTTTATGCATAGATTCAAATTATGTAATAAAAAGGTATGGTTTGGCATGGGTTGGAATAGCTCCCAAAGAATTTGAACAAAGGGCCAAAACAGACTGGCAAAAAACACCGGCTTCGGGGTGGCGTGTGGGCGTGGCATACACACAGCACACACTCCGATGTCTTCCCCAAGCCAATGTCATGCCACCCCACTGACCACACATCAAGGCGGCGTCATGGCATTTCTGCGGTGCTACGTTTACACGCCCTGCGCTACAGAAACACTGAAAAGCCACCACCCTAGCAGAAAAGGTGCCTTTTTTCCACCCCAAAAAGGAGCAGTCTTTTGGGTCTTAAAAATGCTGAATTGGGGCCGCAGCATGCAGTTGCTTCAGCCTCAATCTGGCACTCAAAGGGGCGGCATCATGCTGCCCTTTTAAGTCCATCTGTTTCAGCCTAAAGTTAAACAACTTAGTTAAAGTTGTTAGTCAGTTAAACACATACTGTATCCTCCACCATGTAACTAAAACACTAGCCACTCAGACCCCTAGAAACATCTGCTGACACATCAGTTCCATTTAGACTACTTAAGGAATAATCTATTCACTCCATCCCCATGCAAACAAACTATTTCACTGTGGAGGGAAGGTTATAGCCCTGTGACTATCTGCCTTGGACTACCCTTCCAATGCTTCAAGAAATGATGTACTTGTGATGAATTTGTTTTTCTTTTGCCACTAACAATAATTTATTCCAGTCTAAGGAATTTAGCATTCTATTCTCTACACTGCATTCCCACATTAAAACACATGGAAAAGAGTCCACAGTCTTGGGTTGTTTGCAAGTCCAGGTAGTCCACATGCCCACATACAAACTTGACAGAAAACTGCAAAAACTTTATTGATCTCTGGAGAGAGTATTTCTCTAGAATGCACATACTTCCAAAGACATTCTCTGACATACTTCCCACTTTACATGTTTTGGTGTGTGTGTAAACATAAGTGCATACAGTCATCCCTTTGTATCTGCAGGGGATCATTCTGGACTCCCCCGCCCCGCCCCGGCAGATAACAAAAAATGCAGGACTTCAAGTCCCATTGTTTCCTATGGCAGTGTGATGTATGTGAGGCCGCTGGTATAGCCATGTGCACATGCCTCCATTAAAAACAACAGAGTGAATGGCAAGCCTGCGGATAAGAAGAGCCCCTCTGTACTTTAACAATATAATTATAGTTATTTTCACTAACCAACCAATTCTTTAAGTGATCAAATAAAAGCTACAATTCCTATGCTGGGCATAGATACAGGCACACACAATTTGGGATCTAAAAGAATTCTAGTTATTTTTTATAGAGCTAAATCTAACTTTTAGTTCCTGTTAGACTTAATTAGATTTAATGCAACTAGATTTAATGCATTATCTAGTATGGTTGGGACTAACAAATGAATTTAGCCCCTAGAAACAAACGTTACAGCTCTGCAGTTGTTCAGGATATGGCAAGATGATGTTTCAGAAGTATAAGTGATACAGGTTGCCTTAGTAAGTGCTTCTCAAAGATGTTTAATTGTCTGATTTGCAAAAAAGCTTATTCACTTACCGTTAAAGTATTGTAATAAGACTTATTTGTGATGTGTTTAGTGCTGAATCAGTAACATTGAATGACTGCCTTCAGCTATCCTACCTGCCTTCCAAACGAAACTACATGTTGTTACTCTACCCAAGAGAAATCTTGATTCTTGACCTTGAAGTAAACCAGACAGTAGGTGTCATAGCAATTGAGAGAACAGGAGTGCCATTTCTACAGGTAATAAAAACCCCTTTCAAATGTGCATGCTTTAGTTTTCACTGTTATCTTTAAAATTCCTTTTTACTCTATATTTGTCCAAATGAGTTGATGAGATATTTAATATCAGAGAGAAAGCAACTTAATTTGGAGTCTAAATGCTGGAAATTCATGATTACTGAGTTGTTTTTGATTGAATGATAACATATACTTGCCGATAGAGATGTGAAGACCTGGGGGGGGGGACTAGAAAAATCTGGGGGGAAAACCAGGTTTTTTTTTTCTGTTTTTCTTTTCCTGAATTTTTTTTTTCCTTCCAAAAATTGGAAAAATTGAAAAAAGGAAGAAACCGATTATGGAATGTTTTATTTTAGCATGATGAATAAAACCTTTAAGACAAGGTGTTCATATACTCTCCAAATCATTTCTAAAAAATATGTACAGTATTAGATTATTCCAATTTCTGTGCACTGAATGAGGACAAGCAAGTCCTAGGCCTGTTACAGACAGCCAAAATAAAGCTGCTTCAAGTCACAGTGGAGGTATGGTGTTTCAATGATGCATGCGTCCTAAGAGTCCAGAAGCCACACCAAAGCCACGTTCCAGTCGTTAGGGCTGTAGCGTGGGTTTGGTGCAACTTCTGGACTCTTAGGACGCATGCATCATTGAAACACCATACCTCTACTGTGACTCGAAGCAGCTTTATTTGGGCTCTCTGTAACAGGCCCTAGGTTACAAACTAAACTCACCAATACGAGAGCAAGATGCATTTCTTTCTTTAGGGGGCACTGAAAGAATCTGGTCTGTGTTTGGAAACACTCACAGTAAATCAAGAAATAAACTGACATGTGAAAGGAGAAGGTTATTTCATTATTTATAATTTATTTTTATAACGCTGTAAATGTTTATTTTTATAGTGCAGTAAATGTACACAGTGCTGTACATAGAAATGATCAAATCAATAAAAATGAAACCTGCCAATGGCGTACAATCTACAAAATACATATAGAACAATAGGTAGTAATATAAGATAGATTTGGTGCTATGGAATTCTAGCAATCGTAGTTTTATGAAACATTTAGCTTTCTCTGCCAAAGGGTTCTGGTGCCACAACAAGCTACAATTCCCAGAATTCTGTAGCATTGAGCCATGACAGTTAAACTGGTATCAGATTGGAATATTTCTGCAGTGCAGATGCAGCCTAGAGCTCAAAAAACGAGTTTGGTTAACTTTCCCCTCCTCAATTCTGTTTATGGGAATGGGTGCTATATGTCTATTTGATACTGTGGAGAGGAAATATAATTTTCTTTGTTACTAATGTTGATGACTTCTTCTGGTATTTATTTATTGTCTGCTCCACATAACCTAGCAAAAGCAAAGTTCAGGAGATTAATATTCCATTTGTTACAACTAAAAAAATAAAAGTAAATTCCATTTGTAATAATTGTTTGAATACACTTTATTTTAATATACCAATTGTAATAATTTTATGCCAAATCAAATTATACATAGTCATATTTTATGTTCCTAAAGTAACAGAGTGACTTTCAATCTGTAAAAAGTGCTAATGTTACATTTTATTCAATTTTTCCAATCATTTCCATTTTTTTCCTGACCCCTGCCCCCTGGAAAAAACAGATCCCCCCTCCCATGGCTTCATCGTTTCCAGAAATTTTACATCTTTATTTGCAGAACTAGCTTTTTTTCATAAAGCATCTTCTAAAGTTTTGTCATGCCTAGGTTTCTTTTGTCTCCAAACAGATGCGACAAAAGAAGCTGCTTTGGGCCACTTTGGAGATGTTCTGTTTAAATGATGCAGGAGTTGTAAGAGGCTGGAAGCCATGCTGAAGCCACGCTCCAGTCCTTAGAACTGGAGTGTGGCTTTGGCGTAGCTTCTGGCCTCTTAGGGTACATGCATTGTTTAAACAGCACACCTCCAAAGTGGCTCGAAGCCGCTTCATTTGGCCTGTCTGTTTGGGCACTAACTCTACTTTCCTTATGGAATACAGATTTTTTTTTTGTTGATAGACTGTATGTATTCATTAATAATTCAAATCAACAGTTGTGAGTCACTGGAAAAATTGACATCAAATGTTCAGAGTAAAAAATGTGTACTAAAAATAAACTAACCGTGCAAGAATGTTATGACTGCTTGCCCAAGGACGGTTGCCTCCTCAGTGTTTTGCCAGAATAAATTTTGACAACTTTATGTGCGTAAGTTGTTGTGGGCGTCTAGGTCTCATCATGTGGAACTGTGTGAAGTTCAAAAAATATATGAAAGAAAGCAAATAATATGAATGCTTGTCGAGTCTTTATTATAGCTTGAGCATGGTGATATTTTTGTGGTTAACATGTTGTGAAAAGCAATAAACAAGATGGAAGAAAATTAGAGCCCAGCTTGGCCAAAACTATTTAATGCATCTCTCTAAAGTCTGCTGGAAATTACACTTTATTTTGTGGCATTATAAAAATTACTGTAGTGGAAACAATCCTGTGGTGAAAGGAAATCCCGTTTTTATGGTTGTTTAGATGTTTCCTTCAGAAGTGACACAAGGTTTTTTTGAGCATGAGGTTTTATCTGAACTTGTTTGAACTTCTGGAATCATTCATCTGTGTGAACTAGAGAGAGTAATAAAGCCAAACATCACAGGTTTTTATAAATGTCTGAGTATAAAGTGTGCTCAGTCATGTGGATAGACTGAGAAATGGTGGAATTTTGAAGGCAGTAATCAACATTTTTTTAAAAAAAGCCTACCAAAGTCACCTTCATGGAATGCTTTTAAAACTTTTGAGATAAGAGTTCCATGAAGGTGACTCTGGTAGGATTTTTTAAGAAGTACTGTATAAAACTTCTTAAAAAAATGTTTACACCTTGACTTACTCTACTGATTGATCTCCAAGATTCTAAATAGTGGTATAGAACTAGCAGTTTATCCATTGAAATGAGGGATGTCCTGGAATAGAGGGAGATTCAGGAAGCAGATCCATGATGTGCAGTTGTTTTGTACACTTTAAACTTATGATATGTTGGAAGCATTTTAAAGCTACTGCTGTCAGAATTGCATACAGTACTCTGTCAGATGTATTGCAGTCTCCCACAATGAGACTAATACGCAGGCCACCCTGTGACACGTAGAAGCATGTGAAAAGTGGGTTTGAAACTCTATGTGTATTTAATTTTTAAAAAAGTTGTACTCTGCAACTTTTACTGAAAATGTCGTATGCTGCTCTATTAATTTAGATGAGTTTCATCCTGCTCTGTATCAAGTCATGGCTCAATACAAGAACATTTAAAGCCATTTTTGAGACAGCCATAACAGCTTTCTAATGAAATCCATGTTGGTTTGTTAATGCTGACTACTTCAGAACATGAAGAATACTAACTTTCCATTCTTGTCTCTCTTTCTCAAGGTAATTCCTTGTTTTCAACGTGATGGGTTGTTCTGCCTTCATGAAAATGGTTGCATAACTTTGAGAATTCGTAGACATGCCAATAGTTTAAGTGTTACACCAAATGAAGATCCAGGTAATCATACCTATCATATCTAGGAAACTAGATATTTATTTTTGTTCCAACTTGTTTTTTTGGTAGACAAATTAAAATAGATATACAGATTTTAATTTGTCTCTTGGTAACCCAAGTTGGAATAAAAATAAACACCTCTGTATCGTTAAAGATTGAATACACTGAATACTACTATTCGATCTGAAATAGTTCCTCCTGACTTGCCCCTTACCACTAACCTCCTGGTACCTTCTACTAATAAACTCTTTGGGTTTCCCCCTGTTTCTCTGGATGAACTCTCTACGCTGCTAAATTCTTCCAAACCTACTATCTGCTCTCTTGATCCTATTCCCTCCCGTCTCCTAATCTCTATAGCCCCTTCTCTTCTGCCCTCGCTCCTCTATATCTTTAATCTCTCTCTCTCTCTCTCTCTCTCTCTCTCTCTCTGGGTTCCTTCCCTTCTGACTTCAAACATGCTCTCGTTTCCCCAATTCTGAAGAAACCCTCTCTCGACCCCTCTTCTTTGTCTAGCTATCGTCCAATTTCTCTTCTTCCTTTTCTTTCTAAGGTCCTAGAATGGGTCGTTTATTCTCACTGTATTAAGTTTCTTGAAGCCAACTCCATCCTGGACCCTTTCCAGTCTGGCTTCCGCCCACGGCACTCTACAGAGACAGCCCTCACCAAGATCTCAAACGATCTCTTGCGGGCCAAGACAAACGGCCTCTACTCTATTCTCATTCTTCTTGATTTGTCTGCAGCCTTTGACACTGTTGATCACTGTCTCCTGGTTGATTTACTCTCTGACCTTGGGTTCTTCGACTCTGCTCTCGACTGGTTTAAAACTTACTTGTCAGACAGATCTTTTGCAGTGGTCACAGGTGGTCAGACTTCATCCTCTGTTCCCCTATCTGTTAGAGTTCCCCAGGGCTCTGTCTTGGGTCCCCTTCTGTTCTCTCTATATACACTGTCCCTAGGTAAACTCATCAGTTCTTTTGGTTTCTCCTATCATCTGTATGCTGCCGACACTCAGCTGTAGCTCTCCACCCCTGACCTTTCGACAGGGCTTGAACAGCAAGTTTCTTCTTGTCTGACTGCCATCTCTCAGTGGATGTGGCTTTGGCGCTTGAAGCTCAACATGTCTAAGACTGAGCTTCTTGTCTTTCCACCTAAACCCACCCTTCACTATTCCTTTTCTGTTTCTGTCGACAACACTTCTATTCAACCGGTTCATCAAGCCCGCAGTCTTGGCTTCATTTTTTACTCTTCTCTGTCATTTATTCCCCAGATCCAGGCCACCGCCAAGGCCTGTAGATTCTTTCTCCACAACATTGCCAAGATCCATCCATTCCTCTCAGCCTCTACTGCCAAGACTCTAGTCCATGCCCTAGTGGTTTCGCGACTAGATTATTGTAACCTCCTTCTGACAAGGCTTCCTCTTTCACACCTCCATCCTTTAATCTCTGTCCAGTATTCAGCTGCCCGTATTGTCACATCTGCTCGCCGCTTTGACCATGTTTCACCTCTTTTATCCTCCCTTCATTGGCTCCCCTTCCCCTTCCGCATCCGGTACAAGCTTTTATTATTGACTTTCAAAGCCCTTCATGGATTGGCCCCTCCTTACTTATCTGACCTTCTTTCTCCTTACATTCCTACTCGCACCCTCCGCTCTTGTAGTCAAGGTCTCCTGTCACAGTGTAGGACTACCACTGCCTCCTCCCGAATTCGTCTCTTCTCGCTTGCTGCCCCTTACTCCTGGAACCTTCTTCCCCCACATGCACACCTCATCACTTCTCTACCCAGTTTCAAAACTGAGTTAAAGACTATATTGTTTAGAGAAGCATTCCCAGAGGCTAGCCCCTTTCTGACCCAGGAAGCCTCCTTTTAACCATTAATTAAGAAGCTAAGCACTTCCTCCAGTCCATCTGCCTTGGTCCAGGCCTCGGAGGTGGAGAACTGCTGGACCTGATCCCATTCCCCACCACCACTCCCTTCTCCTTTTGTGTCGTGTCTTCTTAGATTGTAAGCCTGAGGGCAGGGAACCGTCTAACTAAAAGATTGTATGTACAGCGCTGTGTAAATTTACAGTGCTTTATAAATAAAGGTTAATAATAATAATACATTTAGTTTCACAATGCAGAGAATTTCATCTCAGCACAGTGTTCTAAATTCTGAGTAAGTAAAGAGATGGAATAAAATAGACTTGGATTTGGAGGACTTAAGCTGTAGATGTTGTGGTAAATATCACTATACATTTATATTGCTCTTTTGTATAATGAGCTAGGGCTGGAACAGACTAGCCACAAAAGCTGACTTCCAGGAAGCTTGGGGACACAGTGTTTTGACACCACATGTCCCCAAGATGCCCCTAAGCCACCCAGCCAACCACATGGGGGCGGCTTCAAGATGCTCCAGGAACATGCTGTTTTGACGCCACAGTTTTGACTTCCAGCCAGAGTACTTGGATGTTCCACTGGGACCGCCTAAAGCTGCCCAAATAGGAGTGGATCTTTTCTGCTCCTGTTTAGGCCAGCGTTGGAGGCGGGCACCTTCAGGACCATGGGATGTGTTTGCTGTGGTCCCAAGGCGTCTTTGGTGTGGGCAGTTTCTTGCCAGTTCTGGGCCTTAGTCTTGTTAGGCTCATTTATTAATGGTGTGATATAGCCTAGCTGTTTCTTTTTCAAAAATCTTCCAATTTATCTTATGTGTATTAATATTAAATAAAAATATTATCAGTTCATCTCATATTGAGGATGTAACAGTCAGAGCTAGCAGAACTGATGCAAGAGCATGGCAGCTGCATTGACTTGACAGCTTTTGGTTTCTGAGACCTTGTACTTTGACATTCGCAGACCCTGACCACATTCAGGAGCTGGTTTATGACTTACGAAGTCAGTGTGATGCCATCAGGGTTACCAAGACTGTTCGCCCATTCAGTATGGTGTGCTGTCCAGTGAATGAAAATTCTGCAGCTCTTATAGTCAGTGATGGCAGAGTAATGATATGGGAACTGAAGTCTACCATTTCAGGCCGAAGTCTTCATGCTAGGTAACTTGACTAATATGTTTGCTGTTGCTTAATGCTCACACACAGGGAACATGTGAAGGTGGTTGTACTGTTGTTTTTTTTAATATTGAGACAAAATCATGGCCTGTTTGGCTCATACAGCCAGAGCAACTGAAAATTAGTTAAAAAACCAACCAAACAAAACAATTGTCTCAAATATGATGTGAACTTGAAAGTGTAACTAATGGTGGTATATCCCACCTTTACATAGGACATATATTAGAGTGGGAATATGAGCCTATGGGCTATCTGTTTTTCCACCAGGACCAAGACCTGTTTTTCCAACACTGGGACCAACCACTACCACTGACATAAAAATACTGGCTGAAATCCTACATCACAATCTATATTGTATAATTTTATGAATCTATAACTACATTGCAGAAATGCCGCGAAGCCCTGTGAGCGAATTGTGAAGATGCACATCCGGGTACTGGCAAGAATGTTCCAATGCTCATTAGACACTACTTATATGCATTGGGCACTTCTGATGCACATCATGTGCACCTGTTGTGATCCAACACTTCCTAGTTGGTGTCTTGTTAAGAAATGTTAAGAAATATGCATCTAGACACCAGGCCATGACACACCAGCCACTCCTTTACATTGTAACATCACAGCAACCCCTTGGTGAATATGGAAGTTGAGAAACTATTCAATTCCATTTTGTGCACACATAACACCATTTACAAGGACACAAGTTCCAAGCAGAATGCAAGTCACTGCTTTTGGATCTACCCATGAAGAGTCACATCTTAGAATTCCCCAGAAGCAGCAGTTCTCTCTTGAGAGAAGGCATGTAACCTTGGTTTGCTAGCAACATCTTTTTAAAATTGTTTTCTTTTTTCAAAAACCTGGAGGAAAATTTGTCTGTTGAAGTGCTTTGTTAGTGTACTTTTTCCATGAAACACAGTGAACTTCCAAAGGATCATAATCAGTATGTACAGGAGTAAAATTACCAATCTGTAAGCCACTTTGAAAGCTTTTCTGAAAAGCAGGGTATAAAACACAGTAAATAAATAATAAATGAATAAATGGATTTATCAGGGTGGGGCAAGTTTTATCTTCATCACAGCTGTACCTCCAATGTGCTCTGCTTTATTTCTGCTGTAGACAAGAATGGCATTAATTGCATTCACTTTTATAAGAGAAGATAAAAGGGTTCATTCAGATATATTGCTAGCGTGTGGATGAAGCCCACTCCCTGTCTCTGTTGGCATAAAGTACTGAGACTCAACTTTTCTTCTGCTTTCTTTCTGTTCGTGTTTGCAGGGACACAACCTTTCTTCTACATTACTCATTTTGAATTCTGTTTGTAGCTCATACTAAGTGTAGAGGAATGTTGCATGCTGAAACCTTACTGTTTTTGTTCTGAACAGCAATTCAAGCGCATCACCTTTGTATTCACCCATCTCATTCTGTGGAATTCCTGTTGCAGCATCTCAAAATAAGCTTCCAGAACTGTCATTAGATAATATGATAGGTAAGCATGAGTGTGGATTTTCCAAGTGCTTAAAGAAAGTAATACAGCTGATGCAGAGTTGGCTCAAAATATGCATATTCCGTATTAAATAAATAGGACATAAAATTCAAACGGTGTTGGTGGATCTTTTTCCTGTTTATTTTTGTTCATTTTGTTGAAGTCTAATTTATGAAAACAGGATACCTCCTATCCAGCTCTCACTGAATTGAATTAGATTTGTTCTTAAATAATCTTGATTAAGAGTAGATCTCTTGCAACAAAAAGAAATCAATTCATTTTCAATGCATTAATAATCTTTATTTGAAATATGCCAATTTAAAATCTGTAATCTGTTATTCTGCTTTTTGTTTTTCAATAAAACAGGAGAAGGCACACTTTCTACAGAAGAGCAGTTACGAAGTTTCTCTTTGCAGGAAGTACATCTAAAGTTCCTGTTAACAGGACTTCTTTCAGGACTTCCTTTGCCTCCATTTGCTATCCGCATGTGTCCGCCTCTTACTACAAAAAACATAAAGCAGTATGAGCCCCTCCTTGCTGTTGGTAAGTGTATTAAATGGGGAAATTCAGCATATTGACTCTTTGCAATGAGTATATGTGGTGAATTTTATTCAGTTTTGCAATAAATCTTTTTCATTAGGAAAATTGTAGGTGCTGTTAGGTAAAACATGCCAATTGCAGTCCCAATGTACCTAAAATTTTCCTAAGGCAGATGACCTTTGAAAAGTCACACTCTCTCAGCCTCAGAGTATGACAGTGGCAAATCCCCTCTGAAGAAACTTGCCATGAAAACCCCATGGTAGGGTCATTATAAGCTGGGAACAACTTGAAGGTACACAACAGCAAATGCATGGAGGGCTTTTGAGAGATTCAGCGCTCTCCGCCTAACAAAGAGTTTTGTGGCTTCACAAAGGATTGAGACTTCCTAGATCTCATAAGAAGTACCTTTTGTGTGTTGCTAATGGAATTTACATTTCCTGGATTTTTCAATACTTTGCTCCCCAATACCATATGGCCTGCCTGTATACATCTCTCTTCATATTCAGAACAACACCAAGATCTTGGAAAAATGCAGGCCTGTAATGAACATTGTCATTTTTTTCTCCTATATTATTTTTTACACCTTTGCCTTATGCATTTTGGTAGGTCCCATAAAGGTATCACTGTTTTGTGGATTTGGGATATATATATATATTGAATATTGTTTGTACCCCATTCTAAATTAAAGGTTTTGTGTGAGTAACAACACATTTGTCAACATTATCTTTACTATCACAAAATAGTTCTTTTATATTTTATTAAAATACAAAATGCAGTGAATTCTATATCTGACCTACTTCTTATAGGAATCAAAATGCTGTATGCTTAGTTGCTTGTCGCAGCTTTTTACAGTCTGATTATTTATTCATTCTATTTATAAAGTCACTGATTAACAGTAGTATTGGGGGGAAATAAAAATATTTTTAAATCTCAAAAATCCATATGAATGAAATTTAATAAAGCAGCAATATCAGGTACTTTCAGATAAGAAGTCTACAAATCATGATAAGCAGCAGTGCAAATGCTAAGAAGTTCTGCAGAGTGAAGCAACCATATTTGAAGACAACATAATTAGTATCAGTGATGAAGAGGATGGTGTTTAAGAGGACAGTGAGAGAAAAAACAGTGTTTGCCTGGCCTGAAAAGGAAAGTGAACGATAGACAGTCGACCTCTGACATTCTGTATCTGAAGACTGCTGCTGAGAAGTTGTACCTCCTGTACGAATTGGAACCCTGTATTCATTAATAAAACCAGGTGTAGTTAGCCGTAGGGAACCACAACACACAAATATTGCTTGGATTAGTCGATCAGGATTCTGTCTTAATGGGTAAAGTTGATCTTTATGATTTCTTCTCTTACTGATCCTTGGTGCACTCACAAGAATATCTTCTTTATGCCAGCCATTTGACTCATTTAAAATGATTAGACTCACTCCAGCCTAGTAGAAAACCTAACAAAGTACTGCAAGAATTTTTACTAGCCTATGAAAAGTGTAGAAGCCTACCTTCTCAAACTTGTTGTGAAGGAGGACAGCATAATCCAAGAGGGAAAAGTCTTTCCTTCAGAGCTATTCAATCCTCAAGCACACTTAGAGAAGTATAACAGCCCATCCCTCCTCTTTTCACTTCTTCCATTTCCCACATGGCTTGGAATGAGGGGATCCTTTTTCTTCATGGCTAATTTACAAATTATGGTAGAAGAGGAGACCAGGTTAGCCTAAGTGAGCTGCAGACACCTGATTTAATTCCCTGTTGGCTATAGCTTGCAAGTGAGCCTTTAAATGAAAGTATTGCTTATCTAAAATACATTCCTAATGGACTGCATGTAGTGTTGAGGAAACTTGATATATAATATGATTACTGTCCAATTAATTACTTGAGTGTGTATTAACAAAGCAAACTTTTTGAGGGGAAAATAAAAAGAGTGCAGCAAAGCCAATTTTGTTTCCCAAAACTGAATTAAAAATGTTAATATGAGTCTATAAATTTTACCAATATAAAATTGCTCTTTGTAGGAACAAGCAATGGCTCAGTCTTGGTATATAACCTCACAAGTGGACTTCTCCATAAAGAGTTGAGCATTCATTCCTGTGAAGTCAAGTGAGTTACTTTTCTGTTTGTTTTTTTCCTTTAGAGGAAAGAAAATTAAGATGTTATGTACACTATAAGAAATGCAAACAAGTGGTTTAATCATTAAAAAATTGTTCAGTACGGTAATCTTGCTTTGCAAATAGAGTGACAGTTCTGTGAAAACACCGATTCATTTCAAAACTGTTTTGCATTGGTAACTAATGTATGCATTGATGAATGGAGAACATAAGCCTTTGTTTTTTGTAGACCACTGCAGTGTTGAGAATTCTTCCTAATGAGCCTTTGATTATATCAATATTTATATGGGGCAGAAAACAAAATAATGACCATGGAAGAGCTATAAGAATTCATTCTACATAACGAGAAAATTGAAATAGTCAGAGAATTCCTATACCTTGGATCAAATATTGATTAGCACGGTGACTGCAGTCAAGGAATTAGAAGAAGATTATGATTGGAAAGAGTAGCTATGAAAGAACTGGACAAGATCCTAAAGTGTGCAGATATAACTCTGAACATCAAAGTGAGGATTGTCCAAGCCATTGTATTCTCCATCACCATGTATGGATGTGAGAGCTGGATAGCGAAAAAAGCCGATAGAAAGAAAATAAGTTCATATAAGATGTGGTGCTGGAGAAGAGTGCTGAGGATACTATGGATAGTAAAGAAGACAAATCTAAAACAGATCAAGCCCAAACTCTCCCTGGAAGCCAGGATGACTAAATTAAGGCTGTCATAATTTGGCCATGTCATAAGAAGGCATGAATCATTGGAAAAGATGATGCTAGGAAAGGTAGGGGGAAGTAGAAAGAGAGGAAGACCACATGCCTCAACATTAGGCTCAGTCTGAGCCTGCAGGACCTGACCGGAGCAGTGGCGGACAGCAGGTCTTGGAGATGTCTCAGCCACAGAGTCGCCATGGGTTGTGGTCAACTCGAGGGCAGTCAATGACAACAACAATATGTGAGAGGCAGCTCCATGATTCTTCCTTCTCACAATTCATGATTTAAATTAAAAAAAAACCTAACAAAAAAACAACCCAGAATAATCCTGTGAGTCTAGAATAAGAGAGCAGCCATCAGGCCTGAGAAGGAGACAGACTCCTTAATCTTTCTCTCTGGGGAATATATAGGGTTTGCTATTGTTTTGGGAGGAGTTCAGAAATACGGAAAGGGTAACAGTCCTTCATATCCTGTTGAAAATCCTCTGCTCCTATTTTCAATTACCTGAGCACTTATCTGAAGGAGAGAGTAAACAGCAGTGGGAACAGAGTATTTTAATTGTTAAATCACCTTTAAAGTTACCTTGGTCAAAATCCTTCATCCATAAAATTGGTAACAGGCATTCCACTAGGCTGCCACAGAATAAGAGAAGGGAATGGGGGCTGCATCCGCTACTTTCCTCAGAGCAATATTTGTCCCTCGTCTTTAATTTGGATTTTATAAGAATTCCAGTTAATTGCTAAAAGAACTAATGTGTTGCTTAGATTATTTCACCCCTACTCTTTGGGAAATCCTTTTCCTTTGGTGTAACACTTTTAGATAGGAAGCCTGAGGACATGCACTTGTGTTCTTATTTACCTTTATATGCTACCCTAGAATCTTTAGAGTCAAGGGTGGGAAAAACAATTTCAGTTGAATTCCATTTCAGTGAAGTTTAAGAAAGGCACACTTGAGTGGTGGCCAGAGATAAGGCAAAGAGATGTAATTCAAATACTGGCATATTTTAGCTCAATCTTATTGCCCCAATTAAATTTTAAGAGACATTTGAGCCTTTTAGAATGAAGAACAATATACAGAAGCTGGAAAACCACCAAATGTCATGTGGAAGGGAGTGTGGCCATCTTGAGAATCCCAGAGGGCCTGATTCATCCCCGTTCCTACCTAAGGTTTTTTTGGTGCAAGTGAAGGATAAAAAGGTCTTTCTGATTATATAACCAGGAATTTAGCCTTCCATATCCATGGATACAAGCATCTACAGATTGAAAATATTTCAAGAATATATAAATTTCAAGAAGCAAACCTTGATTTTGCCTTTTTATATAAGGGTCACCAGTTTAGTGTCCCATTGTTTTTAATGGGACTTGAACATTCATGGATTTTGGTATCCATGAGAGGTCCTGGAACCAAACTCAAGGGATACCAAGGACCCACTGTAGTTGTAGCCTTGCAGAGCTACTCAAAGCGTTGGTCTCTTCTCTTCTCTTGGTTTTACTCTTTACTCCTCTCTTTTTAGAATATATTTTCGTCTGTCAGTATTGTGATATATTTCAAAGGTAGCTGTGACAAATATATTTTCAGTCATCTTTGTACAGAGATATCAGAATCAGCTCTAATAATGCCTTATGTCAGAAGCAAGCCTGAAAATAATTCATGAAGAATACTCACTTTTAATAGTCAATATAATTTTATTTTTTCAAGTCTGATCTTGTAACTGCTAGTGGGACTGCATGTTTGATATTTTGAGTCTTCTGAATGCTGTCAAATTTTATATTAATATTTTAACATGTAAAGCTTAAATGGTGATGCTAATATACCACAAATGTTAATTTTAAAACCATTTAAAATGCCTTATCTCATTAAAGTTCAAACAATGTTTTATGCAATGTTATATGCATAATTTTAGACATAGACTTTCATCTTTTTCTCTCTTTAATAATTAATACTGTTGCTTGGGCTTTTCAATTGTGCCTGTGATTTCAGAAGTATTTAAAACATTTTGAATATTTTAAATTTCAAATTAATTGAAATGTGTACTGATCCCCCAGCCAGTATGTCCAGTGGCTTGGGTACTTCTGAAGTTGTCATCTGAAAAAGCAATTTTCCAAACTCAAGGAGAGAAAGAAAGAGCAAAAATGAAAGGAGTAAGGGAGTGACGTGAAATGTAAAGATGTGTGTGTGTGTGTGAAGAAAGAGGGGGTCTTTTCCCTTTAAACTGTTCCCAACTTTCATAACCCTAACTTTTCATGGGGCCTTCCCCTATAAATCCATTGGTTTCTTCCATAGCTATGTTATTGAACCTTTATGCCAATGTGGTCTCCCTAGATGTATTGGTGGATCAAAGGTTCAAAAGTCATTTCTTTGTTCCCCCAAATGTATCTCTTAAATCTTACCACTAAAAATTCAACAACAACAACAACATATTTTATTTCCTCTCCTCCTCCCACCCAAGGTTCAAAGCAGGGCACAACACAGGCCAAAACATAAAAAGTCATCTAAACACTGTAAAAACACTGTTAAACACACACAAACACAAAACACATTAAAATAATCCATCATAAATTAAAATATCCTAATTTCAAGTTCACTGTTTAAAATTGACTGGATAGGCATACTGGAAGAGATTGATATTTAATACAGTGCGCCCATGTCATACACGGGCGCATTATACGCTGCTTCCAGCGGTGCCAGAAGAAGCAGCACTATGCACCAGAAGAAACAATGGCGTGTGTGCCCATGGTCTGCGCATACCGCTGCACCACCTCAAGCACGAGCCCCATTACTTGTAATGGGGTTCAAGCATACATGCAATTTCGTTTACGGGGGGGGGGGGGAATGGATTCCATGCGTAAAAGAAGGGTGCACTGTACTCTTTTAAATTCAGACAGACTGTGTAGCTGTCAAATCTCTCCTGGCAGGCCATACCACACTCTAGGAGGAAAAAGTCCTTTGAGTGACAGTCTGGTTGAAGTAGACAGCCAGTTGAAGTAGATGTCAACCAGAGAATCTAAGTGTACGGGGTGGATTATAATAATAGATTCCTGTACTCCAAGTTTGTACTTGGTACTATGTAGATAAGCAGTTGATCTGGGATTATAACTTTGCCTTCTGTATTTCAAGTTTGCTCATCGAAAAAGGGTATCAATGCCTGCTAGTAGCCAAGCCAAAACAATTGACCTTAATTGGTCATACTGAGTGATACAAAGTATTAAAACAAATTATTTTTGCCTATTACATTTAACAAGTTTGTGATAAGAGTATGAAAATTCTGTTAAAATTTATCCTACTGTTAACTGCTGTTAAGTCGACTTTCACTTATGATGACCCCTATGAATGTGAGATCTCCAGATTATCCTGTCATCAGCAGCCCTTCTCTGATCTTGCAGATTCAGGACCATAGCTTCCTTGATTGAATCTATCCATCTGGAATGTGGTCTTTCTCTTTTCCTGCTGCCTTCTACCTCACCAAGCATTATTGTCTTTTCTAGTGAGCCATACCTTCTTATAACTTGGCCAAAGTACAACAGTGTCAGTTTAGTCATCTTGGCTTCTAGGGAGTGTTCAGGCTTGATTTGACCTAGGGCCCATTTATTTGTCTTTTAAAAATCCATGGTATCCACAGAACTTGTCTCAAGTATCACATTTCAGATTAGTTCATTATCTTCCTGTCCACTTTCTTCACTGTCCAGCTTTTACATAGGACCTATTTATTTGTCTTTTACACAGTATCTGTAGAACTCTCCTCCAGCACCACATTTCAAATGAGTTGATTTTCTGCCCATCAGCAAGCATAAGAACCTGTACCAATAACCTAAGAGTAAATAAAGGAGGAAATATTTATTTCTAAAGTGTTAAAACAAACACTGTACTAAGCTTAATTTCTTAAACTACTCTCTCTTATATCAAAGTACAGTGGTACCTCGGGATACGAAATACCCAGGTTACGAAATTTCCGGGATACGAAAAAATCCCATTGGAAATAATTGTTCCAGGTTACGAATTTATTTCGGGTTACGAAAAAAATTTTTGGTGCTTTTCGGCGCTTTTTCGCACGAAACGCGGCTTTTCCCCATTAGCGCCTATGGCAATTCGGCTTACGAAGGCTTTTCGGGTTACGAAAGCGGCCGCGGAACGAATTAATTTCATAACCCGAGGGAGCAGTGTATTAAAAAAAATAGAATAATGGCAAATAAAATAAGAGAGGATTTAAAATGCCTTACTAGGCTTTTGTGTTTATTCTCTGCATTATTTCACATTCAACACGACAGCTTTAAAAATTGGTCTTTTGTTTTATAATTTTGATTGGGACTCTACCAGGCTGCAGATCCATATGTTTTATCTTTCCAGTGCTTTTTATTTAGCCTGTCTGGGAAAAGCAATACATTTTCCTGTGATTCTCTCTCTAGCTGATGTTTTGTCTCACCCTCAAGGCCAGTTGGCTTGTTCACTATGGATTTCCTTGCAGCTGCAAAATTCCACCATAGGTCCATTAATCAAAGTTTTCTGATTCAGAATCTTTGTTCACTAGAAAAGGCCAGCCTTTAGGCTTCAGACAACTTTTCTTTTGCATCTGGCACTCCAAAACATGCAGTGAACAGTCACATTTATGTTTTTCAAAGTCTTCACATAGGCAACAGTGCAAACTAAAAATAGAATTTAAAAAGCTTTTAGTCTGATCCAGCAATGTTCTTCATAGGTGGTGATGGTGTTGTTTAAAAATGGCTTTCCATTCATGCGCACACACCGCACACATGATCGTATCAAAACTGTAATATTTTCTTAAGTGTTAGTGTAATATTACTTCTTATCCCACCAAAGTTAATCTTTTCCCACAATTTGTGTTGTATTTTGTGTCCATCTTCCCATATCTGTTGCATTCTAGAGCAGAGCCTGCAGGAGATTCTGGAAGGTGTATCCAATGCTTCTGGAGGGCATTTGGTTGGGGAAGACCACTCTACATTTTTGGCATTTGAGATGTCTTGAATAAAATTGATGAGGAGGAAAATATGTATGTTGAAATATACAGCATAATGTTAGTAATCCATACCTCAGTGCTTCACAGTATGTTCTGTCTGTTTCCATTCACTGCAAATTGAGTCATTTTATCCACTTCTTTAACTTGAAGTATCTCTAACAAACTGAAATAATTTGTGTGTTCTCTGACAGGGGCATTGAGTGGACCAGTTTGAGTGGTTTCCTTTCCTTTGCTACATCCACACCTAATAATCTGGGGCTAGTGAGAAATGAGCTACAGCTGATTGATCTGCCCACAGGTAAATATATTCGTAACTCTTGATGTCAAGGTAGGTAAGAGGTAATACCTTTGTAACATTGGTTTATGGAGAATCTAATCCATTGGTTTTGAGTACATTGGAATGACAGATGTGGAATAACTGAGCAGACTAACTATTATAAGTTGTTTTTTTAAAAAGAAAACTGGAATTGAAAACATTTTAGATTGTCATAGCCTGGAAAGTCAGAACAAATTTGAAGAATTTGCTCTTGTCATCAAAAGAATGAACCCCATTAAAAGTGTGTGCAGAGAACAAAGATAAATTCAGCATTAGCCTGAAAATCCAGTTTACACCGCAGTTCTTTTGGATTCTTACAGCCCTGATTAGCTATTGTATATTGGGTCAAGTTGTGTTAGCATAACACAACAAGATTATTTGTTTTAAATAAAAGGCTTTTGGGGGGGAAAGTTTAAAATCTTTTGTGGAAAAAGGAGAAAAGGACTGTGCTTAATTGGATAGTTTGGAGGCCTAGTTCTAGTATTTGTGGCATGTCCAAACTATCATAATATATTTTTGTAGACACTGAAAAGTGATCATGCAGCTTAGTGATGAGAAGATAAAATGTAATATATATAATTAAAGAAACTGAGCTGTATCGAACATCAAGAGGGTGGAAGAAGTACCAAAAAATAAGTACAAGAGGTTGTGCAAATGCTTGAACTGGTTGTACCAGTTATCCTAGCAACATTTAGCCTAATGAAATTATAATGAGGTCTGGAGCAGCTTTTTCAGTGGGTTGCATAAGTAGAACCAAAATAATTGGGTTTGACACTTGTGAAAAGTTAAAAATAGCTTTTCTTCAAAGAGCAGACACTTTTCACTGGTAAAATGACAATACTGGATCAACCCCTTAGCATTTGACATGTCAAGTACCATAGCTTGGCTTGGCTTTACATTTGTGTGTGTGTGTGTCTTTTTGATTTTAGGCAGAAGCATTGCATTTCGTGGAGAACGAGGTAGCGATGAACCAGCCATTGAAATGATCAAGGTGTCTCACTTGAAGTAAGAAAATCCAAATGGATTCTAGTAGGAGAACAGATTACGGGGCTGGGTCGTATTTTTACTGTAATAGGGATGCATAGCATATAGCTCCAAGTGTCATAGAAAATGTAAAGAATTAATGTTCATAGTCCATCGGTATCTAGGAGTAAGCATATTCTGTTACAGATCCAAATTCACTTACAAGTCAGTTAAGGCACACACCCCTGCACCCAGGAGCTTCCATGATATACTGTATAAATTGCATATTTCATACTTTCATACACATCTTATCTTTAACTAATGTCTTCTGTAAAATAAATAAATAAACTACACTCATCCCTCTATATTTGCGGCTTTGATATTTGCGGATTTGATTAATATGTTCTCTCTAGGAATCTCTAGGTCTTCCAATGCAACTCTCTGGTCAGCTTTAACTAAAAGTTTCACTGAAAGACCTAGAGATTCCTAGAGAGAATACTCTACTAGGCATTTGTAGTTCCTCCAGTGCAGTTTTATGGTCAGTTTCTGTTGGATGTTGATCACAGAGTTGCACTGGAGGACCTAGAGATTCCTAGAGAGATGTCCTCTTAGATAAAAACATGGTGTTTTTGTTATTTGCAGTTTTTCCATATTCATGAGGGTCTTGTGCTCCTAACCCTAGCAAATATGGAGGGACAAGTGTATAGCTTTTCAAAAAATACACTGATTCAGGTTTTTTGGGTCAATTTTTTAACCTAAATTTCTAGACTTATAAATGAGTATATACAATAATTCATTGGTTCTTCCTGGGCCACACAAAGGTGTGAACCTTTCTGCATGTCTCCATATCTCTAAGCAGCATATAAGACATAATTTCGCAAGCAACACCTGTTGAAGTATAATAGGAAATGGGGTGAAATGTAAAACCATACAATACAGCATCACATTTTGTGCATTAAAGATTAAGAGAAGAGTCGTGGGAATCATCATTGTGATGTCAATGATTGTATTAATAGCAATTCTTTGTGCAGCTTTTATTCAGGTCCATAGAAGTCACAAGACTTCAGAAAATTCTCTTGAGTGTTTCTAATGTGGGAAATGCATAATTTTATTTTATTTCTTTTTAATTAAGACAGTATTTGGCAGTTGTATTTAAAGACAAGCCTTTGGAACTATGGGACATCAGAACTTGTACTCTTCTGAGAGAAATGTCAAAAAACTTTCCTACAATTACTGCTTTGGTGAGGAAATCTTTCGGTTTCTCTTCAGATAATAAAAATGTGTTATTGGGTGGATTTAAATATGACTGTCTTCTTGTGGAATTATTTATGCAACATAAATTCACTAGTATAGAAACCCTTCCTTTACTTTTTGTCATTTAATGTAATTGAAATAGATGAGTAGGAAATAGAATCTTATTTGTATATTATTTCATTTAAAAAAATCATGCAGCTGAATCAAACTGGAATTTACATTTGGCTAATGGGAGCCAGTGTGATGTAGACTGTGCCTCTGGAGATCAGGGTTCATGGAAACCCACTGGGTGACCTTGGGCAAGTTACATTCTCTCAGCTATGGAAATCCTAGTGATAGGATCACCTTAGGGTCGCTACAAGTCAGAAAAGATTTGAAAGTACACAATAACAACAATCCCTAGACATGCATGCAACGCTATGACTTCTTTTCTTTCAGGAATGGTCACCTTCTCATAACCTTAAGAGCTTAAGAAAGAAACAGCTTGCTGCCCGTGAAGCTATGGCACGGCAAACAGTGGTGTCAGATACAGAACAGAGCAGTTTGGAATCTTCAGTGATCAGGTATCAGCACCAGTCAAAATGAGAACTCACATTGGATCCCCCACACACACACACACACATACTTTCAGTGTTTTCTTGCTAGAAATTACTCTCCATTCACATTCACATTGTTAATTGTGGACATATGTAAATAAAATATTCATTCATATTGTGATTTAAATCAGTTGCCTTTGGAAAGGCCTTTCTACCATGAGAGCAGTGGAAAGAAGGAAGCACTGTTCAGAATTGCCCAGCATTACTGTAATATGTAAGAAGTTGGGGAAAAGATGACAGAACACAACATGCTGCATTAATAAATCTGCTGTTTAAGATAAAGGTCATTAAGGGATTTTTTTTTAAAAAATGCAACCAATTTCTCTGAATCATGTTGATATGTGCATATTATACACTATCTGGTATATAAAGCAGTTACTGGCACCAAGGAAATTTAAATTCTCTGTCAAGAAAGCACAAAATCTATGTTTGCAACAAAATGAATTTACATAATTCTATGATTCTATGAATTAATAACATGATGGGGTTTGCATAAGACAGAATAGAAGAGACAGACTTCAGATAAGACCTGTGCAACAGGGACATCATATTTTGCTACCTGTAATGCTGAGCTCTGACTTCAGATCACTCAAATTTCTGTCAGATGTTCTCTTTCTCTGCTTTAGCAGATGCTCATTTAGTTCTAACAGCTCTTTATCATTCTTTTAAATGCTGAGGGTAATTCTGCCTATGCCTCTGTCACAGCATTTAGGCAAACTTATACAAAAACTCCTGATGCACATTTTGAATCTGCAGAACTTTGAATCAGACTCAGTAACTTTGTACAGTGCTACCTCGGGTTACGAAATTAATTCGTTCCGCCGTTCCGTTCGTAACCTGATAATTTCGCAACCCGAAAAGGCTTTCCGTTAGCGCTGGAAAGCCGCTAGCCGCGCTTTGCGTTTGAATTTCGCGCCGAAATAAATTTCGTAACCCGAAAAAAATATCGTAACCCGGAACAGTTTTTTCCAATCTAACTTTTTCGTACCCCGGAAATTTCGTAACGCGATCATTTCGTATCCCGGGGCACCACTGTACTTTGCAGTAACTATGTACTTCGAGATATAATAGCTTTTAGAGGTTATTTTATGATTTCTTAGATTTTAAGCTCGAATCCATACAGTAAGTTGTGGTGAGGATGTAGCATAACTTCCACATTTATAGAAAGGCCTCTCTGCCTCTTTTCTTGACCAAAGCTAAGCGCACATCTGACACACACACAAAAGAAAAGATAAGGAATTGCAGGCAGGCAACAGCGATGTTTCAGCGTATACATAGTATTTGTCTGTTACATTTCTATCCCACCTTTCTTCTGTGCACTGCAAGCCAATTTACAAAGAATTTTCAGGAAATCTGTCATTCATGCCCTTATGAGCCCCAATTGTTGTATCATCATATGTTTTCACACTGTACCCTCAGATGATGAATGAAAAACAATTGCTTTCTTCCTAAGAAACCTCCTTGGTGTATAGTCCATGTCTATAAGATAACTTTGTTTGCTTGTCTGTGGTGCTTAATAAATAAATAAATAAAGTTTTTATTTTTATCCCGCTCCTTCCTACGATCAGGGCGGCTTACAACATAAGTTAAAAACAACAGTACCATAACAGTATAAAAATACAAATACATCAAGGCAGACCATACAATCAATAAAAAGAACAGGTTAAAAGCCCCTTAGCCCAACCTCTTGGCCACGGAAGAGGAGGGAGGCCCACAGGATTTTAGTCGGGGAATGCCTGTTGGAACAGGAAGGTTTTCAGGTCCTTCCTGAATTGGGCCAGGGTGGTAGTCGAGCGGAGCTCAGTGGGCAGCGTATTCCAAAGGGCTGGGGCAGCCGTGGAAAATGTCCTCCGTGTAGTGGAGGATAATCTAGCCCCAGGCACCTTCAGTAATTAGTGCCCAGACGTTCTGAGGGTGCGAGGCGGAATGTACGGGGAGAGGCGGTCCTTTAGGTATCCTGGGCCCAAGCCATTTAGGGCTTTATAGGTAATCACCAACACCTTATATTGAGCCCGGAAGCGAATAAGAGAATTCATCTTTCCTATAAGATTTATATCCAAGCTATTTGACTAATATGTATTTTAAATGTTTATGTTTTTTATTCATTTCATGATATAAAGTGTATTTATACTATTTTATTGTAAGCTGTCTAGAGTCCTGTTCACAAGAGAAAGATATAAATCATATAAATAAATTAATGTTTGTATGTTGGATATATTATAAATCTATACTTAGTACCTCTTTTCATTTTGAAAAGGAAACCATTTGTTTATTTTTCTTTCAAAGTTTGTTGCAGGAAGCTGAGAGTAAATCTGAACTAAGTCAGAATATTTCTGCTCGGGAGCACTTTGTGTTTACAGATACTGATGGGCAAGTTTATCACTTGACAGTGGAGGGAAATTCTGTCAAAGACAGTGCAAGAATTCCTCCTGATGTAAGTTCATGCTGAGTTTTGATTTTCTTTTTTAATTCACCATTAAAATGTCACCATTTTACCCCTCTGAAAAAACTGTGTAACAGTATAAGTAGCTGTTTCTTTTTCTTCCCCTTCACACCATTTTTCTTATAAGGCTCTTGTGATATTGAGAGAGATGAAAAAAGCCAAGAAAACATAGGAGCATCTGATTTCTCAGTCAATATGCAGTTTGAGATAGATCCTCATATATCTGGCAGTTTGACTTCATTCTTTCTTTTACTCCTTTTGCCTAGTCCTGCAAAACAGAGATCTAGCCTTTTATATGGCAGTAGATATTAGTTCAAGATAAACACAGGTATATTTTAGTTGAGGAAGCTAGTGTATTCCTGAGCTTTACATCTTCAACAGAAAATTTGACACCAGGGCAGAAATAACATGAAAGGATAGGGGTAGTTTCCTCTGCCACAAAAAAGAAGAGCAGTTCTACATGTTTTCAGCAATTTTTTAATTCAAACTGAAAAATAACAAAGTATATTAAGACTTTTTAAAATAAACAAAAACATTTTAACCTTCTAGAGACTACTTGAAGGTTTCCTCCAGAATGCATCCAGCAATAATTTTTTTTCAGTCACTAGCCTCCATTTTTATTATGATTTCCATTTTGTGTTGCTGTTCACATACGCTAGGTAAGGATTTCTGGATATTTATTGTATCTAATGTAAGCAGGATTGGATAGAGTACAGTAGTAACCTGGTTTTCCCCAACTTAAGCTTTATTGCATTGTTTACTGCAGACATGCTGCAGTCATCAAAAGTCTGTTTCTCAAATCTTTGTTTACCATCCTCTCAGTGTCAAAAGTACAAACTTCCAGTTAGATAGAGGACAAGGAAGAAAAGTGTGGCTGTGTAGGCATAACAAGACTTTATAAAAGGATTTTTATAAAGGTTTTATTTTTTCAACTGAGCCATACCTGTACTCTCTTTTGGAGCTGAACTCCCTAAATGGGATCTTGGACCCATTGGCAGGTTACAGACCGCCATAAAGTACGCGCTCTGCGTGTACTAGGGTTAGGAAGGGCCGTATTAGGGTTAGGAAGGGTCTTACCTTCCTCACGGCCCTTCTTCCTAGTATGCGTGGAGCATGTCCTTAATGGCAGTGCCCATCCACATGGGCACCGCCATTTTGATGTCTTGGACGCATAGCGTCCAGACGTGTCGCGGCGGAAGTGACACTGCAAGGGCATGCTTTGCCCCTTGCGGCGCCACTTCCGCGTTTTGAAAAGGAGCGCCATTTTGGCGCTCCTTTTTCGCTGCGCTGGGAAGCCTTGCGGTCTGGCTGCTGGGGCTTCCCTCTGCAGCGAATGGCGGCGGCGGGGGGAAAATGGCCACTTGAGGGCAGTCTGTAACCCGCCATTGTTGTGTATTTTGGAGATGGCTCTGACTTCTCATTTTTAAAAAACAGAACACTTTGTAACAACCAGTGTTTCTCCTAGAAAATCACTCTTTATGAAATAAGAGTCAAGTCTCTCACCTTTTCTAGTCATCACATGAAGAGCCAAGTGTCACAAAACAAATTGTTGGCATGATTTCATACATAGTAAATTCCATCCAGAAAGGTAGTACCAGTGGGAAATCCTGTATAACGGATCCTGTTGCATCTCTACCATCTGTTCTCTGTGTCAAGTTTTAGAATCTTGCCAGGGGCCAGATTCTGTATGTCTATAGGGCAGTTTTGTATTGTATCTTGAAGTCCATAGATCAGTACTAAACGTGAACTACTGTTTCCTCCTGATGGGTTTGCATTCCCAGTAGATTTACTCCAGGCATCTTTAATTTTAATTTAACATTGAATTCAGTTAATTTAATTTAATTGAGACATTCTGAGTAAAGAGCATGCTGTTTTGTTCCTTGCTATAGCTATGTCTTTGAATAATCTGAAAAGGTTTTTCTTACTGTTCCTAAGAAGATACAATCCTCAGGGTCCCAAATTTAAGAGTGTGTAGCCCTTCTGCATAATGTGGGATGAAAAATTGTTGAGTGCTATGTGAAGGGGAATTGTCTGAAATTAAAAAATAAAAGGTGGTTACTTCTGAATACCAGCCTCTGTCTTTTTTTAAGGACTACCTATTTATTTTGTTTTTCTGTTGTTTTAATCTCTGGTTTTGAAATCTTTGTAGGGAAGTATGGGAAGTATTACATGCATCGCTTGGAAAGGAGATATTTTGGTCCTAGGAGATGTTGATGGAAATTTGAATTTCTGGGATTTGAAAGCCCGAGTTTCCAGGTATTGATATGCTTAAAATTCCACTATGGCCCAGTTCAGCTGTGACTCAGGTGGTATGACTGCCAACAAGAGATCAACAAGTCACCTATATGGACTTCAGTTTGTATGGTAGATTGATTGGCATGAATCCATACTAAGATGAGAGGTGGGAAGAGAGTAAAGGAGATCTGTTTCTTTGTTTCTTGTCTACAAAATGTTACAAAAGGGAATGTTTAACAAACAAAATGAGTGACATAGTTTATGTATTAGTGCAGTGCTACTCAAACTGGTGGTCTGTAGATCAGAATCATTGGCTGCAAGTCTGTGGTCAGTTGCTAGGTAATGATATGATGCACATTGGGATGAAATGCCAGTCCAACATAACAGATGGTTTGAGAAGCATTCTATCAGTGTACTCTAAATTTATAAAAATCAAACGTCATGGGCAACATTTAACAAAAAGCTTACCATACACAGATGAGAGTCAGTGAGGTTTCTACTTCTTGGTGATAACCATTTCCCCTATATAATGAGAGTTGGGTATAATTAATATCATGTGCTTGAAATGATTTGGTTCCAAAAGCAGATTAATCTGGAGTCATCCCTAGAGAGTGCTAGTCCTACAATCATTTAAAAAAAAAAACAGTATTCAGAAAATACATGTTTTGGCTCTTTGTATGATAAAGTGACACAGCGAATGCTGAACCAATTTGTTATCTAGTGGTACTTCATGAGCCAGTGTGATCTAGTGGTTTGAATGTTGGGCTAGGACTCTGGGAGACCAAGGTTTGAATCCTCACTCAGCAGTGAAAACCCACTTGGTGACCTTGGGCAAGTCACACTCTTAACCTTAGACAAAGAAAAAGGCAAACCCCCTTTGAATAAATGTTGCCAAGAAAACCCTGTGATAGGTTTGCTTTAGGGTTGCCATAATCAAATAACTTTGAGACACACAGCAAAATGATAATTCACTATATTGTGTTTAATCAGACAGAGCATGAATAGGAACAGAAGAAAGGTGATATTGACCAAAAACGTTTCCTTCCCCCAAAGGTTTTTCCTTATCATTTTAGAGATGGTCTAAAATGTCTGTGATACCAAAACATCCAAGTCTTTAAGGAAAATGTGTACTGTTCATGGCATTTCAGGGGAATCCCAACACACCGAGGCTGGGTGAGGAAGATACGCTTTGCCCCTGGGAAAGGAAACCAAAAACTCATAGCAATGTACAATGATGGGGCTGAAGTTTGGGATACTAAGGAGGTAGATACCAATTTTATTTAACTTCTCTGAATTTGTCCTAGATAGGATGAAATCCTACTTAATTGTGTTTATGGGTAGATTACATTAATGTTACTCAGGAGTTCTACTTTTATACTCTTTAATATCGTTGTTCGTTGATGCAGATATTTCCACCATTAAAGTTGTTCCTAACTAATTGTTTTTAATTATAGAGAGAGCAGGTATAAAACCTGTCTTGGAAGCTAAACATACGTATAATCTCGTTGAAATATATAATAAGTATTAGAAGTGTCTGTATATATTAAATTGTATAGTGTTCTTGTTTTGTCTGATATTTGATCTTTGTTTAATAGATGGGCCCTGCTGAAATGCCTATGTTCTTTCTTTCTCCATAAGGAATGCCTCAATGGCTCATACATTGTAAAGTGACTAGGTTGTATGAAGTAAGGAATGTATGGCAGACGAATTCACTCTTTCAGTGTGGATTGATTTTAAATAAGTGGAATATATCAGGATTTAAATTGGCAAGATTTTTTTTCCAAATAATTGCTTTAAATTAATTTTTTATTTAATCATATATTAAATTAATAATGCATTCCTATTTTTCTACTAAAAGATTCTAATTTCCAATTTTCCACTAAAAATTTCCCATTTCTTAATGTATTTTATAAACAATTTATAAATTAGTTCAATAACTTACTATTCACTGCTTACTTCTTACCACTAGGCCTTGCATCCCTTTGGTCCACTGTATACATGTGATACTCTCTTTTTTAACATAGTGCAAAATACTCTGATTTAGAGCTTTTCCTACAATATATAGTCAACAGTTTCTGTAGGTCTTCTTTCCAGAATTAGTTCTTGGACTTCAGTTTGTTTTGATGTAGCCCATACTCTCAAAAAAGTAGCAAACAGAATGTCCATGAATGCTAGGACAAAGGTCAGATAGTTACTGGGCAGATTGCATTCATTTATTTTCTTTAGCTGAAAATTAAATGCCTGTGCTTGGTAGTTAAAATGTAAATATTCATACTTGAGAAATAATTAAATTGATTCTTCATTAACACAGAGAACACTATTTTAAACTATATTTGATAGAATCATTGTATTTACAGAGAAACTGTATAGATATAATTACATGTATATTATACAATAACAAAGTTAATCTTTAAGGGAAACATAGGCGGGGTACAGACCGCCGCTTTGCGGCGGTCTGCCGCCGCCGCCAGGCGGCGGGGGGAGGCCGCGGCGCCTTGAGGGGGCCCGACTCCCGCGCGGACCGAAAAAAGAAGCTCCATTTTGGAGCTTCTTTTCAAGTCGCGTTTGCGACGTAGCGAGGCGCCAGGGGCGCGCTCGCTACGTCACAAGCGGCGCGACACGTCTGGACGCTGTGCGTCCAGTACGCAAAGATGGCGCCGGCCATGTAGAAGGGCCGGTGCCATCTTGTACGGACGGAGTCCGTACTAGGCACAGGGGCGTCTATAAGAGACGCCCCTTTTTTAAAATGGGACGTCCTCCGGACGTCCCAAAGGGCTGTATAGAAAGCCCCATAGTATTAGCAATTACAAAAACAAAAAGTCTGATTTAGGTGTTTGTATAAAATCATCAATTTTATCTTCTTTGCATTCTTTCTAAGTGAAAGACCACCAAGTAGTAATATTTAGAGTGAATGTGTATGCATGGTCCTTAAAGTAAAATAATCTCAATAGTATTTGCGATCAAGATTGATAAGAGAAAACAAGAAAAAAAAATACAGAATGTATGTGTTGTGAAAGTGTCTTACATGTATAATCAAGAGTAATAAATTTACACACAATGGAAGAGAAATGTTTTTTTCTCAGTTGTTATTGTCTTTCTAAGGCTGGGGTTTGCTTTAAGGTACAGATGGTAAGCAGTTTAAGAAGTGGAAGAAACGTCAACTTCCGAGTACTTGATGTTGATTGGTGTACCTCAGATAAAGTAATCTTAGCATCAGATGATGGATGTATCAGAGTGCTAGAGATGACAATGAAATCTGCATGTTTTAGAATGGATGAGCAAGAGCTGTCAGGTATGGGAAAGCAGTCTGTCTTATTCAATTGAATCATGTAACTCTTGAAAGGATAGGATGTTTCCATGTTGAAACAAGCAGAAAATGATAAATACCTAGATTTTACCCACCAGAAAAATATATGTTCCACAAGGTAGGCACAAGAGTTGGAATAGATTCAAATTCTTTCCTACTGTAAACAGCCAATGTTATGTGATGGCAATGGCAAACCCCCTCTGAAAAAAATCTTGCCATGAAAATCTTGTGAGAGGTGTGCCTCATGTTTGCTATAAATCAGAAATGACTTAAAGGCACACAACAACAACGAATGCCACTAAAGCCATATTTTGCACAGAGTTTGAGCCATGAGGTTTAAGAAATGCAAGTGGCTAAAGCAAAGCCATCCTGTGAACCACTAATACCAACATTGCGGCAGAAATGGAAAGTTGTTCATAATAGTCCCAATTCCAATCATAACTAAAGTGCACAAATAAATAAATAAATCATGTCTAACAACATCATATCTTGTCAGCTATTTCTTCCAAAATATGAATGGGAGGCATTTAAACAGAATTACATATGCAAATGTTGGCTTAAATTCTAAATTTCCTATTTGCAAGTGGGAAACATAAACTTTTCTTCTGGCTACATCCCTCTGTATCACATGGCATACTGCTCCAATGAATCCTTGGCATCATTCAAGGAATTGCTGTACAAAGAGAAGGTCAGAAAAATCCTAGAAGATTATGTGAGAGTAAGAGATAGAATATTTGCATTTGTTTTGACATTTTCCATGTGATTTTTCAAAATTCATTATCTCACCTTTTAGTATTTCTACTCTGCATCAGGCCTAAGTAGTTTTCTTTTTAAAATGTTGTGTGAACTATTTTTGGTAGGGGTTTTTTTTATTTCCTGTTTTCTGTTTAACTCTTCATGTAAACTACATTGTGGGGACTTGCCCAAAAACAAGTTGAGGAATGTAATAAAATCAGTACTGCAGAATGAAATGAAGAACATTATTTAGACACTCAGGTGCTGAGCAGATGAGGCAGGTTAACATAGGCTGAACTCACGCTTTTCTGACCTGGGCTCACCTGGGTTGATTCTTGGGTTGTGTGAGATAGGCAGATGTTTACCCGCCCATCCCCATGCCACCACAGGACCTGCTACTGGTGCTTGCTCCTTATGCGTCATTGCTCCTACTGAGAAGCTCCCCATTGCCACTTCCTATGTGGAAACTGGGAACCTGGCTGCATCCTTCTGGCCAGGCACCCCTTTCTGCATCAGAGATTGTAAACCAACAGTATCAGACTTTTCTTGAAGATACTGAGTGAATCATATGTCCCAGAAAGACTTAATCTTGTTTTCACTATATTTGTGGTTTTTTTTTTCCCCCAGAAGCCTTGACAAATCTATGGAATGTTTTTCTTTTCTTTTTCCTCTTCCTCTTCTCTGCTTTTGTTTTCCAGAACCTGTGTGGTGTCCATATCTCCTCATTCCAAGAGCCTCTTTAATTTTAAAAGCATTTTTGCTACACCAACCTTGGAATAATAAATATTCTCTGGATATTTCAGACATGTAAGACTCCTTTTTAACAGTCGACGTTCGGGTTTTATAAAATGGCAACATTTTATAAAATGTAATATTTTAAATGTAAGATTTTTATAGGGACACTGACTCAAGAGGCCCAGGTGCTGCATGATGGGGTGAGCTCCCATCACTAGTCCCAGGCTAGCAGTTTGAAAACATGCAAATGCAAGTAGATAAATAGATACCACTTCAGGGAAAGGCAAACAGCATTCTGTGCAATCATGGTGGCCACATGGTCAGAGTAGTCTCTGACAACGCTGGCTCTTTGGCTTTGTAATGAGATGAGCACTGTCCCCTATGGTCAGACACGACTTGATAACCTTAACAACAGGGAATACATTTACCTCATTAAGGCAGTAATGAGACAGGATTTTACTGTTGGAAGGGGTGTGCTGGAGGTGGATGGGGCTCAAACCAGTGGTAGGTAGGGCCAGAGCTTTTCTGTGTGCCATTTTTTTCTCAACTCCTCTCATCCTTCCCACCTATGTTGGGCAAGTGCAAAAGCTTGAACTCACAGGATACAAGACAGAGGTTGGGCATCTCTAGCTTAGCAATGGATCACAACTACTTTCAGTTTAGGTGTGAATTTCACAAATTTGGAAGTGGACATTTGTTAGTAATTTTCCTAGGCACACTGTATTTCTTTTAAGTTGCTCAATTCAACAGGGACAGAAGTTGCACAATAGACTTGAATGGTCCACTGTTTGCTTGCATGAAAACACATCAAGCTACTTCCCTGTTCATAGCAGTGGAATAAACTGCATGCACAGCTGGTTCTTGCATGGGCTGAGCAAAGAGGGACACTGCTTGCATAATATATGTATGTGCATGTATTGAGCTGTGTATTGATTGGTTATAGTATATACAAAGTTTTGAATTTCCAGTGATCAGCTGCAACCTAAAAATGTACTTCTGCCAGTAGCACACACATTACAGGATAGGTCCTATACCCGTGTGCCCTCCATGTTTGGGAAGTAAACATCCTTCAGAGCAGATGGAGAGAGTGGCAGGGAAAGAGTAGAAGGGAAACCTGTTATATGGGTAGAAGTCTGGTCATTTAATATTAAATTTAGCTCACAGTTTACAAAACAAAAATACAAATGCAAGAGACATTATTTTTTATTTAGAGCAGCCTATTGCTGAAATGTTTCATTGCATTATGAATTCACACCACTTAAGACTGAAAAATCAGTAAGTGGGAAAACAAGTTAGTGCAGTTTTGTTTCACTTTTGAGTTGGGCTTTAAGATGAGCACTGATATTCCCAAATCTGCAGTGCTGAGGATTTATCAGAGTTCACTTCTTCCTTACATGAGTGAACATGTTCCTAACTTTGCATTTAACAGAAAACCTCCTTCATACATTAGATTTTGTCTCTGCAATGTTTCCCTGCCTAATTAATTATAGGATTGTGAGTCCCCCTCAGCCCAAAATCTAGAAGAAATTCCCCATAGTGATGTTGCATCCTCTGCTTAAAATTAGAGAAATGATTTGTAACTGAGAGGAGCCAAGTTTTCTCCAACACCAGTTGTTCCTCTGAATTTGCAGAATATGGTATACTCTGGATGAGAGTTAGGATGCTGATTTTAAGACTAATATCTGCCTTGTAAATGTTTTTGTCTGCTTTGCAGAAATTATCCAGAGAATGAAAATGTTAAAAATTTGCTACAAGACCAATTGCACTCATTATCCAAGTAAGCATGTTTGAATTAATGCATTAAAGTTTCCGTTTTATAGTTGTTTTTTGTTTTGTTTTTGTTTCTTTGTTTGTTTTTGTATTAGCACTCCTGTTAGTCCTGTTGACCTGGCAGCCAGAGCAATGTTAAGCATTTGCAAAGCCGATGAGTGTGATTTCTTCTAATGCAAGTCACTAATTGATATTCTTCATGCATTAGGATACAATTTTAATCAGTCTCTCAAAAGACATGTTTATTTTTTCTTCTAAAAGCTGCCATGTGATACAGGGTGATTCAAAAAGAATGGTGTAAAAGGAAAGCTGTTCTTCTTTTTGAATTGCCCTGTATGTATTTGGTGAAAATACAGTGTTGCATTCTCAATATTAATTAAAAAAAACTTTATGGGGTTGGGTCTAGATTTAGTTATGCTCAATTAGGCTGTGCAAGCACAATTCCTAGTCCTCCAAAACTACTGCACAGATACTTTGGGGACCCAACTAAATGGGATAGACTGAGGTGTAGTCATAACCTATGCCCAATTTGGAGATGAATCCTACCTTCCTCTTGTGTCACAGTCTACTTTGTTCACTAGGGTTCCTGAATCCTCTGTGAAGGATTTTCAAGAAGTTGGAGAGATTGCCATGGGGAAGTCTGTTTCTGCTAAATAGTTATTTCCTAAATTTAAATTAAACACATGCACAATAATTTTGTACTTACAGCTAAGTTGGTGATATTAAATTGTTTTGGACCAGATCTTCACGACATTGCCTATACAAGATTACCAGTTTTTGTCTTTTTTGCTATTTTTAATAGAACTAGCAAGACACATGTGCTATTTCTAGCAGTTAGATCAGAAATGACATGCCAGTAGATATCACAACCTCCTTTTTCCCATGTTATAGACCAGGAGAGAGGAAGCTGTGAACTTTCAGATGTTCTTAGACAGCAAATCCTATCAGTCTAATCTGTGGTGAGGGATTATGGGAGTAGCACTTCTTTTGTGGGGAGATGCTTTTCCCATCCCTGGTATAGAAAGAAATAGTAATTGGCTTTTAATGGAGAAAGTAACAAAAGCAATTTCTGCTCTTAACTGAGATTATTTAGACTATTTTAATAGATTATCGGTATCAGTCCATCTTATTATGTAAATTAACCATTGGTTTTGGGCTTCCAAAGAGATGTATGCCATTCTTAGTTAGATATACTTAAGATGTAAATAATTCAAATATCATGATACAGTAACTGAAATCTTATCTACCATTTTTCTGTTATATTTTTGTATGTTACACTTTTTATTTTCTATAAAATATGGTGAAAATTATTTCCTTTTTAAACTCCACAGCATAATAAATGCTAGCGCATGATATATAACACTAGTTTTACTTTACTTTTTATTCTTCTTTTTGTAGTGACATCAAGAAGCTTTTACTTGATCCAGAGTTCACTCTTTTGCAGCGATGCCTATTGGTTCCAAGGTAAGAAAAAACATAAGACATTTCATTCCAGTTTTATACGTAGAATTCTCATGTAGTTTTAAACCTGAGTATTTTAAAACGTCAAAACAAAAATGACTTTTAATTTAGCCTTTAGAAGATGCTTGTTCAATTGCATATAATACTTTTCTCTGAACTTAAGCATATTATATCGGGTTTCTCCTGCTATCTGAAGATCTGCAGGTAACATTGAAGGAGCCCTGGTGGCGTAGTGGTTAAATGTTCATACTGCAGCCACTCACACCCACAAGCTTGTGAGTTCAATTCAAGGTCCCTATCCTTTCATAGGTTGCTAAAATGAGTACCCAGCTTGTTGAGGACAATTAGCTTACATATTGTAAACCACTTAGGGAGTGTTAGTTAACTGATAAAGAAATGTACTTGCTATTGCTACTGCATCTGCATTCTGAAGTAAGGTCCAAAACACACTGCAGAAATAATCCAGCTAGATATTGCTTTAACTGCCCTGACTCAGTACTAGGGAAATCTGGGAACTGTAGTTTATTGTGGCACCTGAGCTGTCTGATAGAGAAGGCTAAATGCCTCACAAAACGATAGTTCCCAGAATTCCCTAGCATTGAGCCAGGGCACTTAAAGTAGTTTCAAACTACTTTCTGCATTGTGTTTTGGGCCTTAGAGAGTCTCAGAAGAGCAATATCACCTGCTCTTTGTCTCCCCATAAAAATTATGCATTGCAGAACAGTTCAGTGTCTTTTTCATATCCTTCCTATTTTCATTACCTGGGGGCACGAGGTGGAGATGGTGATAATGGCAGTCAGGCAGTCTAAAATCATAAGAGCTATAAATGTCCAATTCAGACTTTTATTTTTTCCCAGGCTATATGGTGATGAATCTGAGCTGCATTTCTGGACTGCTGCTGCCCATTATTTGCATACCTTTTCCCAGGGGAAGACATTAACTGAAAAAACAGAAAACATTTCTCAAGAAAAATGGATCAGTCCACTAGATATATGTTATGATACACTGTGTGAAAACTCGTATTTCCAGGTATTGAAAGATTTTTAGCTAAAAGTCCAATCATTAAAGATAGCACTTTTGCTTTCACATAAAGCTGATCCCCTTTCATTTGAGGCTTTCATATTTGTAGGGATGTCGTTTTAGTTATTCATGTACCTAAATATATGCTTGTGCATTCTTTCTGGTTTCTACATTTTTCACAGTGCAGTGCAGGGTCAGTTGAACACATCAAAGGTCTGTCACAAAGTGAAATGGGAGATAGGTATTTATTTTATTTTATATGTATAGCCATACTGTTCCATAGATCAGGCACAATTACAGCAATTATGCTCAAATAATAGCTGGATCATTGACCCCAAAAAGTTCACCAGTAATGAATTTGATGAATTTGCATAAACAAAGAAGGTACACCAACATTTCTTATTCTGAATATAGAAAATTATCATTTGTAAACTTTTGGAGCTAAGAAAGTCTACAGTAGTTCCCTTGTCTAAAAGGCTAAAGTGAGACAGCAGAAATAACTGCACTTCTCAGGAGTGTAATACTTTCATCAGAACATTGATCATAACAGATAGTTCTTTCTATATTCACAGTCTTCTTGTAACAGCAATCTTACAGTTGATTCCCTGTATCTAATGCAGTGTTCCTATTTTCCTTCCCAATTCATATTGTAACTCCTTGCTACGTATCTTATTCTGATACTTGTGCTACCTTGTTCACCACTTCACAGTTTCTTTAATTGACTTTCCATTCCTTTTCAAGTTTATCAAAAGCATGTCACTTTTTGTGACTGTTTTTCCTTCACCATTTACTTGAAAACTTGGGTCTTTTGTCTTGGGTCTATAACCTTTGATCTATAAATCTGAAACATTAAAAATTCAAAATTCTGTACATAACTTGTGTAACTGCCATCTTGGCTGCACCTTTGAGGTTTCTGTCCTTTTTGTTTTTCTGTTTGTTTGCTTTTTTATTTTTAAGGCCAGTTCCCTTATTTATGATCAGTATGAAAAATATACTGAACTTGGATGAATGTATCGACACAGGGACTTTTTTTATGTACCTTCCCATGAGAAAATTGGTTAACTCTTGAGCAATTTACTGTATATTATTTGAGCACAGCAATGGGACCCTAGATTATGAATCCTTTGAAGTTCACATTGTTACCATGTATATAGCAGAAACACTCATATTTCTTGTTTAATTAATGATCACTCACAATTTCTCATTCATTTGCATATAAATCTCTATAGAAATTCCAGCTTGAAAGGGTCAATCTTCAGGAAGTTAAAAGATCAAATTATGATCACACCAGGAAATGCACAGACCAGCTGCTGCTTCTGGGCCAGGTTTGTGTTGTTAATTTATGTTGCTTTACTTTTGCATTCATTCCATTTTGGCTAACACAAAATTTAATTAGCAAACTAGGGAGAAAATTAAGTTGCACTGGCAATGAATATTATTATTGTGTGATTCTATTTTTATTTTTTAAAAAGAAAGTGGATTTTCTGAGTTAAACGGATGCATTGGAATCTGGATTATTATTATTATTATTATTATTATTATTATTATTATTATTATTATTCCTTCCCAGACCGATAGAGCTGTGCAATTGCTCTTGGAGACAAGTGCTGAAAATCCTTATTACTACTGTGATTCACTCAAAGCATGCCTGGTTACTACAGTGACTTCCTCAGGCCCTTCCCAAAGCACCATCAAATTGGTAGCAACCAACATGATTGCAAATGGAAAGCTGGCAGGTGAAACGTTTTTTCTCTCTTGAACACAAAATGATGGTTTCAGCATTGACTTAAGGCCCCATTGAACTAAGTGAAGCTCAGTAGCCTCTGTATTTTTTGGAGGAAAATGTGCATTGTAACATAAAAAATATGTAATACTTGGGCACACATATGGGTCAGAGAAAGTTGGGCTGGCAGACTTTTCACTCTGCAAGTAGCAGTAGGGAGGGCATCATGTTGTTACCTGCCACATGGGCTTTGTGAGTTTTCAAAGTTTTAAACTGATGAATAAAGCTTAGTTAATATTGATTCTTCTTTTACAGAAGGTGTCCAGTTACTGTGTTTAATAGATAAAGCTGCTGATGCGTGTCGTTATCTGCAAACCTATGGTGAATGGAATCGAGCAGCATGGCTTGCAAAAGTATGCAATTTTCTCAATCTGATTTCCTGTTCTCTATGGTCTGATTCTTGCTAATAAATAGCCAAAACATACATTATAACCAGATAAGCTAGCAAAATAAAAGATGGCATCATTTCTTTATAGAAAGGGGGATGGGGAGGAATTACTCAACTCATGTATGGTGTATATCACCTACACTTCTTGAAATATTGATGACAACTACTGCTCAAAATTTTGCACTGAAAAGTTTTCAGTTTTGATACTAACTTCTGGAAGAATATTGTGTCAGGGATGGTGGGAGTTGTAGCTCTTCACCTCTGGCTTGAACTCACCACCTGGTTGTGCACCGCGCTGACCAGTTTTGGCCAGTGGTTATAGCTTAGCAGAGTTACAGAGAATAGGCTGAAGACCCCGACAAACTCTCCAAGCCTTCTCACTCTTGCTTCCACAGAAGTCTTCACCCTTTTCAGATCCAGCTGGTTCTTGTAGCTTCACCCAAGACCAGACAACTCAGTAGTCTTAATAAAAGATCTACTTTTTCTACTATATACAGCTCCAAAACATCCAACACAACAATACTATACTCCTCACTATCCACTACTATACCCACTACACAACCCACAAATACATTGGGATGCATAGTCATTATTATAGTCAATGCATGGTACCACCCACTGTTGTCTGTTTCCACCCAGTAGGCGTGTACAGCATTCTCATTGGTTCTTTGGTTCCTACAATTAATGATTTCATCATCTCAGCTGACCACTTAACATTGTCAGGTGTGTCCAATTATCCACTTTACACTTCTTGTCCTTGGCATTCAGGACTTGTTAATTGTATTACCATTTACACCTGTGTGGTTCTCATTGGCTTCTGCTGAGTCACCCTGACTCTACATACATGTTTATTTCATTTACTGTATATCCCATGTTGCTTTTTCCTTGACAGTCCCTCCCGAAATAAAATATTGTATGTGGCTTACATGTCATCCAACCATTTGTGTCAACCTTTCATGGTTTTCCACTGTTAGTGGCTTTAGAAACAAATCTGCTGTTAGTTTGTGTCTCTATGTATTTCAACTCTATTTCTCCTTTTTGAACCATGTCTCTTACATTTTGGTACCTACACCCACATATTTGGTTCTGTTTTTCAAACTTTCTGTTTCAGCCATTGCTATACATGATTGTGAATCTTCTTGAATTCTCCTGGAACTCTGAAATTTTCGGTTCAGGTCATTTAACAATTGTTCAATCCACTGTACCTCGTTCACTATTTCGTCAAAGCTGCAAATTCTGCTTCGAAGTACTTAGCGCTACGTTTGTTTGTTTTCTACTTCTCCAAACTATTGGACTTTCACTATATTGATGATCATTCCGTTTACTGATTCTTGTCTCCTAATTCTGATGCAAATGAACTATCTAACAAACAATCTAAATCTGCGTTACTGCTTATAATTAACTTCTTGTCTAATGTCCCTTTCAAGTATCTTAACAAGTGTTTTACAGCTGTCCAATCCTCAATCTTAGGATTGCAAACTCTTCTAGATAAAGTGTTAACGGCAAACGCAATGTCTGGTCTAGTGTGGCAGAAATAACTGTAGTGATCCTGATGCTCCTAAAAATGTTTTGTCCTCAAAATCTCTGGTTGTTGGTTCAGAAATGAAACCAGTTGTCATTGGAGCTTTAACTATTTTGGCATTCTGTAGACCACACTTTTCAATCAAGTTCTCCATCTTCTTCATCTGACTTAACAAACAATGTCCTCTTGTGTCCACTCAACATTATACCTAAATAAGACTTCAACAAACCAAATCCTTCAAGCAACTTTTCTGACATTCTCTCTTGACTGATTCTATTTCCTGTTTTGACTTTGCTGCCACGCACAAGTCATCCAATAAAATCACCAAACTATGTCTCCTTTGTATATACACAAGCATCTGCCACGCTTCTCTTGTATCCTAACTTAACTAACTCGTCATTAATGCACAAATTCCAAGCTCTGGCACTCTGTTTTAAACCATACATGCCTTCTTATCTATAAAACTTCTGACTTCCATTCTCCTCAAACCCTTGTGGCTGTTCCATGAAAATTTCTTCATCTAAATTGCATTTAGATAAGCCGTTTACAATCAAAATGCTCTACTACTAAATTCCTCCTAGCTGCTACAGCTAACACCATTTCAAACTTTCTGGCTTTGCTGTTGGAGAATACGTCTTATCAAAATCTCTCATACTGCTGTTGTGCAAATCCTTAGCTACTAATCTTGCTTTGTACTTATGCTTCCATCAGGCATTTCCTTTCTCTTATATCCCATTTGCAACCTATCATGGTTTATCTTTAGGTCTTAACAATTTCAAACACATCCTGTTCACCAAGCAACTAAACTCACTTTCCATTGCTTCAAACCATCTTTCCTGTTCTTCCCTGGAAAGGTTTCTAACTGTTCAAAACTCTCAGGCTCTTCTACCACTGTACAAGCTCTTGCCTGCGTCACACACATAATCTGGTGACTTCCTAACTCTGTGACTACGCCTGGGTATGAATTCTGTCGTTCTGCCTCTTTCCTCATCTGTCTGCACTAGAGTTGTTGTCTTTCTGCTAAATCTCTGTCTTCTGTCATCTAGTGGTTCTGGTCTTGTTTTGTGTCTCCCCATCTGAGGTACTACCACTACTGCTAGTAGAGCTTTCTGGCTTGACTGAAACCCCTCCGTTTCCTGAAGTTGTTTAGTCTGTGCTTGCTGCTCACTTGAGCTACTCACCTCAAAAACACTTCCTTGTTTGCATGCAGCTTGTCCCAGCCAGCCATGTCTCTCAAAATTTGCAGACCTGGAGTACTGTCTGATCTCTTTCCTCTCATAAGAATTGTAGCTGTTCCCTGAATCCAGAAACATTAGCCTTTTGCTTTTGGGTTCTCCTTTCCTCCTAAAACAAGCAGGTATGTACACATGTGCAAATTGACCAAAAACTCTTAGGTATTTGAAATTTGGCACTCTCCCATATAAAACCCTGTAGGGAATGTCTTCATCTCTGCATGGTACAACCTGTTACTTATGTGTATGGCAGTCAGGGTTGCTTTACCCCAGAAGTGTCTTTAACTCCTGCATCTGCCATCAAACACGCAGAAATCCTTTTTATGTCCTGGATTTTCCTTTCTGCTAAACCATCCTCACTGGACAAGCAGGGTTAGCGGTTTCATGTCTTATCCCACTTTCTGGAACCAATTGTACAGCTGGTTGTTTAAAATTCTCCACCTCTATCTGTAACAATTGTCCCAACTCTGCTATCAAATCTTCTTTCAATCATCCTGACCCATTCTTTCAAACTTTGCCCAGCTTCTGCTTTATTTTTCAATATTCTTACATATGCAAATCTTGAAAATCTATAACAATTACCAGGAAATATCTGCTCCCCCTAGTGACAAACAATTTGCTTGGGCTACATCTGCATGGACAAATTGAAACGGTCTCTGAGCAATCCTTTTGGACTTCTTAGCAACTGGTAAGCTCTGACCTTACACTGATACATTACAGTACAGTCTAATGATTTTTACATTCTGCTACTTTAAATCTGGACACATGCTTATTAAACTCTTTAAACACTTGAAACTTGCATGGCCAAATTTTCTATGAACGCTGTATGCAGTCTTTGTGCAACGGAACATCTATTTTGTTAGCTCTCTCAACCTTGTACTTATCAACATTTCTTCTAGAAAATAAAGCTTATCTTTTTTCAAACCTATGCCACGCAGTTCCCCATTTAAAGTTATTTTACTAATGTTCTTTCAAAGTGACTATGTAGTCTCTGTCTGTTAATCTGCTCACTGATAACAAATTGTTTCTAATTCTTTCACATGCAAAACATCATTAAAGTTTTCTTTTAGCCCTGGAATGTAAACTGTTCCCATTGATTTATAGTTGTGAGCTCATTCCCGTCAGCTAAACAACTGTTTTACGTTAGATTGCTTTATCACTATTAGATTAATGTTATAACATGGAGGTCGAAGCTCCTGAATCTACAAGCCATTTAGAGTTTGCTTTCTGTCTTTCCTTAATCATGTTGCAACATATTTATTTTATTTATTGTCCTTCAAAAATGGCGGTTTGAATTGCTTCTGCCTCTGGCCGTGCCATCTGCTCTCTGCTTGCTTCTATCACTAGCCAATGTTTACAGTTTCTCTGCAGATGTCCATCTTCTTGCAGTAGAAACATTTCCTTTGCTCCCTCGAAGAAGCTGCTTGGTCCAGCCCACGCACATCAGGCTTGGCTTGCTCACTTGGCACACACTTTGGAAGTTGGTGCGTCATTTCTTCTAGACAGTCTCCTCTGGTCTCTTCCAGAATTCTGGCCACAACTAAATTCTCTGTTAGTTCCTCTGCCGGTAGGTTCTGCAATGCATTAGTAATATTGCTCCAAGTAGAATCTAGGGACTCAATCAAAATAGCACTGCTGTTCTCTATTAATTCCACTCCTCTTAGCTCAGCCTGCACAAACAAGTCTTGCATAGTTTTTAAATGTTCTATCACACACTGCCCCTTTGCACATCTTCTGTCTATAATTCTCTTAGACCATAGCATTTTTGCAAAGGCAGTTGAAGGAGTGTGTAGTCTTTGAAGTGTTTCCCAAACATCTCTCGCCGTTTCCTTACTCTTACGTCATTAATCAAGTCTTCCTCCAACATTAAATAAAGACAGGCTTTAGCTTTGTTATCTTTCTCTTTCGTGGCTGCACTTGCTGTGGCTGGCAGCCCGGCTTAACAGTGCCCCATAAACTTTCCTTTATAAGTAGGGACTGGGCATAATTCTTCCGGTGGGGTAGTTGCTTCTGTTCATTTACTAACTTCAAGATTTCCATTTTAATTTGTTGCAGTGACTCAATTGACACAGTCCTTCTGAGTATGCACAGCTGACCCCTTTCAGGCTTAATCAAAACACTGGAGGAGTTACTCACGGAGCTTATCAGTGCAGCGCAAACAGCTTGCTCTGATCTGTCTTCCACAAACTTTCTTCCACTCTCTGGAACTTTCAGCTTCTGTGGATGCTGGGTGCTGCAGTTCTGGGCCCATAAACCTTGTCAGGATGATGGGAGTTGTTAGCTCTTCACCCTGGCTTGAACTCACCACCTGGTTGTGCACCACGCTGATCAGTTTTGGCCAGTGGTTACAGCTTAGCAGAGTTACAAGAATAGGCTGAAGACCCCACAAACTCTCCAAGCCTTCTCACTCTTGCTTCCACAGAGTCTTCACCCTTCTTTCAGATCCAGCTGGTTCTGTAGCTTCACCCAAGACACCAGGCACTCAGTAGTCTTAAATAAAGATCTACTTTATTCTACTATACAGCTCCAAAACTATCCAACACAACAATACTATACTCCTACTATCACTACTACTACCCACTCTACAACCCACAAATACATTGGATGCATGCTAGTCATATTTATAGTCAATGCATGGTACCACCCACGTGTTGTCTGTTTCCACCAGTAGGCGTGTACAGCATTCTCATTGGTTCTCTTGGTTCATCCTACAATTAATGATTTCATCTCTCGCCTGACCACTTAACATTGTCAGGTGTGTCCAATTATCCACTTTACACTCTTGTCCTTGGCATTCAGGACTTGTTAATTGTATTACCATTTACACCTGTGTGGTTCTCAATTGGCTTCTGCTGAGTCATCCTGACTCTCACATACATGTTTTATCACTTTCTTCATGTTGCTTTTTCCTTGACATATTGTAGATTAACAACTGGAACAGAGTGGGAGCAGAGAAGATATGGATGTCTGTCCTAAATGAATTATGAAACAGAATCACTGCCTTGGGAAACTAGCTGCATATTTGACAGAGTTCCAACAGTTGCAAGTCTAAGGAGTGAAACAGACAGACTGAATAAAGCAGTTTCCACCCACTTTGAAGTCGGGGTGTTTAGATGACAGTACTTTCACTTCTTTTCCCACAAGAACCAGGTGCCACATGACAGTGTGCTCCCATCACTAGTCCCAGCTTCTGACAACCTAGCAGTTCAAAAACATGTAAAAGTGCAAGTGTATAAATAGGTACCACTTTGGTGGGAAAGTAACAGTGTTCTGCGCAGTCATACCGGCCACATGATCACAAAGTTGCTTTTGACAACACTGACTCTTCAGCCTAGTAATGGAGATGAGCACTGTCCCCTACTGTCAATCATGACTAGATCATGACTAGACAATCTTGTCAAAGGAAACCCTTTACCTTTTAACACTGAATACAAACCTGTAAGAATTTTTCATTCCACCCCCCCACCCACCCCGCATGGGAAAATTCTAAAATTAGATGTAATATTTCCACACTTTCCTAGGTTCGTCTGAATGCAGAGGAATGTGCTGATGTTATGAAGCGTTGGGTTGATCACCTCTGTTCTCCACAAATCAACCAGAAATCCAAGGCCATCCTCGTCCTCCTCTCCTTAGGATGTTTCATGAGAGTTGCAGAGATGTTACACAGGTCAAATGAGGCATTTTTATTTTCTCTGTTCACTTGAAAAATGTTAAGCCATTTCTCTATATAGATATACACAAACAACATAGCTGTAAACACATTGAAAAGAACTGTCAGGGCTGATATCTGCAATTGATAATTAAAATAGCAGTACTAAGAGCTTTTCCAGCTACACATATTGTTATATTTACACAGGAGTAAACTTCATGGAAATCAGTAATTCTTAGAAGCAGGCATGTTTTTTCTTGTGTAATTGACACTTACGTAATGAGTCTAGTCTGATGTATGTATGTATGTATGTATGTATAATCTACTTGGCATAAAATACCAAGTAGCTATACCACTTCCAGTGTTAAATCTCAACTCAAAGATATTATAGATATACACATGCATAGTCGTGGAACCAACTTGTAAACTATGGGGCCAAAATGCCATGAAATGCAAGATTTTTGTTGTTGTTTAGAAGCCAATTCATCAGATACCTGGAGTACTCTGCCATTTGGGAGATCATAATAACAGACACGCCTGCAAACGATGGAGAGAGAGTGAGGAAGGGGGTGACTATAAATAGTGGACCAGAAAGGATATGAAAAGCAAGTGTACAGTGGGACCATGGTATTCACGGGAGATCTTTCTGGAGGTGTACTCCAACCCCCCTCCCCAGTTACAAGTATCCATGGATGCTCAAGTCCCACTGTCCCCAATGGTGGAGCATGCATGCAGCTGCACCGCCATTAGGGGCAGCCCCGTAGTCTCCAATGGTGGAGCGTGCATACAGCCGCACCATCATTACGGACAATGGGCTTCAGGTGAAGTCCCTTTGCCTCTAATGGTGCCACGGCCGCCACTGGGGACAACAGGGACTGTCTCTAATGGCAGCGTGGCCGGTATGCACACTGTCATTGGAGACACTGGGGTCTATCCCTAATGGCAGTGCGGCCACTGGAAACAACCCGGTGCTTCATCACTGAGTCTTGTTGCAAACTACTTGGTTTATCTTCTGACAGTGACGGAAAACACTTCAAGTTGCCTTTTATATCATTATGGTTTGTTCTTCTTTTTAACAGCATGAGGTATTTTGATCGGGCTGCCTTGTTTGTTGAAGCTTGCCTCAAGTATGACACAATTGAAGTTAATGAAGATGCAAATATCCTTTTTGAAATTGTTGCCAGAGTTGTGAAATCATAAGCCTGCTGGAGTTATTTGGGAATTGTTGTAAAACAGTCCAAGCTGAATGGGGTGGGAAGCTATGGTTTTCTAAGAAAGGAAATAGAAACAGTTTATTCAGGGAGTAACAAGTAATGTGCTCCACAGGAACGAGCATAGATAGTATCAAGCATTTTGATACCCAAGGCCAAAGTATAGGCAGCACTAGCTGTAACCCTCACTATCCATAGCCCTCACACTCTAAGATTAATATTATTTGGGGGAAAGATTATAAAGGTCTGGTTCTGGTGATCTCTGTTAGTTCACGTTTGTTTCCTTAACATAAAATTTACGAAAATTGATCCATGCAGTATATTCAGATTATGCCAGAAGCCTGAAGACTCTAGGGTTTAAGCAGGCTGCTGCTTTGTTTGCAGCTAAAGCAGGACCAGCTGGTAAAGATTTACTAGATGAACTTGACCAATTGAAAGAAGAAGTACTTAAAGAGTGATTAACTCTAAGTGAACCCCTACAGAAATGAAGCTTCACATCTGATGGAGTTATTGGGGCAGTAATTCTTTGTAGATAATTTCTATAAATGGACCAGTTCTTTTGACAAAATAATACATCCTTGGTTACAGTAGAAATTATAAATGAAGACTGTCATGTATCAACAGTTTTCTTTCAAAATTAATAGAGATAAATTATACTTCTGATTAATCAAAATTCAGAAACTGTGCCTATTAATGTTTCTAGCTGCTGAAGCTCTCTTTCAATAAATGGTGAAAGTCCCAAAGCTAGGGACAGACTGTACATCAGTGTTGGGGCAGTGCAGTCTTTGCACCACATTCCCCCACCAAACCTTTTTCTAGTTCCCAAAGTATTCCCCTTTAAAAACTATCACACCAAAATTCCTCCTCAAATAACCAATACTGCCAGAAATCACAGAATGGTTTGGTTGAATTTTGTCCCCTGCAGTTTCCTTCCAAATCCAAAAGAAATCAAAGAAACAAAAAATAATGAGGTCACAGTGTCCCTTTTGCCTATGGAAGCATCCTTTGGAGAGCTTTGCGTGCATCCTGTGGTGGGGTTAGCATCAAGGATCCTGGATAAAAAGCTAAAAAATTAACCAGTTTCCTGATGCCTTAAAAACTAGCTTTTGAAGAGTTTTTGCCACTTCGTTTTTATGTCCAGGAGTTAGGCAAGAGATATAGGTGAATGTGCTTTTCAGTAACAAGGCCATTATAAGATCACTGGTGGATCAGGCCAAAGGCCTCTCTAGCTAAGCATCCTGTTTCTGACAGTATTGAACAAGATAGCTGATAAATGACCCAAAAGGGGTTACAAGGGCAATAACCCTCCTCTGCTGTTATCCAGCAACAGATCTTAAGAAGCATGATGCTTCTAATTCTTGAGGTACTATATATCATGACCAGAAGCCATTGCTAGTGCTTCCTGTCATAAATTTGTCATGTCACCTTTTCCAGTCACCAAAATTGGTAAACATAATGAACATGCAACAAAACTATACAATTGGTATAGCTTGGCTCTTCTTTTTACTCTGGAGTATGCTGCTCTCTTGATTATTTTAAATGAAACTGGTTAAGTTTTCAATAGTTGTGTAATAGATATATACTGCTACAAGCTCTAGCACAAGAATTAATTATTTGCTCTTTTCTCTGTATACTGTATATTATGTGTGTTTTAACAGTGCGCTTAGGAAGTACACTGTAATCAGAACCAGGCTGGTTTTCTTGTGAGATTTACCTCTGTCTAATTCTACCATGTCCGGTTGCAATCCAAATGAGTACATGTTTATTGTTAATAAAGTTTTAATGTGTATTTGTACATGTTACACACATTTACTGCAGAAATATCAGATCAGATTAAAGTACTTTGTGAGTTATAATCTAACAGTGGATGGGTTCTTGAATTTGGGAACAAATACAGTATCTGTGGGCTCTATTTTTAAGTATGCATCCTCACTGATACATACATACATCTTTATTTAATAAGTCTCCAGACCATTTCAAAGAATACAAGATAATACAAAAGGAAAAATATATACATAGTTAAAACTTATATAAAAATAAATCTCTATTTTAAAAAAAAACATACAGAGTTAAAACTTACATAAAAAGAAATCTCTATAAAATTAGAATATCAGCCAAATGGGAGAATTATGCATCCTCACTGGAAGGGAATGAATAGTTCTACCATTTGGCTGATATTCTAATACTTGGTAATGCATATTACCAAGAGAGGGTATTTCTGCAATATGATACGAAGTGGCAGAACTCCCTCATTAGTTCTCAGAGCAGAAAGAGATTGATACAGTTTTATTCATTCATGACCGTGTGGCAGGGTAAGCCATTCCAGGAAAGCACGTGTATTTTACACAAACAAGCAGCTTGGAGGAGACAGTCAGAAATGAGCAAGCATACAAAGACTTTCTCAAGTGAAATGCACCTTTAAATTCTGACAAGAAGAATCCTCATCTATATACACAAATGCTAATATTGAATACAAAATATCATACAAACTCAGATTTATTCTGGATATTTAAATTTGCCTAGCATGTTCTCATTCAGCCTCCTTTTTCAGTCTGTGTTATCAAGACTCACTGGCATTCCATGTTTTTATAATTTTCAATATAATTTGCATGGAGGGATTGCAGCTCTGTATCTTCAAACACTTAAAAAAGAGGCAGCTTTCTTTGCTGGATTACCTCAATCAATTAACAGTTTGGTACTGATGCCTTGCCATGAAACAAATACTTCTATTTGGATCACAGCAGTTGCACAGTGAAAAAAAAGGCTGCATTGCTTGTAATGAGAAGGAAGTAATAAGGAGTTTTCCCAAAGGAAAAAGAACAAAGTGATTGAAAAAAAATTCATTGGGGGAATAATTCCTAGTTTTCAAATTCTCCAAGACGTAGATAATGGGTTCCTGGTGAAATATAGTGAGCATTAGACTGCAAATTCATGTAACTGTCTTCTGGAAATTTCATTGGAGTCTGTATTGTACAGAATGATTCATGGGATCAGTATAGTAGAAGATGTTTTGATGCTTTTCTTCATCATTTAATCAGATTATCATTTTAAGAGTGTTGGGACTTAAGGTGAAAATAGTGTTATCCTAGTTTTTTGTGGGTTTTTTGAGCTATGTGGCCATGTTCTAGAAGAGTTTATTCCTAACCTTTTGCCAGCATCTGTTGCTGGCATCTTCAGAGTCTTATCCTAATTTTTAGGCTTTTCAAAACACAGGGACCTTTTCATTGATTCAGAGGTTTTTGTAGATAAAAGCATTTTGAGCATACTGCCTTCAGTTCCAAGTAGTAGATGATGATGATGATGATGATGATGATAATATAGTTTATTTATACCTCCCGCTGCTCCCACGGATTGAGGCGGGATTACAACCTTAAAAGACACTTAGTACAATTTACAATCAATACAACAATAAAATACACTGAATTTACCAAGAATTCCTATTAGTTCTCTAAAAATTACAATTCGTCCATTAGCCAACAATTGGAGTCAAGGAAGAGCAGGCGTCATAACCTTTTTATATGGAATTCAGTGGATAAGCCCGCCGGAATAAGCAAGTAGGTTTCAGCAGCACTAGGGTTAAACTGTATGTGGCAGTAGCAGTCTGTTCAAGCAAAGCTGCACCATTGTCCAGCTGTTAGTTCTTACAGTGATTGTTACACATGGTTTCAATGTCTACCATTTGAGAGAAACCTTACTTATATTGAATGTATTTTATCTGCACGTATTGCATCCGCGGAGTCACGTCCGGCAGAGCTGTTCAGGGTAGTGAGGGAGCTGACACAACTGCCCCCCTCCCTGAACCATATTTTAGAACCATCTAAAGCCTGCTACAACTAATTCAACAACTTCTTCGCAGATAAAATCTCTCAGCTAAGGGCTGATCTCGACGCCAGCATTTCTTCAGATCCTATAAGAAAGGCTTCCAGAGCTTCCGTGGACTCCGTTAAACTGGATCACTTTGAGTTTGTGAGTACCGAGGAAGTGGACAACATTCTTCGAAGTGTTAGGAAGACAACATGCTCTCTCGATCCCTCTCCTTCATGGTTGGCAGCCCAGGGGGGAACAGCAGTAACTTCTATGTTGCGCTGTATAATTAATTCATCCTTCAGGGAGGGGCGTTTTCCATCTAGCTTAAAATCAGCAGTAGTAAAACCTCTGCTAAAAAAGCCCTCCTTAGACCCCTTGATTCGGAATAACTATCAGCCTGTGTCACTGCTGCCTTTTCTGGGGAAGGTGATCGAGAGAGCAGTTGCCTTCCAGCTTCAAGGGATCTTGGAAGAAACAGATTTTCTAGACCCATTTCAAACCGGCTTCTGGGTGGGCTATGGAGTTGAGACTGCCATGGTTGCCTTAGTCGATGATCTCCGTCTGGGCATGGACAGGGGAAGCGTGTCCCTGTTAGTGCTTTTGGAAATCTCAGCAGCTTTCGATACCATTGACCATGGTATCCTTCTGGAACACCTGAGGGAGTTAGGTATCAGAGGCACTGCGCTCCAGTGGTTCCGTTCCTACCTCTCGGGTAGATTCCAGATGGTGCAGCTGGGGGATGTCTGCTCCGATATGAGGGAACTGACATCTGGTGTCCCTCAAGGAGCTATTCTGTCCCCCATGCTATTCATGAAACCGCTGGGAGAGATCATCTGGAGACACGGGGTGCGGTGTTATCAGTATGCTGATGATACCCAAATATGTTTCTCTGTGTCTCCGACTCATGCAGTGACTAGGGATGGCATCTCTTCTCTAAATGCCTGCTTGGAGTCGGTAATGGGCTGGATGAGGAAAAACAAACTCAGTTTTAATCCAGAGAAAACGGAAGTACTAGTGATAGGCTCTCCTGGTCCGGGTAGTGAAATTTGTCCACCTGTCCTGAATGGGGTCACGCTCCCCCTGAAGGACTTAGTTCGCAGTTTGGGGGTGCTTTTGGACTCGTCGCTCCAGTTGACTTCTCAGGTGGGTGCGACGGTCAAAAGCACCTGCTACCAGCTTCGGCTGATACGCCAGCTGCGACCCTACCTAGGCCGGGGGGACCTTGAAACAGTGGTACATGCTCTGGTAACCTCTCGGTTGGATTTCTGTAATGCGCTCTACATGGGGCAACCCTTGTACAAAATCCGGAAGCTTCAGCTAGTGCAGAATATGGCAGCAAGATTGGTCACTGGATGTCTCAGGGCTGACCATATAACACTGGTTTTGCAAGATCTCCTTTGGCTGCCTATTTGCTTCCGGGCACAATACAAGGTGTTGGTTATAACCTATAAAGCCCTAAATGGCTTAGGCCCAGGTTACTTGGAGGACCGCCTCTCCCCATATAATCCGCCCCACACACTTAGGTCAGCCGGGAAGAATTTGTTGAGGATCCCGATGGCGAGATATGTGTCAACCTCGCAAAGGGCCTTTTCCATCTCGGCCCCTAGGATCTGGAACACCCTTCCCGATGAGCTCCGCTCCACCACCTCCCTGGATCTCTTTAAAAAGAGACTTAAGACCTTCTTGTTTCGGCAAGCCTTCCCAGATGCTCTTTGATATCATGTGACTCCCCCCTATATGTACTGTATTATCGACTGCACTTGGCTAGCTTGGATTTGATGTAATGGTTTTAGTTTGTATAATTTTAATGTTTTTATTGAACTTTTATTGATGTATTGGAATTTTTAGTCTGTATTTTGTTATTGCAGTTTCTATCTGTACACCGCTTTGATCACTGTAGAAAAGCGGTTTATAAATAAAACTTATTATTATTATTATTATTATTATTATTATTATTATTATTATTAGTGTTGCTTCATAGCCTGATCAGATTATGTTTACTCAGAGTACACCCCACTGTGATCAGTAGGCTTTTCTCCCAGATAACAATGTCGGTGTTTATAGTATTCTTTGTATATTTTCCACAACATGAAATAATTCCTTTTCATTTCTTGTAGAAACATGAAGTAAATATGCAACATTTTTTTTCAAGTCATGGGAAATTATTAAAACCAGTCTGAAAATGCTATGTTAGTACATATGTAGGTATTATGTCATATTTTATTTTCTTTGCCCAACATGTCTTTCTGAATATCTGATAAATATCAGAATTAAGATGGTCCCTTCCCACAAGCAGATAATTTAAAAGCCATGACATAGAAGAAAAAGGGATTGGTATAGAGGAAGAGCAAACTTGATTCATGTTTACAAAATTCAGCAGATGTTAGATCAGTTCATCAGGTAACAGAGCTAGATTTAAGCACAGGGGAAGGGCAGGTACTTCTCCATCTGGTAGCCACAGAAATGAAAATTGGTAGCTGAAAGGAGACTTTTTACTTCCATCAAGTTTCAAAAGAAAAAAAATCCTTTATTATTGAAGAAGAAAATGGGTTGGATCCAGTGTTAGTCATATGTTGAAATCAGTTTACCAAAAGACTAATTTCAGACCCATTTATTTCAGTAGTCCTATTATATGCATGGCCATATCTAGAAAAGGGCCTAAACACTCTAAAGGCACCAGATCACATCTGATCTTGGAAGCTAAGCAGGATCAGCCCAGGTTAATACTTGAATGGGAGACTGCCAGTGAATACCATGTTCTGTAGACATTAGCCCGATACAGAAGAGCAAAAAGGGCCGTCTTGGGGTCGATTTAAGGGCTAGCTATCATAGCCAATAATGAGGAATGGTAGCAGCTGCAGCCCAAGAATATCTGCAGAACCACATGATTCTAGAGCAGATCGTTAAACAGAGAATCTGAACATTTAGAAGGGAATGCCATAATCACAAAAAATCAAAATGAGAAATAAGTCATGCCAGGCTAATCTGATCTCTTTTTTGGATAAAATTACCAGTTTGGTAGATGAAGGGAATGCTGTGGATATAGCATATCTTGATTATCTTTATCCTGGAGAAGAGAAGGTTAAGAGATGGTATGATATCCCTGTTTAAACATTTGAAGGGGTGTCATATTGATGATGGAGCAAGCTTGTTTTCTGCTGCCCCAGAGAATAGGACGCTTAGCAATGGATTCAAACTAGAGGATAAGAGATCCTGGGACTCCCCCAGGAATGGTTTGTTGCTGGAGCATTCCTGGATCTTCACGGGAGAAGTCCTGAATAAGTGTGATGTGTCTGAAAATCTTCATGATCACACATCTTTGCCGGGAGTATGCCTTTACTCCCAGCTTTTTTTCCAGGTCTGATAATCTCCTAGGTTAGAGTAACAAAGCTGTCTGTGCCTTTCTGTTATCAGCACTCAGATCTTGATTTCATTTATTTATTTAAGTATTTATACATTGTTTTCCTGAAGCAAATCAATACAGTCAAAGGTTATTTTCAAACACATACCCAGTAGGCTTCACTAATAATGAAGGCAAAGGTTAGATAAGTCTTCTAAAGATGCTCAGACTGGTTTTTGCAGCAACTTTATGCTGAAAATTTTATGTTTTTGCAGAAGTAAGTTCCACTGAATTCAATAAAATATACTCCCAGAGTCCCAGGTGTGTATAGGTTTTCAGTCCTATTGACACATGAAAGAATGATGGTGCTAAATAAATTCATGGAAGATATTTCGGAGATATCGTCCCAGAAATTTCCTCCCAACATTCCTCAGGAGGAAAAGAACTGAAGACAATTAGGTAAGAACCATAGCATACAAAAGAGGTAATCACACCAGAAGTAGAAAGCAGCATGACATAGTGGTTTGAGTGTTGCATTATAACTCTGGACACCAGGGTTCAATTCCCCAATTCTCTGCTCGGCCATAAAACTCACTGGATGTCCTTGGGCAAGTTACATACTCAGCTTCAGAGGAAGGCAATGGCAAACCACCTCTGAACAAATCTTGCCAAGAAAACCCCATGATAGAGTTGTCTTAGGGTTAGCAAAGTCGGGAACAACTTGGAACACAGCAGCAGCAGCAGGAGCAGTGGAAAACAGAGACCATGCTTTTGAGGATCATATTTTAAAATGTAAAGTGATTTTGAAAATTTTAGGAGCCTTGATGCAGTTTATAAAGTCACTATATTTTTAGGGGGCTGATAAGGAATTAATAGGGTAAAACATTTTTTTAAAAAGCTGACAGTCATCATTTTGACTAAGTCAATGATTCTTAACCTGTGGGTTCAGGGGATAACACTTGCTGAGAAGAGTGTTGCACAGATTAGTATGGGATAGGGATTTGGGTGGCTGAGATTCTAGTCCTCGCTGGGGCATGAAACACATGACGACTTTGGGTCTCACTCTCAGCCTGAACAATCTCAGAACTGTTACAAGGAGAGTGGGAAGGGAAAGAGCCAGCTACACCACACCCACAAACATTTCACAAATGGCAACTGGAACACACATGGCCAAACAACATCACAGTGTGGAGAAGTTGAGGAAGAGAGTGAAATTGGGACATTTAAAGAGCACATGGAAATGTGAGAGGACAGGATTAAGTGGTACTTCTTGTTATATGCCTTCAAGTCATTTCTGACTTATGGCAATCCTAAGGCGAACCTATCATAGGGTTTTCTTGGCAAGTTTCCTCAGAGGGGGTTTGCCATTGTCATCTTCTGAGTCTAAGAAGGAGTGGCTGAACAAGAATTTGACCTCTGGTCTCCATAGTTCAATGCTCACTCCACTACATGCCACTAGGATCCCTTCCAAGTTGGGACAGTCAGATATAAATAATGAATACATTCATTCTCATCATCTTTTTGACATGTGAGAGTGCATATGAGAGCATGTGAGTGCAGCTGATTTGCTCAAACTACACTTTTGATCTATTGGCATCTGAGTGAAAGGGCCTACTTTGAATTCTTTGACAGAAGAAAGGCAGGATGCAAATATACAAAATGCAAACTAGAAAAGACAGAACAGTAAATATTACTCTTTTTTTGCATAGAACCCTAAGAATTGTTCTGAATGTCAGTTTTTAGCTCCTTCATACATCTATCATTTTCACAAGTGATAAGACATTGCAAACAAATTATTCAAAAACTGGATTTACATTTGTAATGAATGCTTGCCTTCCTTGTGGGATTATGCTGCAGACCTTCATCTATTGCTGCTCCTGCCTGTGTTCAAATGGTATGGCATATTGGATAATCCTATTAAGAATTCAATTACCTAACTTCTGTTAATATCCAGGCAGCATGACCAGATGAACCTTTGTATACTGAATCCTTAACACATTTTGTTGTGCTTCTAGCTGTGTTGCTAGCAGATATAAATACATTTTCTATTCCACAAAAGATGTAGGCTTACACCTCAGTAGAATAGAATCTGTTCCTATAAAATGTAAATAGAAATTCCTCTGCAAGAGCAGTGAGTGAAGATTAAATTATTCTTTTTCTGATATTCCATCAAGCCAGAACGAAATTCCTCTTTTCTTTACTGCAAAATCTTAGTAAGACCAAAAGTATGGGAAGGAACATTCACAAGCAATTGAGGCTGGAATCTGATAAGAATCCACTATCAAAATGTGAATGCTGTATATAATGGAGATCACTGACCTTTTTTCAGGACTCCATTTTGCAAAGATCCCTGAACAATCAAAGCTTTTGTGTAAGGCTGCAGTCTGGTTGGACGGAAGACAATGGTCAGAAATTAAATGGCAAAATGCTAGGAACAGTAAGGCCTAGCATGGGACTGATGTGACTATGTTAGGTGGCACCATTCTCTGAAATCTATCAATGAAACCCCAACCTCACATTGCTGTGAGAACACTTGCATTCAATAGAAATAAAAATGAAAGCTTTCCACTGATAGGCCCTGAAGCGTGTCATTAATGAAGTTTAACGAAGCTTTACAAAACTTGGATTAAATCTATCAATACCTAGTCTAGAAATAGAAAACAATTTTACCTCTTTTATGTCTTCTTGAGTTCAAGACTCTTGAAAGTGATAGTAGACTGGAGGACAATTAGTTCCTTTATACTGTGGAAGGGGCAAACCCTGAATAACTCTTTTCATAGTTGAATGAAATGAATGAATGAAATTTTATTTCTATATCGCTATTCCTTGCAGATCACAGCGGTTTACAAATCTCTCTAAGAGCCTTATTACACTAGACAAATCCCACTCAGAAATGGGATTTTAAAAGTAGAAAAAAAAAACTACAAATGTGGGATGTTTTTCAGATGCGTTTGCACCAAACAGCAATAATGCAAAAATAAAGCAAACTGAAAGTCGACAAAAATGGCACCTTTTTACTTTCAGGAAGTTCTAGAAAGTAAAAAGGTGTCCTTTTTGTTGACTTTCCATTCACTTTATTTTCATGTTTTTGCTGTTTGGAAGAAATGTCATCTGAAAAACATCCTGCAATTGCAGGGGTTTTCTACATTTAAATCCTGTTTCTGAGCAGGATTCGTCTAGTGTGATAAGGTCCAAAATAGTGATAGTCTCAGAGACAGTGTTGATGTTACCTGGTGATGGTGATGCCCATATCTCTCAGCATTCTCTCTTCTGTGGGGTAATTTAAGTTTCCTAAGGCTTTGCTAAGGAAACAAAAATATTGAATTTCAAAAATGTCAAAGCCAAGCCTGTTAGGGTCTAGCTTTAAATTAGCAGAGTAGCAGAAATATGCTCTTGCCTATTTATGCTTTCCTAAGAACTGAGACTGACTCCAAAAAATAACAAACATGTAGTTTGTAGTTTAAAACAAAAGTTTACTAATGGCTTTAATCTATATTCACATAGAAGCTATGTCCTAATCTAGTTAGTTAATAGTTCAGGTAAAAGAAATATTCATCTCACCATCTTTTCAAAGAAAGTTGAGAGAGCAGGAAGATGGAAACACAACAACTCAGAGTTGAAAATCTTTGAGAAATGTCAGTCAGTCCCAAAGGGGTATGACCTAAGTCACATGGTTAGTTTGAATGAGACAGAGAGAGAGAGAGGAGAGTTTGCATGCAGGATTTCCCTATCTAGCTAAGGAGGGAGAAAGAGAATGCAAAAGTCTTCCAACAATCCCATTCTTGTTTTCTTGGACTGACATCAAGGATTTTCAGGTCTACATAGGGACCACTAAATGCAGCATTCAAACACAAATCAAAGAACACAAGAGACATGGCAGACTGAGCCAGCCTGAACACGTTACAAACCAACCTGAGCATAGAATGCTATTTGGAAACACAAATTCTGGACCGTGCCAGCATTTACCAGGTCAGAATGCATAGGGAGGCCATTGAAATCCACAAATTCCTGGACAACTTCAACAGGAAAGAAGAAACACTGAAAGTAAACTAAGGGGTGAAACAGACCACCTCTAAGGGGAGTCATGATGCCGCCCCTGAAAAAGCTGGGTGGATGCTGCAGCAACTAGATTCTGTGGCCCACTCTGGCATTTTGCTGATGCAAAAAAGAAGCAGCAAATTGCCACTCCTTTTTGCAGTGGCTTTTCCTGCCCCACTGGAGGATGCAGCGGCAAGTTGTGTGGTGGTGTGGTGGCACGCAGCGTCTAAATGCTACAGCGCTGTGAAGCTGGCACATGTATGGTCAGCTGTGTGGCCTCCTAGTGGCATGGGGTTGTGCACTGTCTGAGTGTCATGCTGCCATGAAGCTGCCATATTCTGTACTAGTCCAAGCTTTGGCTACCAGTCCTGAACACCAAAATTAAGACTCAACACATGCAAGTGAACATCACCCAAGGTCATCCAACATCACCCAATACTTTCCCAGGAGACAACTGATTGCTAATTAAATAGACACACATATCCTCCCATCCTGTGGCATTACAATTCAACAACAGACCAACACACAAATTAACATGTAAATCACTTCCTCCCAACTAAGGGTCACAGAAGTATATATACCCCACATACTTCCATGCCACCACCCTCTGAAGAAGCCAGCCACATAGGTAAAACATCAGGAATAAATTCTTCCAGAACATGGCCATATAAACCCACATAAAACTATGGACACTGGCTGTGAAAGCCTTTGACTTCACACCTGAGAGGGTTCTTCTTTCAAATGAGCTTTATCTCTTACTTCCTTAAGAGAAGGTGTAAGGCAGGAGTGACAACTATTTATCAGTGGAGCCCAAAGCATGGAAAAATCCTTTCTCCACATCAGGATTCCCAGAATCCCCCATCTAGGGAGAATTATAGTCCTGAAAAATAGCTTTTTCAAACTCTGATGTAAAGATGACAGATTGGAAATTGCACAGGGAACCAATCAGAACAAAAAGAGACACCAAGCAATTATAGAGAGCAAATATTAGGACAATTTTGTGAAGTAGGGAATGCACACCAGCAGCAATGGGAAGCAATGTTTTACCAGTGATTTACAGTGTCAAGTTGGTTTTGTTTAACTTTATAAAATATAGGTATATGTAACTATAATACAGTATGTGACCTACTGTCATGAAACTAATGAGAGCCAGTGTGGTGTAGTGGTTTGAACGTTGGCCAAGACTCTGGAGACAGACTTCAGTCCTTGCTGGCCATGGAAACCCACTCAATGAACTTATGAGTCACACACTCTCATCCCCAGAAAATCCCATGTTAGGTTCACCTAGATTACCAAAAGCTGGCAATGACTTGAAGGCACACAACAGCATGGGCCTTATATACAATGGCACTGCTATGTTTCAAACAAGTCAAGATAGGTTTTTTTGTTTTGTTTTGTTTTGTTTTGTTACTATGGAACTAAAAAAGACAAGCTGCTTTATTTGCAGGGCTCTGCAGAGTTTTGTAGCTTTAGCTGGTAAAATCCTATAAAGCTTCACAGGTAAGGGAAACAGTATTTAAAATATAAAAACTGGTATTTAAGTTTATCTGTTTTTTGTTTAAAAAACACACACACACACCTTGACAGCTAGAGCCGCACACCCGTGGTAGGATAAATCATAGCAATCATGAAGCAGAGCTGAAATGTTACAATAACTGCAAATTTGGATAGCAATTTACAGAATTCCTCCAGCCGTCATATTCCCAATCTCTGGAAAGAGAAAAACCAGCCAAGAGAGTTTTGCTCTTCCTCCTCCTCTTCCCACAATTGAATTATTTTCTGCCATCAATTTGTTTTCCCATCACACCTTTGTTATCTTGTACATTAAATCATTACATTTGGGTTTTTTTTAATGTTCTTGTGTCACTTCCTAAAACAAGCATTCTTTGTTTAAAGAGCAATATAAAGCCTTTCATCAAAAAGTCAAAATGCATTTGGCAGCAGCATCATTTATTCCTTCGGTAGGTTGCTTTATTTTTTTTATTTTAAAGAGCCTTCCAGAGATGGAGAGAATCATTTGCCAAAACAATGCTATCAGTCTTGTTTTCATGCATCCCTTCCTCCCCCCCCCCCTCATTTTCATTCTAGCATTTCTTGTGCAGAGGCACGAAGTGGTTTTTTCTTCAGCTCAATTGTTCTTGAACGGAAAGCTACCAATCCTGATTGCAAATGTAAAGATATATAAACCCACAAGGCATGGAAAGTAGAAAGTTAATTATAAACCTTCCCAAAGTATATTTTATTAATTTAGATTGCCTTCTGTGTTTCCTTTTTCTCTCCTTGTTTGTTTTTTATGCAGTCAATTGTGCCTGGATCCTGTGCATGCTAAGATCCAGACTCAAAGTTTTCTTTGGTGAGAAGGCAGCATGTCAGATCAGGAGTGAGAACAAGCACCTCTCCAGATGTTCTTTTAGATCAATTTCCAGCATTCCTCATCACGGCTGTGCTAGTAGGGCTGTTGGACATGTACTGTAGTCCAGCAATATATGAAGGACCACATGATCCAACCCAATGCAGATACAGCTCTCCTCTACCTATGTAAATAGGAAAACTTTATAGATGGGGCAGCTCAGGCAATGTGGATTATTGGAGTCCCCAAACCCACCAGGAATAATTAGATAGTGATGTGTGCATGGAAAGAATCTGATGCCACTTTCCTTCTCCGATAGAATGAAGAAGATAGATGCACTTGAGTTTCTTTTAAAATAATATACATAAATGTATGAAAGGAATAGAATTCAGCCAAATGTCACAGGCCATGTGTGAGTGTCAATACATGTGTGTATGTGATGGAATTGGGGCTGTACAGACAGTCCTGAAGGGACGGCATGTACCGCCCTTGTTTCAGCCAGATTAGGGCCATGGCAATCACATGCTGTGGCCCTGATCGACCTTTGCAGGGCAAAAAAAGAGCTTCAAAAAGTGGCTCCTTTGTGCCTGCAATGGATGCAATAGTCACAATGTTGAGACTTGGGGGTATTCCTTCGGGGCTGTGTCTATGTACGCAGCCCGAGGAGAGCTGTGACTCGGTGTCCGTGCCGTGCAATGTGGTGCATGGTGTCACACACCCCGAGGGTGGAGCCAGGATGTATGGCCGCAACTCCACCCCCAGCCAAGCCCAAACTGCTGGTCTACAGCCCCTAAGTCACCAAAGGATTTCTGAACGAAAGAAGCTGGTAGTATAGCTCCATAGACCTGAGTAGTGATTGACGATTATTGTCATGCTTTGCAAATAAAGAACAGGATTGGAAATTCCTTTTGGAGCGTGTTTCTTCCAAAATCAGTGCTTACGGCATCATAGCAATAAAAGTACAGGGGTACAGGGTGTGAATTTTCACGCACTAGTGAAGGTAAAGCTGTCTTGCAATGAGGTGTTGAGATTGTGTATGGTTGTTCTTTTTGCATGATGGATTCAATTTTCCAAAAAAGAGAAACTGTCACACAAGGGAGGGGAGAGGGAGGTAGCTTGGTTGGTATGAAAAGTGAAAAAGATAGAGTGAAGAAGACAAGATGATTCAGTTTTGTCTACAAGTCCTATAGCTAGAAGGGAATTGTGTTGATGAAGAAAAGATAAGGATATTTGAAGAATACACTCGTCCCCCGGGTACGAAATAATCCTTCCGCCGCCATTTCGTAACCGAAGCTTTCGCAGCCGATGCCATAGGCGCTAATGGGAAAGCCCGATTTCGTGAAAATGGCGCCGAAAAGCACAATTTTTTCGCAAGCCGGAAAACCTTCGTAACCGAATTATTTGTATTTTTTTTTTTTCGTAACCGGAAATTTCGTAAGCGGCGCATTCGTATCCCGGGTAAGAGTGTACTATAAAGATCTATTTACAGCAGGGGATAGTTCAATGTATAAAATTGAGGAATATATAGAGAAATATTGGAGAAAAAAATAGAAAAGAGGATAAAGAAATAATGGAACAACCAATTTGAAAAAAGAAATAGAAGAAGTGATAGATAAGTTAAAAGGAGGAAATACCAGGAATGGATGGATTGGGGCCAGAATTTATAAACTTTTTAAAAGGTTTAATACCTAAATTAGAAGTATTATACAAAAATTTAAATGGAGAAAGGATCCCACCATCATGGGACCATTCAATGATAATATTGATTCCAAAACTGGATAAAGATTTGTCAGACCAGGCTCATACAGACCTATACCCTTAAAAACAAGGATCTAAAAATTAACAGCCATAATGGCAAAAAAATGAATAAGTTTATATACAAATATATTCAAAATGATCAATGTGGATTTGTCAAGGAAGACAAATTCAAATTTAATAGAAAGTATTGAATAAAATAAATATATAGAGAAAAAAATCAGAAAGCAGGAATATGGCATAGATATATATAAAGCTTTTGTTGTGTGGATGCCAGCATTAAAAATAGTTAAAGAAATTAGGTATGGGAGAAAAGTTTAGAAATTGATAGAATCAGTTATATCTAAATATACAGATACGTAACAAAATGATGGAATAACAAAACAAATTTCAATTTCTAGAGTACAAGGTAAGGATGCCCTCTTTCCCTGGTTTATTTGCAATAATTATTGAAATACTAGCAAATATTATTAGGGAGGATGAAAATCTGGAAGGAATTGGGATGAGAAAATTGAATAAGTTTATTTGCAGATGACACTTTATTAACAATTAGAGACCCCTTGGAAAAAATGAATAATGTGAAAACCATTTAAAGGAGTTGGAAAATGACAGGATTAGAGTTAATTGATATCAGACTAATGTTGTTTAATTATTCAAAAACGGAAGAACAGAATTTTAAAGATGAAAATAGATGTAAGGTAAATACAATAAATCTAGGAATAAAAATTACAAAAAATTACACAAATAGAGGATCAAACTATAAAAAATTAAGAATAGAATTAAAAGGAAATTAGAAGAATATAAAATATTAAACTATCATGTTCGGTAGAATTGCATTAAAAAAATGAAAATCTGCCTAAGATCAACTTTTTGTTAGGATGTTGCCAAACAAATATCAGATGTTGACATTAAAAATTGGCAAGTATTGGTGATAAATTATTGTAACGGGAATAAAGTAAGGATTAAAGTATTGGTATAAACCCTAAAAAGAAGGAGGTTTGGGTCTCCCAAATTTAAAACTGTACTATAATGCAAACCAAATAGATATATTATAGATGGAAAAGAGAAAGGGGAATAGATTGGTTAGAAATGGAAACAACAGGAAGAGAGAAAAAATTGGAAATTATTTTTAAGAATTTACTATGAAAGATTGAAGGAAATAGAAAACCCTTTTTTAAAGATATACAGAAATTTGGAAAAAAATAAAGAAAAACTAATACCAGCTATCTCACCATAACACCAGTTATAATGCTAAAAACCAGTAAATTTAAGGAAGAATTAGGGAAATTGGAAAGGTCAAGAAATAAGAGGATAAAAGAATGGGATGAAGATTTGAGGGAAGGAATAAGTCAATTTATTAGTTTGTATTCAATGGAACATGCAGAATTATGAGAAAAATTGGAGAAATTAGAGAATATACAAAATTTGAACAGTTGATCAGAGCAAAGAGAGAGGGCAAAGGAACTTGAAAGGGTCACAAGTGAAATAATAATTATTATTAAAATATATGAGAAAGAAGATTTCTTAGGACAACATGGAGGGAGGGACTTAGCACAAAAAATAAACGTCCACGAATGGGGGAAAATTTGGAATCAACGCCATTAAAATGTTATTCTATATGAATAAGGAGACATATAAATAATTTGGAAAGGTATTTACCCCTGTAAGGTTAAGTTATATAATAAGAATTATTCAAGGTTATGTTGGAGAGGGTGTCAAGAGATAGGCACTTATATGCATATGTGGTGGGGTTGTAAAGTGAAGGAAATTTTGGCAAATTGTATTGAAGAGATAAAAAAGAAATAACAAAAATTATGTAGAATTTTGTCCAAAGATACTTATTTATCTTTTATGATAAAACTAACTGCACCCAAGTTATAAAGGATCAATTACAAATTATTAACAGCGGCGAGATTAATGATAGCAAAAAAGTGGAAGACCAGGGAGATTTACAAACAATTGGTATGAGAGATATGGCAAATAGCAATTAATGATAAGTTAACTAGTGAATATAGTTTAGAAGGGATAATCAAGAGAAATGATTTTGAAGAATATGGAAACATTGTACAAAGTTCTAGTAAAAGAAGGAGGGTGTCTTACCACCAGAGGAAGAGCTACAATTCTGGAGATAGAGTAATAAGAAGAATTAGGCTCTGGTGATGGGGACACTTGGGGGAAGGGGGAACGGGGGGAGGGGGGAATTATGAAAAGTATATGATGAAAAAAATATAAGAAGATTTAGATAAAGTAGTAAAGAATGGAAATAAAGGGATATATATATGTATGGGAAATATTGTAAAAGTTTATATATTATTGTAAGGTGACTTAACCAATATTTTGTTTTATCAATTTTATTAATAACATTTATTAATTCATTCTATCAATAAATATTAAAAAAAGAAGGGGAATTGTGGGAGCTGTAGTCCAAATTTCCCTAGCTCTATTTTCTTTCTCTACCCTGCTCATACTTTAATGCATTGAACTCAGTGGAGTTAATGTAGCCCAGCTATTGTTGGACTGCAAGTTCCAGCAGCCCCTAGCTGGTGTAGCCAATGCGAGAAATGATAGGAGCCAGTACAACAACATCTGGACTTGGAAGCCATGCAGGGTCAGTCAGCCCTGGTTAGTACTTGGATGGGAGACCACCAGGGAATACTAGGTGTTGTAGTAGCTTTCAGAGGAAGGAACTGGGAAAATCACCTTTCAGGTTCCTCACCTAAGAAAACCCTAGGAAATTCACAGCCCCCCCCCCCAATAAGTTGATGCTTCTTGAAAAATACCAATGCTAAGCCTATAATCAGAAATAGGAACTCTGTGGGCTGCATAGGGGAGGGAGGGCCATTCTTCCACTGCTGACACATCTCTAGCACACCAAAATATTTTGGTTTCTCTCCTTCTCTTCCAAAATCACAACCAGAAGGGATGACATGTTTAATTCCTGTTGCCATTTAGACAGAAACTACTGCAGAAAAATGAAGGCATGGGGGTGTGGTGTGGTTGGTAGAGCTCCCCCCCCCCCCGTTTTATGTGCTTCAACTCATTGGGGGGGGGTCTTTTTTGTCTTTCTGTGTGATATATCTATCTTGTAATCCAATACAAATTTTAATGAAATCCCATAACCAGCAGCACAATCAAGAGCTCTTTGTGAAAGATATTGAGAGACATTATTACACATTTAATCCAGCAGAGTGCAGCAGAGATCAAGGAATAATAATAAGGACTACTTAAATTATATCCTGGAATAGAGAACAGAAAAGACTCACTAATTAAGTTATTTTCAGTTAGAAGGTTCTTCCTTTCACTTCCATTTATCAATATGCAAGCTCTAGTATACAGTTATAGCAACTGACTTCTTGGAATTATGGATTTTCATCTAACAGCGCTTCAAAAGGAAAGAGCTCCTTGATGTTTCCCTCTTTTTCAACCTATCAAAGCAAAATCAGCCAAGAAAACCAGAAAAAAACAACATTTCCAATTTTAATTTTTCTTCAAGAGTGGAAATAATTCAGAATGAAAATCATCCCCTTACAATGTTTAACATGAGCTGATGGATTATTCACTTGGCTGCAGGAAAACAAGCATGCGATGGGCGTGTTTATGTGCCTTCAAGCTGCCTGTTGACTTATGGTGACCCTAGGAATTTCACAGGGTTCTTTAGGCAAGGAATACTCAGAGGTGGTTTTGCCAGTTTCTTTCTCTAAATAGCCTACAACACCTAGTATCATTGTCACTCTCCCTTGGCAGTACTAACCAGGCTGACCCTGCTTAGCTTCCAAGATCAGGGGTATCTGGTGCCTTTAGGTTATTTTGGCCCTAAACAAGATAAATAAGAGTAATTAACTTCATGACAATTAGCTAAAGATCATTAGGTTTCCTTCTGCCACCTCCATTCCCAAGAATGGATGAAATGAGACCAAAGAGAAGACAATGGAGAAAAGGAAGAGGGATGGGGAAGTCCCAAAGGGCTGGGGAAAATCCCATTCAGAATTATGGAGGCCTGTTCTTAGGTCCCTTTCATAGATGCATTCATAGGGCTATGGTTTCACTTTATCTGACATCCTTTAGGATCAGCAGTTTAGGGAGAAGCATTGGGAAGTCTCAGCCAGAGAGCTTTGTACCCCACAAACCAGGATTCAGCCATGAGAGTTAAAACGAAATCACAGTCCTATTATTGTGTAATATGAAAGGGGCCCTTTCCATGTCTGATCAGATTTGGTATAAGACACTCTATGTTCTTATGACAAAAAACAAAGGGAAGCAAAACATCAAAGTGTATTGTGAGGCACATGGGGGCACAAAACCAACTATTTCAAAGCCATTGACCCCCAGCTAGAAGAAACACATCATGAAATGGAAATGTGTATTACTTAGATCAGTTTACTACACATCTACCAAAAGAAGAAAGGAGGCATTGGAAATTTATGACAGGAAAGTCTGGTTTGCACAGCTTTCAAAGAAAAAAAAACAAAACTTGCATGTGCATGCATGTCTGTGTGGTTTTTAGTTTTTCCCTCCCCTTTCACTTGGTAAATTGTTGCTTCAGTGACTGATTGCAGATTTAGACCTTTTCAATAAGCTATGACAAGGTAAAAGCCTAAGTGACCTCAGGTGAAAGAGACTGGTTACTGCTGGGAGATATATTTGTTCATATAAATCTTCATTTCAACAGCTGGGTTTGCTTAACATAGCCAGCACTACATCACCTGTTAAGCATGCTGGTTGGCTCTGGAAAGCTTTTTTTTTTTAAAGGAGAAATCCAAAATGCTGGTGTGTCCCTGCCTGTCAATTTTAGTGTATACATTATAATGTATTACATAAAGTATTGTGTTAAATTGTTTTGAAGTCATAACAGGAAGCAGAGGCTCATTGGGGCATTATTAGGTAGTTGCACCTTTAAAAATTCCAGTGTAAAATCACTAGGGAACCACACATCACTTACAGTTTGCATTATAATTTTTTCTCCTTGGTATCATTTGAGCTTCTTTGTTTTCTCAGAAACCAGAAGTGACGGGAGAAAAACCACATCATCCCAAAATTGCTCAGTAAATTTCAAAATCAGAAGCATGTTTTAGATGTCCAGTTCCGTGTTGACCTAAAATGGAAACATATTGACAGCCTGAAGAGAAATTTGAAGACTAGAGCATTCTCTAATTTTTCTTAAAATATTGTGGCTGCCAAATATTTTCCTTTGCTTTGGACAGTTTTGTACTTAGCTGTAAAAAGATAGCCCTCTGATACACCACTAACAAACAATGATTTTGTGCACTGTGGTTGTGCATTAGTTTTCTGCCAAATTATATCTGTTTAGGAGCCAAATTAACACACCACATTTTACACCAGAAATGAGCAAAATGCATTTAATGTCTGCTCAGAGTGGTAATATAAAAAACTGCATTCTGACATGTCAGGCGCTTGTTCATCTTTAGGCTGCATCCTCACTGTGACTCCACCCTAGTGCCACAACAAACTACGGCCCGTCCGCACGGGCGTAATAGTACGGACGCCCTAACCCTAGTACGGATCGAGTCCGTACAAAATGGCGACACCCATTCCACATGGGGGCCACCATTGCTACATCACCACCGTGCTGCCTCCAAACGAGGCGCATGATTGTGATGTAGTGCACCGCGCCAGGACGCATAGAGGCCCTTTCTGCGGTGCCAGAAGGACACCCTTTCCAGCCACGGGGAATGGCCTTTTGCTGCTTCCCCGCGCCTGGAAAGTGACGGATGGGCTCCAGAGGCTGCCACCTGGCACTGAGGCCCCGATCCAGCGGGGAAAGGAGCGCTACAGCGCCCCGAAGGGGTGGTCTGTAAGCGCCTGTATTCCCAGAATTCCATAGCATGGAGCTGTGGCATTTAAAGTGGTGTCAAACCATATTAATGTCTGCAGGGAAGATGCAGCTTTAGTCAAACATCTGACTGGTAGTTTCTCTCCAGGTTCTGATTGAGTGGACATCCCTAAGCAGTCCTTTAAAAAGTACAAAATCAAATCTCTTTATTAGTATTAGTCATGTGCCTTGGCAAGAAGTGCATTGTACAGCATCACAAAGCTAAAAGAAAGATGATGAAAGTGCAAAGGGAGGGAAATTACATCACTGTAAGATGCATAAATATGGGAGAAGAATGTGATGAGTTTCTGTGGCAACCATAATTCATTGAGACATCATGTTAAATGCTTTGAAATTTGACAGAGGGGTTTTTGTCATTCAACTTTCAGCACTGAGTTCAATGCAAAAATCCAAATGAGGGGCTTCCTCAGAGCAAAAGGGGACTCCTGCCATAATTAATTCAGAAATAAATTTTAAAGGGGGACTAGAAAATATTAAAGCACTCTCTGAGTCACAAACAAATTTGAACGCAATTAACAACATACAGTTAAAAATTATAAAAGGCATTTTAAAAGAACAGTGCAATTAAAACAATACAAAATGGGGCTGCAAGATTATCCATGGCCAAAGGTTGGTGTCCGGGATGGGGAACTTTTGCTGTATGGCTGCCAGCCAACTAGTTTCTTCCCTGGGGGGATCAGGGGCCCTAGGGAAGGCAGTATTGTGTTCCAGGCAGCCAATGGGGAGTGCGCTGCCTGCTTGGTTCCCATTAGCTGGCTGGGAGGCTGACCAGAACGAAGACTGTAACCTTGCAGTCTTCATTCTGGTTGGCTGGAGTGGCATAAATTGCCATGTTCCTAGTCAGCTGGTCCAGTTCTCTGGGAGCTCCTTCAGAGTGAGGGTTCATTTGGCAATTTGCATTCTTCTTTTGCAAAGGGGAATTCTGCATATGCTCAAGCCCCATTTAAATGAATGGGGCTCGTGCATGCAGCAGCGTGGTGGCATGCTGCCACGGGCATATGCACCATTACCCTTTACGGGGCACACCACCCTTTTTCCCAGCGTGGCTTTCAGTGTATGCTGAAAGCCATGTAAGGTGCACTCGTATATGACGTGGGTGCACTGTATCCTACCTTTTCCTCAGCACAGAAGAAAATTGCCAAATTACAGGGACTATATAATTTTCCTCTTATATCAGCTCTACTAGCTACCAGCCTATTTTCAGGTACAATTCAAAGTGATGGCTATGTCCTAGAAAATCCTACATGGCTTAGTTCTAGGGCTGTCTACAAGATGTTATCTCTAGCTATGAGCCTATCTGCGTCATGAGAGCCTCAGGAAAGGTCTTTCTTTCAGTATAACTACCTTCACAGGCACAACCAACTGGTGGGCATGCAAGACAGACTCTCCTTGGTGACTGTCCCTAGACTATGGAACTGGAATGATCTCTTCTTCAAGTCCTTCTGTTGGCACTCAAAGCATTTTCTAACCCAACAGGTTTTGGATAACTAAAAATTTTTACATGGCCACATAACCTGAAAACCCCACCAAAAAACCCCCACATGTTCTGCACAAAGACGTTTGCAGAAAATTTTTGCAAAAACCATGATATTTGTGCAAACGGGATATATGAACAGTGGGTGAAACTTCCCACAAACATTTCTTTTTCCTCTAGAAAATGAGAGAAACCACTTGTCCTTCCATGTGAGATGAAATAGTGGAAGATTTACATCTTACATTTACATATATTTTTAAGATCTAATGTTTTTAATTGTATAAATGGCTTGTTTTAAAATTTCGTGTTTAAACTTTGTAATGCATTTGCATTGCTTTTAATTTATATTGTTTTAAATTTGTTGTTAGCTGCTTTGAGGCCTTCTACTGGGGGGAAGGTGGGATATAAATAAAATAAAAATAAATAAAATTTGCATTATTTCCAGTCTTTTCCTATTTTTTTTTAAAAACCCTCTTGTACACTGGTTGGACATGCAGGAAAGTAGGAGCTGGTGACAGAAAATTCAAAATCAAGCCCAGATGTATTTTGGAGAAAGCTTCCAAGTGGTATCTAAAGTGTTCAAATGTTTTTGTTTACTTATGCAAGGCTCACTTGACCTGGTTGTTTCATTTCACATATGCATATTATTAGTTTTGAATAAAAAAGTTTGCTGGAACATGTTGAACTGCTCTTTTTTGTTTTTGTGTTTTGTTTTTGTGTGTGTGTGTGTGTGTTTTTTTTGCGTGTGTGTGTGTGTGGGGGGGTGTAGGAACTTTTCCCTATTATGTCCATGTTATTTCTGCCTTTCTTTTAATGTAACAATGCCCCCAACCTCATCTATCTCACTCACTGTACTTGCCCCACAGTCTAAGTGACCAATAATAAGCCAGGAAGGTGGTAGTGAAAGTGGTAATATTTAGGAGAAAATGTTTTTTTAAAAAAAACATAGGGATGGGAATCATATATTATTCAATATGTTACTGGAGTGTAAGTCACAGCAGCCCTAACCAGCATGCCCAATGGTGAGGAATGCTGGAAGTTCCAGTCCAACCACCCCAGGGGCTCTCATAATATTTACCCCTCCTCTAAAGAAGCTTTTGGTCTGTAGATTTAAGCTTGGATAGCAGACTTTGTTTTTCTCTAGGAACCTCTGAAAGAGAACCCCACCAAACCACAATTTTCATAATCCTCTGGGGGAAGCTATGAAATCAAAGCCAGTATAAGGTAGTTTAGATCTAGTTGCAGTTTATGGCTCAGCACAAACTGAAATGCTAAAACAATTCAGGAAGGGGTGGTGAATTAGTTCTAGGACACATGCTTTGGGTGGAAAAGGTATCTGGGTCATTGTCTAGCACTTTCAATTTAAAGAGATAATACCAGTGGGTAAGGCTCCTGCCTGAGGGTGCATCTACACTGTAGAAATAATGCCCTTTGATACCACTTTAATTGTCATGGCTCCATCCTACAGCATCTTGGAAATAATAATTTTGTGAAGCATCAACATTCTTTAGGATGACTAAACACTATGCAAACCTAGAAAACCTAGGATTCCAGAGGATGGAGCTACAGTACTTAAAATGGCATCAAACTGCATTATTTCTAAAAAGTATATGTACCCTCAGATTCTGGAGTGTCTCTGCCAGTTAGTGTAGGGCTTTCTGAGCAAATGGTCTGAGCTTGTATAAAGCAGCTTCATAGGTTCTCTTTATGGGCATCATATTCATATGTATAGACCAGGGCTGAACGGACCAAGACATTTTTCTGCCTAAGGTGAAGGCTCAGGTGGCACATGCCCCTCTCATTCCATGTGCAAAAGTTTACCAGACTGATAACTGATACTTACTTTAACATTGGTAATGGGATAGCATTGGATGCCACTCTGAGGGCTTAGGGGGTGGAGGATAGGTTCACTTCCTTCTTAAGAGGCTAGTTCTAACATTAAAATTGCAGTAATTGTATAGTTGTAGCTATTAATAAAATAAATCCCTTTTATGAGATGGGGTTCAGATGGATAGCCTTGTAGGATTCCTTCCAACTCAGTGATTCTCCAGTTTCTGTTAATTGGTTTTCTGGCACACCTGTTGAGAGCGTTGAACTTGTTATGGTGTTGGCAAAGGAGTTCAGTACCTTTCTCTTTTATGGATATTAGCTGATGGCTTTTAGCAGCTGGTTTTAACATTGGCTAAAGAGATGTTCAGGGAATGCTTTGGAAGGGGAGAACCATTTTTGTGAAAGGGAAATCTCTTTTTCCTCCTACTCCTTCATAAGGAATGCTGTAGTTCAACTGTCCTGTGTGAAACCACCTGTAGTTTTTGGAGATGAATTCACTCTGCAAGCGAATGGTAGCAGAGTCAGAAAGGAAGGGGCAGAGATGAAAACTAGTTAAGATCAATTAAGTTATCAATTCAGATGGACTTAAAAACAACAACAAACAAAAACCAAAGAGAGGCAATTTAATTACGTCTTCTGGAATTAGGGTGTCCATATTTCAGAAATGACTTGAAGGCACACAACAACAAAGTGATGGTAAATATGGAAGAGTTACAGATAAATAAATCTAAATAACTGTTTCATATTCACAATCTCTACTTAGTGGTGATTGTGAGACTATTGCCACAGTCATAACTGGACCAGGAAGGGAAATTTGTCCACCTGTCCTGGATGGGGTCACACTCCCCCTAAAGGATGAAGTCTACAGCTTGGGGGTACTCCTGGATTTGTCATTACAGCTGTTTATTAGTGATCAACTAAATGCATTAAGACTGTGTTAATAACTTTCTCATCTCTTGGAAGGGACAGACATAGAACTGAGTGTGTCTGCTAAAGCACTGAGTTGTGATCCTATTCAATCTGCATATTTCTAAATTAATGTAAATGTTACAAAACATACACATCCTATGATTTAATTCTGAAGTAGCTCAAGCCTGACTCAGTGCTACACCCCTGAAAATTCTCACTGCTTAGAGATTTGGGAAATGGCTTGCAATAAACTATTGCACTACTAAGGGCCATAGACATGACAAAAAGGAGATCTTCTTATTCCATTTCCTGTTGCCAAAAAAAAAAGGAAGAAAGAAAGAAAGAAAGAAAGAAAGAAGCAGGAAAGATCAAGGCTCATGGTAGAAATATCCTATTGAAATTTAACATGAGCACACAGATAATGATTTCACTGGCTGAGAAAGACATGACAGTGTGCTTGCAGGTGAATATAAAAAAAGATACTAATGCTTATACAGTCATTATATAAATCATATCCTGTCAATTTGTTCTTAGTCAAATACTTCCTGAGCCTTCAAGTCACCCGTCGATGTCTGGCAACCCCATGAATTTCTTAGGCAAGGAGTACTCAGAGTTGTTCTGCCAATTCCTCCCTCTGAAATACAGTTGGCCTTTCCCTTACGTGGGGGATCCGTTCCAGACCCTGCCGTGTAAGGGAAAAAACTGCATAAACTCAAGCCCCATTAGAAACAATTGGGCTCGTTCTCACGGCACACACCTGGCGCGCCCCATTGCTTCTTCCGGGCGCAGGAGAAGTCTTTCTGTCGCGGCTTCCAGTGTATGCTGGAAGCCACATATGGCACACCCATGTATGACGCCTGCTATTCCTTGGTGGTCTCCCATCCAAATACTAAGAAGACTGACCCTGCTTAGCTTCCATGAGAGCATCTGGTATCATTAGGGTGTTGTTGCATGCCTTCATGACATTTCTAATTTATAGTGAGCCTATCATGGTGTTTTCTTGGCAAGATTTGTTCAGAGGAGGTTTGCCTTTGCCTTTCTCAGAGGCTGAGAGAGTGTGACTTGACCAAGGTCACCCAATAGGTTTCCATGGTCAAGCAGGATTGGAACACTGATATCCAGAGTTGTAGTCCAATGCTCAAACCACTACATCATGCTCGATCTATTTAGGCATATTCTCATCTTTAAAGTTTTGTCTAGGTGTGGAAGAATTTTATTAAGTGGACACAAGATGGCAGTATTTCTGAGCACTGCTTCGAGAATGATTTAAGATGCAATATTTCCAAGTGCTTTTAGATGTCCATCTCAGAAAACTATATCGACCAAAATGTCTTAGGATACAACCTAACATGATCATTGCAATGTATATAAACAGAACATTCCTTCAGCAGATGGAATGCCAGATAAATGAGATTCATGAGTGTCAGCTAACTTTATGCTTTAATTGCATTAGATTGGAGCCCAGTTTGGTGAGATGGACTTACGTTTTTAGGCTTCTGAGATGCATAAATCTCAAAGCCGTTTTGATGTTGTGTAAATGATGTATTAGAGAAAGAAGTTCTCTTTAGGGACTTAAGGAATACACACACATACAAAAAGAAAAATCAAGGAACTTTATACCCAGTAAAGATTTTCTCAGATATTTCATTGATCTTTCATTGTCCCTAACTTGGAGCATGCTGTAAGTGAGTAACTATAGATGTTTCAAAGTACAATACAACTTCCAGATCCTCTCTGCGTTGGCTATGTTGGCTGAAGGTCATGGAGATAGTAGTCCAAAACATCTGCAGTGCACCTGATTATCTACTCCTACTTGTAGAAAGGCTTTCCTCCCAGCTTTGAGTACCAAGTTCAAGAAATGCACCTGATACAAAGAAATGTAATTATTATATGTATCACTTTGCATCTCAAAAGTGCACTGTTAACGTTTGCACTCAGTAATAGATTTCATCTGAATAGCACTGAATTATTTTTTTTCAAAACAACCAAAACAAAACTATATATATTCCCCTCTATTGCATGGTATTTCGTTTTATTTACTAAATTCTGTGTTTCACTTTGTAGCATACACTGTTCCAAAGGCACCAAAGCAAGTTATAACATTTAAAGCTGAACATAAAATATGAAATATGCTATCTAAAGCTATACAAAACATTTTTATTCTCAAATGCTAAATGCCATCTAAAATAATTGTATATCACTCCTCTTAAATGCACAGTGGCACGGGCTAGACGGGCCCTATGGGGTGTCGTCATGACGTGCGAGGGGAGGCACTTTCAGACACCCCTCACCCCTCGCACGTGACGAGGGCGTCAAAATGACAGTGCCCTGTACATATGGGCGCTGCCATTTTGACGTGATGGACGCCTCGCGTCCGCACATCTCAGCACCCTTGTGATGCCACAAGTGCGCCATTGGCGCCTTGTGGCATCACAACCGCACCACAGATAGAACCCGCTTTTTGCAGGTTCTTTTTGCTGCGTGAGGGAGCCGCACCGTTTGTCCACTGCGGCTCCCTCACGCAGCAAACCAGGGCGGTGGGAGACCGCCCTTTTTGGGCTGTCTGTATCCTGCCAAAGTTATACATTTCTGAACATTCAGGGAAAGGCTTTTCTTAAGTTATAGAACAGCTATCAAGAAACTCCCTACAATATTTTCCTCCTTATATTTACAGACTGTTTACTTTTTTGAAATGTTCATTTGTTGATTTCAGATCTCATCTTGACAATATGATGTTCATACAGAAAAATTGGCAGGGAAATTTCAAGTCTCACTTCAGCACATACATCTATTCCCTTTTTGCTCTCTTTGTGGAATGTGGCTTTGTAAGACCTGTTGGCTTATGAGGAGGCACTCATTCCTTCTTTAGCGGGAGAGAGGGGAGGGAAACAGGCTTCTCCATGCCTCCCTCAAGCCTACCAAAAAGGAATCACTGCTTACTCACAAGGAGGTTGCCATTCCTTCTTTGGCAGAGAGGTAGGGCTAAGGGGGAATGAGGAAAAGAGTGCACAGGGACCCTCAATGTTGCAAAAAGCCCCATTGCACTATTAAAGAGAAGTGCAGTATTAAGAGTCCCAAAACTGGTATGTTTCGAGTTTTTTAATAACATGATTTGTGGCAAAAGTGAGGCAAGACTGAGACAAGTGTGATAATGTCCTAAGTCTGCTGCCTTTGTAGAAGTTATAATATGAGCCAAAACATGCTGTTCTGCCCCATTGAAATAGAACCTGCTACTGCACTGTAAAATATTTATCTAATAAATAAAGTCACCAGCATAGCCAGGTCTGCATGGGCCAGAATGATCCAGGAACAACCCAGAGTATTTTGGCCCTGAAGTGGCCCCAATGTCCCTTCATTATGTTGCATCCTCTGTTGCAAGGCTGGGTGGTTGTTTGCCACCTGGGCGTGCCACCACTGGTGCAAGTCACTTACTCTGAAGCAAGAATGAGGCACCCAGCATTGCTCATTTGGTTGGGCACCCTGTTCTGACCTCAGTCAGCCACTACTGGTGGTGGTGGGAAGCACAATGAGACACATTGTAAACAGCCACCAAGCATTGTAATGGAGAGCTCTAGATCTTCTGGGAAGATCTGAAGCAAGGGGTGATTTA
>NC_056524.1:195383271-195433704 GCF_019175285.1 Sceloporus undulatus | reverse complement strand
AAAGGTGGGGTATCCTTAATAATAATAAATAATTGCCTTTTAAACTGTTTTTAATCTATGCACTTTTTAAAAGAATGGTTATTTAATAATTTTGTGAAATTTTACCTAAACATCAAAATTAAATTATTGTAATCTGCTTTGGCTTGTCTGCCAGGAGAAAATTAGGGTATAGATTGACTAAATAAATTAACATGTAGCTTTATTTAATGTGACATCCCTCAACCAGAACAGCTAGGGGGGAAAAAACCTCAATTATGCTTTTGGGAAGGTGGCTTCCTCTCTCTCTCTCTCTCTCTCTTTTATGGACAGTAACTTTTTTCTTTCCTACTACATTGGCTACAGTGGGAATGAGAAGACTGAATTTAAAGTGTGTCAGCAAATAAAGCAAGAGCAAGAATAGGATGGGGGGAAAGGTCTCTCCCTTTTAAGATCACTTTGTCCTTCAAGGAGCAATACTGCACATCCTATATCTATGTATATGAGAGTAAATTCTACTGATCTCAGTGGTACCTGCTTCAGAGTATAAGATTACATTATTAAGTGACTTTTTAAAAAGAAGGAAACTTCATGTGAAAGGTGGAAACCATTTTGTGTTAAGGGACAATTGATTCTTGTCATACCAGCCATCCCTGAATAAATAAATGAACCTGAGCTGAGCTGGAAGCATGCAAACATGAACCATGAAGTGGGGACAGAGAATAATGTTATTTGTACCTTAATTTTATGTTCGCTACTTGTATCAGCCAGTATACAACTGCTTTCCTGGGGTACCCTTTTCCTGTTAACTATATGGTACTCTTGACACAAACCTCTGCTCTGCTTGAATGCTTTCTCTGACTTAAAAGCTTACAGCTATGATCTGGGTCACTGCTGTAAGGTTTGCACACTCCTCTTATATTTCTGCCACCTCTAGTACAGTTGTAATTGAAAACCTTTAGTATCAACATAGATGATAAATAGACATGCACACGTGAAACACTAACTTTATTATTAACAGATATGAAATAAAAGACTGAAGTTTATTCACTGCCTATGGGTTCATGTACGCACTTCCTCATATGTTTCTTATAGGTTACTGTATAAAAAACAACTACCTTTTTAATCTACCCCCATAACTTTGTTGTTTTTGTTGTTTGCCTTCAAGTCATTTCCAATTTATGGTGATACTGATAGCACAGGGTTTTCTTGGCAAGTTTTATCAGAGGGGGTTTGCCATTGCCATTCTCTGAGATTGAAAGAGTGTGACTTGCCCAAGCTCACCCAGTGGGTTTACATGGCTGAGTCTGGATTCGAACCTTGGTCTCCAGAGCTATAGTCTAATGCTCAAACCACTATACCATGTTGGTCCACCTAACTCCCTGTTTTGCATTGATCCTCACCATCTTACAAAAATAACAAAGTTAAACGTACTCACACCCTACAACAAACTCACAACACCTCCTCTTAACTGTCACTCATCAGTTTTTAATAATAATAATAATAATGATAATAACAACAACAATAACAATAATAATTTATATTTTCCCACGTCTCCCTGTGGATTGAGGCAGGATTACAACATAGAGAAAAATGCAAGAAAGCATAAAAACATAATAAAACATATTAACCCCTAACCCTCCCACCATTACAAATAGCAAAATTCAATAACAGTTAAAAATTACATCAATAATATAGTCTAAAATAAACAGGATGGAGTGGGAAGACTGAAGATGGGGGCCCTCGTGGGGACTAGGGTTTGGGAGCATGTGGTTGGTGCCCACTCCTGAACCCTAGAATTTCTTTCTTTTTTCCTTTCTGTTTTTTATAAAGAAAACAGGAGGAAAGGCATATCTCACAAAATTACAAATCCAGAATTCCATAGCACTGAGCCATGGCATTTAAAGAAATATCAAAGTGCATTAATTCTGCATTATAGAAGAAGCCTGGGAGCTTTATCACACAAAGAAAGAAAAAGTGGAAAAGAATCCAGAGAGTAGTGGCTTTCTCTGTGTTTTACCACATGATGTTGTAACGGTTCAGTTCTCTTCCTACAGGAGCAAGTCATAAAAATGCATCCCTTGTCTGGCTGGAAAAATCCATTCAACAAAAGACATGCTTTTACAACCATCTCTTGCAGGCAGAAAACTGACGTGTATAACCTAATGCAGTAAGGCATGGAGAAAGCTAGTACACTTCAGCTCCATTTCCACTTTTTTTCTCATGTGATAAGGCTCTAAGAAAACCCTACGTACAACAGAAGGCATGTTTCTGAGCATGTGTGTGCTGCTTAACCCTTTCGTGACCCAACACATTCTTTGCATAATGAACAATAGAATGTAAAAGCGGGTGTAAAGCACTTTGAAAATAGCAACTGAAAACAATTTGGATCAAGAGTGTCAGAACTTCTTTTGATTTTCAGAAAGGTAAATTCTGAAAAATTAAAGTAAGAGAGGCAGTGGGACTGGAAAGATAACCCCAAGATGGCAAGCTGCCAGAAACCCCTGGACCCAGGATCTGTCCTGCTTTATACTTACGTTGTAGAAATCAGTTCTGAGCACCTTTTTTTATTGGTTTAGCAGCTGCTTTCACATCCTGTCGTCTCTGAGTTTATCTACTTGGCTTTTAATCTCTTAAGAGAAAATGCTTCAGATTATTTTTGTATTAATTGTTAATTCCCCAACTCCCAAAACATTCATATATATATATATATATATATATATATATGGGAATGCTTTCAAACTGTAGCTGCTTTACATTTAAAAATATTTCAACCCATTCCCCCACTTAGTACGAAACAGAAACAACATTTATGAATGATGGCTGCAGAATGAACCAAAATTAATTTCTATTAAGACGTGCTATCGTCATTCCTGGTCCAGAGCCAAACTAAGCATCGTGGCCAGTGACAGTTTTAAGGTCTTATACCTCAGAGGGCAAAATGCTAAAGAAAGAGTCGACTTATGCTGTTAGAAATTGTAGATTCCCATGAGTATACAGACTTCCTTTCTAGGCCTGTTGTCCTCAGAAACCATAGCCGCTACATGACATCATTCTAATATACAATCTCACTTTGTCCTTTCAGAACTCCCAACCCACCTGGTGTGGTATAATATTTGTTGTTGCTCATTTTATGAACTACTATGGCTAGAAAGCAATGAATCCTTAATTATAGTGTAAACTGCCTCTCTGCTACAATACTTCCTGTCTTTCTCTCCAGGGAATTTGTAGCATTTTCATTGAGGCAAGCACATGCTCTCTCTCTGTGCGTGTTTTTTCTATACAACACATTTCTTCCCCTGTGGAACTCTAAACAGAGACCACTAGCCTGTTTATGATGGTATTTGAAAATCAGCTTATCATCTCTCACTGAGGCAGGGAACTGGATGAGAGCATGAGCATCACAAATATTTTCACATATATAGCAACAAACAACCATTTTTCAGTTTAGGCCCACACCTGCATTTGAACAGCATTTCTGTAACGTTTTTCCATGTGGGTAATGGTTGTGTTACAGTTCAAGGTTCTACCGTTAGCATGTAGTATCTCCCAGTAATGCTGGGGATTCCTGTGTAACACAACAGACGAAGCTACGACAAGTTAGTAGATAATACTGGACTAAATGAATAGGTGGTCGGAAGCCCAAAACACATTGCAGAAATAATCCAGTTTGAGACTGCTTTAACTGCCCTTGTTCAGTGCTAGGGAATCCTGGGAACTGTAGTTTATTGTTGCACCAGAACTCTCTGACAGAGAAGGCTAGATGTCTCACAAAACTACAGTTTCCAGAATTCCCAGACCAGTAAAGCAGTCTCAAACAGGCTTATTTCTACTGTGTGTTTTGGACCTGAGTCAGTATAAGGCTGCCAGTGCTTGGAATGTAACTTTTAAAAATAACCATTCCCATTATTTGTTAAAAGTGTGTGGGGGATTAATTCATTGCTTTTTATGTTTATCTTTATCGAGAACTGGTTTATTATATGATTCATGGTACTTGTTTACTAACATAGCATTTTTAAACTGCTTGGTTTAAGACTCAATTTACACTGAAATAGCCAAAAATGTCCCCAAATGTTCCACCAAATGTTTCAGAAGCAGCTAACTCTTTACAATAAAAAAATAATATTGTTACAATCATGTCATTACTTTCAAAAAGTGAAAATGTTACCATTAAGGAATGCAAAAAGTTATGTGCTAAAGGCAAAACAAAGTTATTGTTACTATAGACACGTTGTTTCTGTATATGAGGAGACAGAATACCACATGAATGTTCTAGCTGCATTAACTTTTTACACTCATGATTCATTGCTTGAGGATGTAAGCAACAACTGTGCATGTGTGTGAAATTATGACTAGCTTTGCGAAAGATCTGGTATTTTAAAAACTGTACTGAGACAGAACAAGGCTACAAAAATACACGCACGTAGCTATGGTCAAGCTATGTAAAGCAAACCATGCATATATTTGAAATTACAGTATAATATTTTAACTTGAACATACTGTTTTGTATCATTATTGTTTCCTAAATAATTCTTATATGACAATAGGTTTACTTAGGTTTTCCTGAAAGTTGGGCTTGTTAATCATAATGGTTCTTCCTTCTGAGTAAAACATCAATTATTTCTAAGTAAAACTTGCACTATGAAGTATTTTTAAATGCTTACATGTGAAAGGCAGATCTCTTTTCCATGAGATAACAACACAGAGAGAATGGAGGAACAATTTCTATGTACTGATGGGCTCTTTCACGCATTGTACCATACAGTGTTTGCAACTGGTTTACACTCAAAGGAGGAACTTTGGATATTTGCAGAAAGGTGTTTTAGCATGTTCCAAATTACTGTCAAAATTCTGCAGCGGGGTGTTGTACCAGCCTATCTCCACATTACAGTAATCGTGGACATGTTGAGTCTCCCTTATCCAAAAATGCCTGGGACCATAGGTATTTTGGATTTTGGAATACTAGCATGTACATAATGAGATATCTTGGAAATGGGATCTGCATCCTGAAGTCACTGGGTGGCTGGATGTGCTCGTTGCCACTGAGGTCGGCTTTATTTATTTCAAGGATTTATATCCCATCTTTCTCCCACAATGGCTGAAAGAGATCCAGACTCCAGCAGTGGAAGCAGCCAGGAGTTTGCCTTGGAACTCGACCATGTCATCTCCCTCTCTGCCTTCTCTCCAGCAGTGGAAGCAGCACTGCTCTGTCATGCTGCTGGTTTAAAAAGGTATGGATTTTGGAATCCAAGGTAAGGGAGACTCAGCATGTAGTAATTCCACCCACATTTGAACAAGATTTTAGCCAACATTTTTGTGATTAGATGTAAAATAATTCATGAGCAATCCCATGTGTCATGCAATGGTTAAATGTAACCCATGAAACACCACTGAAAGCAGACTTGAGATATTTTGAGGGAAGCAACCCAATAATGATGCTGGCCCATCACAGGAAGCTTTGGCAGCTATTCATTTATAATTTCTTTTTTGGAGTGGCAAGAAGGTAGAAATGGACTCAGGCAGCTGTACAGACAATATAGGCACTGAAACCTTTCAGATTCCTAAATTCTCTTGGTGTCTATTTTGATTCCTATTAGATTCATAATTTAGTTTAATCCACTAAATTGTTTCATCAACAATTGTTACTGTTGCTTCTCTCAGAAATTAGCATTCTCACAGCTTGTCTTAGACCACTAGGGAACATTTACATCCTAACTACAAGACAAGCTTGAGTAAATGTAAATAAATACAATTTCATTACATTCAAAGATGAACTTAGAAATTATATAATGTATCACAATAACATTATAATAAATACTATAGTTAATAACTTACACTACGCTACTCAGGTATCAAAGGATTATGGCAAGCACTAGGGCCATCTTATCAGTCATCCAGGGATACTCATCTGAATTAGAAAAATAATGGTCATCTGAGAGATTTTGGGGGGAATAATAGTGATATAAACATTATTATTATTGTTTTCATGATTATTATTAATGATACTAGTAAATATCATGGTAAAAAAACCAATATGCTCAGCAGTTTATAGTTTCACTCCATCACAGAGGCTTGTGTGTTCCCAAAATGAAGTTCTTTGCTATCTCCCTTTCAAAAGTGCAGAAGGTAAGATATTAAATTAGGGTAATGTGAAGGCTTTTCTGCATTTGGCAATTGTTAATTCAGCCAAATAATTTGCTTGTGCAAATAGTTTTATTTCTGCAAAAGGATATCTTGTAACTAGATTGAAAGCATGCTGTAGTTCTATGTTCCCTCCAGATTCTGTGTTTCATTACAGTTTTAGCTTGGGGATATCCAACAGTTGTTAAACTACTGGGTGTAAACTCATAGGTCTGTAGTTTCTCATTTAACCCCTTCTTTGAAAAACACGTATTAGGATCCCTTCTTGGGACAAAGGTGGGGTATATATTCAATCAATCAATCAATCAATCAATCAATAAAAATCAGCAGAGCAAATCCAACACAGGGGCAGGGGAAAAACAACAACAACATGCTTTGAGCAAAATTTCACTCTATATATCCAGGCACAGGCCTTGACAGAAATTAAGCCTGCCTCAAGGAATAGAACCACATTGGAGACACAACATAGGAAGCCATTTACAGTCAGCCCTTTGTATTCATGGATCCTGCATCCACAGATTCAACCATCCATGGCTTGAAAATATTGTCCCCTCTTCTCCCCAAAAAATCCAAAAAGCAAATCTTTTTTACTACACCACTGCATATAATGTGGCCTGAGCATCCAGGGATTTTGGTATCCATGGAGGGTCCTAGAACCAAACTGCAGCAAATACCAGGGGCCCAATAGCATCACTAGGGGGTGCAGGGGGTGTGGATCACACAGGGTGACACCAGAGAAGGGAGTGACACCCAATGAGTGCTCCCACCTCTCTGCTGTGTGCCCCGTCTCTGCCCCACATGGCAGGGAGGGAGAAGGCCTGGATCCCTCCATCCCTGTCCCACATGGCTTTACTCATGAGTAAAGCCATGTGAGACAGAGAATTGGTAATGTGCCTTTTTGTCTCTGGCCCCAAGCCCCACCCCAAGCCCTGCCCAAGGTGACACTCCGATTTGGAACGCCGCTGCAAGGCCCCACTGTATATCTCTAAAGAACTTTGTGCAGTTTCAAATGGTTTATAAATACTGTACACAGTTCAGTCCCACACTGCATCTGAATTACAATCTTGGCTATGAATATTTGTTTAGCAAAGGGCAATACAGTATTCTTCTTTTGTGTAAAACTGCCCCCCCCCCCCAAAAAAAAACCTCTAAGCAAAGTTAAGATACTTTCTGATCCTTTTTTTGCTTGGACACTCCACTATCCAGAAGAACGAAACTACTCTCTGATAAAAATGTTCATTGATGATATGCATGTGGTTGAGAGAGAATGTGTGTGTGTGTGGGGGGGGGGGAGTTGAGTAAATTCATCTCCTTGTAGCTGTTCATTGTGTCACCTTGAGCTCCATACTGTCAAGGGTAGCTTATGATCCCACTCTATTTTGATTTTCATTTACAATTTATGGGGGCAGGGAGGAAATCACCAGAGAAGTGAGAAATAAGATTCATGGTGCTATTTTCTGTTGGTTTGTGATCTCTTAAGACAAGTGGCACAAAAAAAGCAAAGGAAAAAATGACTGGCACAAAATTGCTTCCATCACCAACAGAAGTTGATTGTATAATAAAAAACAAACTTCCCAAGGGTAATTGTGACTCACATCCTTAGAGTATGCATGTTCCAATTCCCACATTGTTTTCAGTTTATTTGAGAGGAGCACCTCTTGTCTGTTACTCAAGAAGGCAAACCAAAAGTAAAATTGGCTTGCCTCTACTCTGCCACCTTGAAATCCAACATCAGGATCCAAAGCAGGTAGCAGTATTATGAAACTAATGCTTAAAAAAACCTTTGCAAATATGAAATTTGTCATCATTGCCCACTGGTACATTCCTGTCTCTCACTGTTTCTTGTGTTAGCTATCGTATTTTAATGTTATGTGCTCAGCAGAGTCCTTTCTCCATGACAGTCTTCCAAATTAAACTTTAAGATTCCAGGAAAATTCTAACAAATATTTAAATCACCCAGAAGCTAAGGCTAATGAGAGGAAAATAGAGCTCTCTTCTGCAGGAGTTATACTGCATAGTAGCACTGTTTTAATCTCCCACACCAAGAGTTAGTTCATAGGGATTCCATACTGATATCAGATTGAATGAATAGATCTCAGAAAGATGCTTACCTGTTTACAACTATGATAAAAGGTTCTTGTTTCTTTAGGGGGGAAATGAGCAGATCTCTGGATTGTATAGGATGTCACAACACAAGAGCTTGAGTTAACCAGCAGACCCTTACCCAGAAGGGTACAGAAAACCTGGTATTTACAAGGATGGTTTTCCATGCTTTTGCTGGCATCTGACAATCATAGCTGAACATTTTGTCTTTTCATGGTTATATGCGTTGTACCAGAGTTTCCAGTCAAATTGTAAGTAGGCTTACTATAATATTTGAAGGAAGAACAAAAATGAAAAATTATTGTGGTAATTTAAGATTTGTTGACATGAGATCTCCCTATAATGTCTTTGTTATGATTCCTAACATTACAGAATTTCTCAGCTCCTTTATTACTATATTTGCTGAATTAGGTGCTGTTATATTCAATGCTTTGAGAGGGGGGACATTACAACTCATGATTTCTTCCTCTGGCACATCATTTAAATCAGAAGCTGAATTCCTTTTTAGGAAGTCTTGAGGGCACATGCCACTAGCCATATAGATAAGGGTGCAGCCTGTTGAAAATCCTACCAGATTTACTCAGTGCCACAGCTTTCAGGAAAACAAAAACTACTCAGCCTGCAAGTCTGAGCTTGTAGTCAAAACAAACTGGCCAAGACCTAAATATGGGATTATTTCAATGTAAAATTTTCTGGGCATTTAAATAGACTGCTATTCAATAACCACATGACAGCAATGGCAGAGGAATAGGGAAGTTTGCTGAGGATCCTGGGGTCCAGAAGGTAATTCTAGCCTCTTCTAGCATATCCATTGCTATACCCAAGGCATGCCACTTTTCTATGTCCTCCAACATGAATGATGTCCATAGGACTGGGACAATGAGGCCTGAACTCTCTCTACCTACTGTATCACTGTCTAACAGAGCCTCCTAAGAAATTAATAGTACATCAGCTAAATATTTGAATAGAAATATTTTGCATAAAGTAATCACTTAAAAATATATTTGAATTATATGAACATTATAAAACCAAGGTGATTTTTTCCATCCTACTTTCTGGCAAATGTTATAATTGTTACATTTCCAAAATAAGTGCATACTACTAAAGTTAGGGTTAACCATTTCTGTATATGGTTGTAAAAGTTGGACAGTAAGGAAAGCTGACAGGACAAAAATCAACTCATTTGAAATGTGGTGTTGGAGAAGAGTTGTACAGATACTGTGGTCTGCTGAAAAGACAAATAAATGGGTCCTAGAGAAAATCAAGTCTGAATTCCTACTAGAAGCCAAGATAACTAAACTGAGACTGTGAAACTCAGGACCTATGAGAAGATGTGACTCACTAGAAAAGTCAATAGTGCTTGGTAAGGTAGAAAGCAGTAAGAAAAGAGGAAAACTGCATTTCAGATGGATAGACTCAATCAAGGAAACCATGGCCCTGAGTTTGCAAGACCTGAGCAGGGCTGTTGTTGACAGCATGGTGGTCTCTCATTCATGGTGTCACCATAAGTTGAAGTCAACTTGACAGCAGTTAACAACAATCCTGGGAAGTGGATCTGTTTCCTAAGTGTAGGGTTCTTCAAATAAACTAGGTGGTTTGTTCAAAGACCAGTAAGGGGCAGTAATCCTCCTTGAGATAAATTAAATACCAAGCAACTGAGTGGGAACTAAAATAGGGGAGAGTGTTAAGATATCAAGTTTTGTTTGTCCACTGTTGGCCTTACTGCTTTGCTTTAATTTGGAAATATAAGAACCTGCTGACTTTGTTAGTTCTATGGAAGTTAGCCAGAATACTGGAGTTTCTAGGAAGGCCCACTGAGAAAGCAGTACAAGCTAAGGTTAGATCACTTAAATACAAGGGTGAGAAGTACACAGTCATCCCGATGTTGTTGAACTGTAATCTCATCATCTTTAGGCAGCATAACCAACAGTGAGGATAACAGTAACTGCTGTCAATAATATCTTGAGGGATGCATGATTCCTTCCTTTGATCTTTACAACCTCCTGTGTTGCTTCATAGGGGAATCACTTGTTTGAAGATGTCTCCACATTGCATGTTCCTTCCACTTACAAATCTCTCATGTTAAAGGTTAGTCTCCCCAACAGACCAGATTTTCACTGGTAATGATCCCCTCCTTTGAGTCACTTTCAAACACATAATCCCACCAATACCACAAATGCATGTTTATAACCTCATGAGAATTAGATCTCATTCCTTGCAATGAATTTCAGTCCGCTATCAGTAGCTTGCTGGAATGAATATATGCTTTTGCCTGCACAACTATCCCTTCCCCATCCCCTAAGCTGGGAGAATGTGGCTTTGTGCAACCCAATGAGGATGATCATTATTGTGGGCTGAATTCTGATAGTCAGTACACAATGACAACATCTGCATGATTGAACCAGTTAACAGAACATTGATGGTAAGGCTATACCATTCTAATCCTCTCCTGCTTCTCCTCTTCCCTGTGTCACATATATTGGGTGGTGGGAAAGCCAGGAAAGGATCCTGGAAGCCAACTGATCCTTACCTGCTTTCCACTACTACTGATGTCATATGGAGCAGGCAGAAAGGGGAGCTCAGCTAGAAGAGGATCACCTCACTCCCACCACTGCAGTTTTCAAAAACCTATAGCAGCAGGAAGACATTTATTAAATTGCCCCTTCTTCCCTGAAAGTACAAATAATCTTACACAGCATATCCTTACTTACAATCAGTATCTATAGTACTGGGCTACATGGGCCAAATGTCTGATTCACCAGAAGACAGATTCCTCTGTTCCTACAATTTGTTTCTTCTCTAGCATTTCTCCAAACTGAGACACATTTAGATTGTCCTTTCCAGCTTGAATCAATTTGATTCAGACCTCATGAAAGCACATAATAGGCTTTCTTTAAAAAGTGTATTGCTCAGCCTACTCAGTAACAAAGAAATTATTTCCTTCTGTTTATCAAATTCCCACAAGCCAAACCAATACTCACCTTTTAAAAAACATAAACAGAAATAAATGTGTCCTAGGCAAATTTTGTGAATTTCAGTTGGTCATGGCACTATCATCTCCCATATGAGTCTGCCTGTAATTATACTGATCTTTTTCAGAGTTCCAGTTCTATGCCTCAGCAGAAAGAGAGCTCAGGTTTCTGGATGCATATGACTGGCCTTTCTCTTCAACAACTGTAAAAAAGTGAGTTCAGATTGGTTCCATCTTTGCCTAAATATAAGTGGGCCAGACTGTTCTATCTGCTTTTTAGGTTTTTTAAAAAACTGGTTTTGAATTCTGCAAAGGAGACAGACTTCACAGAGACATGCTCTCCCCCTGCCATAGAAGAATGTGGACTTTCTACATACACACAAACATGGTGAGTACAGATCCATGTGAAAGTGGAGAAGGGTGAGTTTTGTAGGAAAATTTTTATTTTAAGCAAGAAGCTATTACATTGGCAGAAAGTGTTATATACTCAAAAAACTTCCCCAACCTCACGCACAACTTGGAAAGTTACTAAGAGCCTTGACAGAATGGCATCAAAGGCAGGCATTGGGGCAGAGTGGGGGTGTGACATCCACATGATGCATGCCCCGACTCCTCCCCCATGCCAGCTTGATGCCATGCACCCACCACACAGCGGGCGGCATCATGGCACTCTTCTGGCACTGTGTCCAGATGACGCAGTGCCAAAGAAGTGCTGAAAAGCTGTGGCACATTTACCATGGCTCAGAGGGGAGCTTTTTTTTTTGGCTTCTTTTTGCTCCATGGAAAGGCCAGATAGGGGCTGTGCCATGTAGTTGCCCTGGCCCTCATACGGGTGGTCTGTTCAGCCCCAAAATTACCAACAATCTTCTACTGAGCAACTGCCTGTAATGAAGTATTGTTTTTATGTGACTTATTTTTATATATCAACATATATGTACAGAACAATATGTATCACGTTTAATATATGTCTACTAGTATGTTTAGTACTTTTTAAAGATTCAATTTGTTGTTTTGAAATTAATAAAGATTTATACCCTCCCAAAAAACAGAATTGTGTAAAAACGTTTTTTGGTGTCAAGGAACCCAGATAAGAAAAATGCTAAATTGATGAGAATATTTGTAATTTGAGACTCATTCTGTGCAAAATTCACATGTGGTTGATTTTTTTACATTTTCTATCTGAGAAACAGCATTTTCTGCACAGAAAGTAATGTTTCTGCACAGAAATGTGTTCTGCCCATAAAATACTCTAACTGTGGAATTATTTTGTGCAAAATTTGCATGTGGTTGATTTATATGAAAACAAATATTTGTTTATATAATATTTTGGCACAGAAAATACTGCTTCCTACACAGCAAAATAACCATGCACAAATTTTGTGCAGAATAAGTCCCCATTACACACAGGCTTTGAAAACGGTATAGTTCTTGAAGACTTTCTCACAATGGGAGGGTACTGGATAAAATTACTTGTTCCTTCCTTTGAGAAGAAAATTATTATTGAATTACATCCCTATACTGATTAATGGAGAAGTTTTCTCACCTTCTCAAAAACCAGCTGACCTATTGGATGAGATTTTTTTTGTCTCTCCCAGGGCATTGCAAGTTATACATAATGTTATCCAAAATCTACCCCTTTGGATGTCTGGAATTGAGTTCATTCCCTTATACTGGTGTCACCCAAAATAATGTCTGGACGTCATTATCACATGTAGTTTTTAAAAGACTGCATAGTGCATACTATCTCTGTGATGCACACTGTTTTGCTATGCCCCCAGCATATTCTCCCACCATGCCATTCCATTTTGCTCTCTTTCTATGTATCTCCATATGCATTAGACTGAGAGGCAGAGGCATTCCACGGTTTGGAGATTCCTCAGCCTGTGTGTATATATATTGCATTTTAAAACAAATTCAAACCATGCTTACTCAGATGCAGAAATTGGAAGTAACTTGCAATTAACTACTTTAGCAACTAACTACTTTTTTCAAGAAAAGATTGTTCTGTTTGTTTATTTACTTTTTTCTTGTAACTCGTGATTGGATAGATTCAGTCTGAGCAACAACAATAACAACAACAATTTCTTACCCACCTCTTCCCATGGATTCAGACAGGGAACAACAACAAATTAACAAATACATAACATCAGTTAAAAACACACACCAATTTAAAAAGATAAATAAAACACATACATACTAAAATAATCCACATTTAAAATTCATTATTTAACATTTACAGTTTAAAAATCATCTGGATAGGCCTGCCAGAAGAGACTGGTTTTTAATGCTGCTCTAAATTCAGACAGTGTATTCAGCTGCCAAATCTCCTCTGACAGGTCATTCCACAGTCTAGAGACAGTCAAAGAAAATGTCCTCTGGGTGACTGTTGCCAACCTAATCCTGTCTTGAGTAAATGTCCACCAGATGATCTGAGTATATGGGGCAGATTATATGCGAGGAGGTGATCCACTAGGTAACCTGGACCTATACCATGTAGGGATTTAAAGGAAATGACCAACACTTTGAATTTTGCCCAGAAATTAATGACATCAAGTGGAGTGATTTTAATATTGGTGTGATATGATTATTCCTGGATGTACTAGTAACTAATCTGACTGCTGTGTTTTGAACTAATTGAAGTTTCCAAACTTGTTACAGAGGTAGCACAATATAGAGAGCATTGCAAAAATCCAGACTTGAGGTTACTAGCAAGTGGTATCTTTAGGTCTTCTAGCAATAGGCAGGGGTACAGCTGGCATAACAGCTGAAGCTGATAGTAAACAAGCCTGGTTGTCACATCTAACTGAGAGGTAATTTGGAGCAATGGATCCAGGGCCACTCCCAAGCTGTCTTTCAAGGGCAGTTAACAAACCTCCAAAGCCAGGTTAGGACCCTTGACAATAAGCACCTCTGTCTTCTGTGGATTCAGCTTCAATTTGTTTTTCCTCATCCAACCATTATCTTATCCAAGCATTCATTCAGAGCAAAGACACTATCCTTATTGGAGTTTTTGAACACATGGAGAAATATATTTGGGTGTCATCAGCATAGTGATAACAACCTCCTTCCCAATGGATGGAAAGGAGAGAGTCACATGTGGTCTTTTTTCTGGGGTGTTGTTCAGCTACCAACAAACAGGAAGAGGAGAGAACCAACAGCAAAGAGAGGGAAAGGAGAGGAGAGGAAAGGCACATTGTAAACTTGACTTTCACTACAGACTCAGATTATTATTATTATTATTATTATTAGTTTTAAAATTTACAATAACCTTTCTGCCCCTTGTGCCCAAATCAAAGAAACTAAAAGAGAGACTAGATGTGAATGTAGGAGAGGAGGAAGATAAAAATAATATTTAAAATATTTGATGCTGTTTCCTACATAATCATACTACTGTTTTCCGTGAGGGAAAATGTGAATTTTGTGCATAATGTGTCCCAATCTGAATAATTTTTGAAAACTACATAGTCTTTGAAGACTTTCTCACAGGCCTGTGGCTGATATAGCATTACAAATTCCTAGGCCCTGATCCCATGAATGGGAAAGAAATTGGGAATCCTCACCTGCCAGACAGATGATTAGTGCTCTCAGTTTTAGAAAGATGGGAGGAGGCCCATCTTAGCTGAAATCAAACTTTCAATTGGCACCATCTCATGGGTGGCACCATCAGAGGTGAGCACACTACCCATCTCCTTAGATAGTTTTATGCATGTCTTTTCAGTATGGACAAGAAATTGTGTAAGTAAAGTATCTTTTCCTGCATCTGGAACTTAGTAAGGAAGATTTATTCTATATATAGACTAGTCCTGCATGTTCAGAACAACACTGGCTGCTTGCTCTGAATTGTTTGTTTGTAAAACATTTTATGGAACTTTCTAGGAAAGGCCTAATTTCATTTCCCACTGCTGACAGAAATTTGTGTGTACCACTATTTGGTTCTATATTATTTCACAACCAAGAACAGTGAGGGATATTTATTTTAGCACTGATGTAAAACAATGATTCTATTTGCTGTACAGTTATAGCTGTGTTATCTTACTGCTTTTTGTATGTGTGCATTGGATTTGTAGCAAGTACATTTAAGCACTCCCTAAGCAGTTTACAAAGTGTGAGCTAATTGCCCCCAACAAGCTGGGTACTAATTTTAGCAACCTCAGAAAGATGCCAGGCTGAGTCAACCCTGAGCCCCTGGTTGGTATTGAACTCACAACCTTGTAGTTTGTGAGTGAGTGGCTGCAGTACAGCCATTTAACCACTGCAGCACCAGGGCTACTATTAACATATTAATATCAAATACACCACAGATTTAGGGATGATCTAACCAGATATACATTTGGGTTACAATTATTATTTTTTTACTTTTAAGGTTTGTTAAAATACAATCATTTAATGGCAAAAGTAAAAAAAAACCCAAGGCTGAACCATATATTTTGAATTATTTTGATCCATTTCATGAATTTGTCCTAGTTTATAGATTTTATAAATAGATTTCATTTCCCAGGAATGTATTCAATTTAAATCTCATTGCAATCATTTATGATAAAACTCTGATCTTCTTTGTTCATTCTCCCTTAAGATTCATTCAGAAACACAGAAGCAATTATGGTCACATTTTATAATTATGAAACTGACAAGAATTTCAGTGTGACTTGCATCTTAATTCGCTGTGAAGTAGAGTCACATTTTTTCCTTTGGGAATCTGATAGCTACATGAACTTTGTAAGTAAAAAGGGGAGAGATATAGGTACTGTTGTGAAAGCTTAGCCACTTTCCATAAACAAGTTTCCTTCCCATAATATTTCCTTGTTCCAGAGTTATATTTGCTGATCTGATAATGGCATTATTCTTCATACATTTTCTTGGAGTGCCTTTGAGAAACCTCCTAGAATGTTTTTAAGCCTGTAGGTCACAAACAAACACTGCAGGGAATCACAGTGAACCAAGCATGGGTTTTGAGGCATTGGTGTCACAAGTCTACCTAGCACTTAGACGTCTTATGAAGTGTCCTGAGCAACATTCTATACCAGTCCTTAAGAGGCAAGCTGAGAGAGGCAAGCTTACCAGGAAGCCTTGTGGGAGAAAAAGATGGGAATATTTTCCATTTGTAGTAAATGTTCAGGTGAGACAGTAAGACTAGTTCCTCTTTAGGAGCCCAGACAAACATTGTCCTATTCAGATACTTAGGCCCTTTACAGACCGGCCTGAAAGGCCAATCTGGGGGCAGAGTTGGGGCATAGCATCCTGATGATGCCCCCTTGACTCTGCCCCTCCTCCAGGGCACCCTGATGCCATGCGCTGCTCCAGACGGCATGAGGCATCATGGTGCACCTCCGGCACTGCGTCCAGATGACACAGCACTGAAAGGGTGCCATATAACCTCACTGCCACGACTATGGTGCCATTTCAGGGGCGCAAAAAGGAGCCACTTGGACCTCATGTTATGACACATTTGTCCACCTTTACAGGTGGTGCTGCAACAAAGCAATAAAAGTTTCTTTCTGTGCAGCTCTCCATGTCACCTGAAAAGCAGTTCTGGAATGTTTCCTGGCCCTCTGAAAGTGGATTTTGAAGATACTTGGGGAGAGGGACTGCAGTGGGGAGGCAAAATCTCCCTCCCCTTTTGGCCAGATTCTGCTGTTCTATCCATGGTACTCTAGCACTGGATGCTGCCTTCTGTGCAACTGTTATTTTCTTGTTTTTGTTTCATTTTTCATTTTCATTTTTATTACTTTATTTTATTTTTGGTGCAAAAAACTAGCATGGTTTCCATTTGGAGCTGCTACAAGATTGACAGCTTTTATAGTCCCCGGAAAGTGGTCATTCCAGTCCCCCATTTTGAGTGGCAGATGGAAATAGGTAAATATCTAGTCTTTCTACTTTCAAGTACAATAGTCATCCAGTCCTAGGCATGATAACTTACACTGAGTTCATCAAAACTTACTTCTTAATAAATGTGTTTAAGATTATAATTCTAGCCTGCATATAGTGGGCAGGCACCTTCCATTTGCTTAAGATCTTACAAGAACCGAAAACAATGATATAGGTGGGATTACTCAATAACACATAAAAAATCTTTGTATCTCTTTTCCTTCTCATGCTACCACACACACCTGGAAAAGTATATTGCATGCACTGTGAGGCTCCAAGCAAATGCCTTGTTGTAAATTCTTTTTTAAATCTTGAACAAAAATACAAGACAATAATTTCATAATATAATATAAGAAGACAACACAGTAACAGCACTCTACTGATTAAATCATGTTGAAATTGAAATTGAATGGCATGGCTCATATCTATGCAGTACTTGTCAAAAAATGAATTCTCTTAAAATTTACATTTCAACAAGGGAAACCACTTAGACCTAAATCAAATAATTTATCCCAACTAGAGGAGACTCACTGAACCAGTAGCTGAATGGTAAGTCAACATTTATAGGAACCATGGTGATTGAATAGATTTCCTCTTGCTGGGACTAGCAATTGAATCGAAGAGCTCTAGTGTAATTTTACTCTTGTGACTTGCAATCTCATCTGATTTTGGTAGCTAAGCAGAGTCAGCTCTGGTTAGTACTTGATTGTGTATTCCTGCATGGCAGGAGGTTGGACTAAATGACCCTTGTGGTCTTTTCCAAGTCTATGATTCTGTGAAATTCATGGGGTCATCATAAGTCAAACAGTGACTTAAAGGCACATGCACATGAAGACTTGAATTCTGGATCTGTTCTTTTGAAGTTCTCAACTGATGTGACAATTATTTTTCTATAGCCTCCCATTCCAAGACTCTTTCAAAATAGTTTTTTTAATGCTTGTGATCACGAGTTTCACTGGTTACATATAAGAAAATTATTTTCAGTGAAGTAAGATGAGTACAGTCGGCCCTCCATATTAATGGATTTTTTATTCTTGGATTCAATCATCCATGGCTTGGAAATATTCAAAGAAAAGTATAAATTCCAAATAGCAAACCTTGATTTTCTATTTTATATAAGGGACACCATTTTGCTATGCCATTGTATTTAATAGGTCTTGAGCATTTTGTTATCCACAGTGTGTGTGTGTGTGTGTGTGTGTGTATATATAACCAAAACCCAGTGGATAACAAGGAACCCATGTACTTTTTTCACTTTCAGTGTGGCTTTACTAATATTGGCTTGTCCTCATTATGATTTTGGATACATATGTATATGTATAGAAACATATGCATGTGTTTGTGTGTAAGCACAAATTATCTTAAAAACCAGTGTGTTACTGTGGTAGTGCTGTGAGAAGAAGTACTTGAAACAAAGAAAAGCAAGAAGATAAAGAGAATTACCAGAATATGTAGAAAGGAAAAATAAAGCAAAGAAGAGTTGATGGAAACTTGCTGACCTACCAGGGGCATGGAGTAACAGTGTGCTGCAACTGTGACTTTAGCTTTCCATTAATATCTCTTCCCTTTATATCATAAACCAGTGTTTGTCAGGCTATCTGATGTGATGGACCAGCACCATACTTGTGCCCATTGGTTACAGCTATTCTTTTTTTCTTCTTCTGAAAACCTCTCACAGACTGACACTAAGCCAGGTGACATCACCTTGAGTAGCACTGGCATAAACTTTAGGGAATGGGGATATGTACATAGAATAGTACATTGGTAAAGAGAGATCTTATTCCTGAAAATATTTTAATGCTTAGAATTGGTCCACCCATATTGGCTAAAAAAATAAAAAAGGGAGAATTAGCTTTTAGTTGTACATAGAATATAATAGCATGCATTATTGATAAAACCAGCTTTTTCGGGAGCAGTCAGTGAGCTAAATAAACGTTCAACAGCAGTATTTCATGTGCCAACATTTTATATATGATATACCATTTTAGTGTAGTAATTCAGTCACACTTGTCAGTACTGAGATTATCCACTATTTCCTGTACAAATGGATTTGATGATTTGCAGTGCATTGTTATTCAGAAATAAATCCCAGTGTGTTCAATACATTTTAAGATTGCACCCTTGCAGTGCAATCTTTTATGTGTCTACCCAGAAGTAATACTCCAGCCCCCCTGCCCATGGTGTGGATGATCAAAATGAGTTTGTGGGGGGAAATATCCCTAACACACACACACACACACACACACACACACACACACACACACACTACACACACAATTACATTGGGAGATTTCCTTTTGCTTCTCAATTTTCAGCTAACTGTTTGTACTGTATGATCCAGAAAGAGTTACAAATAGTGATAAAAATAAAGACTTTGAGTGCCATTCTTTGATCAAAAGTCTGGGTATAAATGTAATAAATAACAGTAACACACACATATCGATTGCCAAGAACATATAATTGTTTCCTAAAGCCTTTACACAACATGCCAGGTAGTTTTCTGTGAAAAGAAACTTCCAGTAGTACATTATAAAAAGGAGAGTTGGGAGACTACTTCATTTATCAATAGAAAAGTCTTTAAAAGCTTCATCCATGCCAAGCCAATAGTTCACAGCCCCATTAAATGTCTTCAGTGAATGCCAGCAGCTTTTCATTGTGTTATCATGAATAGACCTGACCATTTATATCTTTAGCTTCAGATCCATTTGTTTTCATCTTCCCTTTTCTGTTCTTCATAAAGTAGCAAAGACAGAACAGTCTGGCACTACATTTTTTTCCTTTAGCCCTGTAGCCTGCTTATCTTAACAGAGTCCAGGCTGGATGATTTCATAGAGGCCATCTTACGTCGCCTTATCTATGTTATACTACTATATTTAAACAGGGAAAGCTTTGTGTTGCCAAAGCAATATAAAGCATAAAGCTACTAGGTGGCTGGCTTACAAAGAAAGGGCATCTATCACTTTTATGTGGCTGTTCAAAGAAGGAGGCATTTAATAAAACCAAAAGACCAAGCTAGGGGCCCCAGTTAATACAGAACTGAAAGTTTAATTATTAACGTCTCTGAGTGCTAAATCAGCTTGTGGGAGGACAATGCCAAAACATTACTAGAGTTTGTAGAGATAATGTGTTGCCTTGGGGGCAAAAGGTGCAGAACAGCACAAAATAGGGATACAGTGTTTTGTTTTGGATTTCAATATGTATTTTAAGCAAGTGGTTGGCCTCAACAGGAACTTATGTAGAATTACTTGTTGTTGGGCTCATGGCAATTTAAACTGCTTACAATTTATTTATTATTTATTAAAATATTTCTATAGTGTTGTATAGCATGAGATCTCAAGGCACCATAGGAACAAAATGCATCTTAAGATGAAAACAATTTAAAACAATGGACATAATGTATAGAGTCTAAAAACATATTAAACAAGCTGCCATGCTAAAATGAGTTTTGAAGGTTAAAACAAAACTGTATAAACATCTTGGAATGATATATACAGGAGAAAATGTTTATGCCCCCAAATTTCTCTTCAGCAAATAGTCCCTGTTCCACATATGGGAAATTGTATTCCTCTGTTCATTCTGCTTTCCAATACTTTGACTGTTCTGTACTAGAAATTGAAAGTGTATTAATTATTTTCATTTCACAGGCAAGAAAGCAGTTTCCCAACATTCAGGAAACCCTACTAGGAAGAATCGAGGCCTTAATGATTCAGTAAGTGTCCATGTGCACAGATATATACATTTTTTTCTGTGCAGAATTTGTTTTTATCTTTTGTAATGAACACTCTATTTGTGCAGAAAACTCTATTCACAGTGAAGAAAAGGTGCATGCATTTCTGTGGATAGCTATTTCCCAAAGCATTAATAGCACTCAGGAATTGTGCAGAAAACCCTGACCTTATGGCCTTATGCAGCAAGGAAAATACTGTTGGGATTTTTCTTTCTTGTCTCTTAGGCTGAAGAACATGAAGATATTTGCATCCTTGTTCTGGACAGCTCTGTAGCCCTTGTGGTACCACAGCTGCCCAGTGCATATATATATATATATATATATATATATATATATATATATATGTGGATAGGTGGCCTTCCAGATGTTCTTGGACTGAATGTACCAGTAGGGCTAGCCCATAACCTCCTACTATTTCGATTTGGCTAAGACAGTCCCAATTAATCCTCTGTTGTCCCACTTTTTCAACTGCTCTCCAACTATTTTTCTCTACTTCCCCCCTTTGTCCTCAGCTTACTTCAGTTGTTGCAACTGTCCTCAAAGTGCAAAAGTACTTTGCACTTAACTCAGTAGAGGGGGAGGAGAGAAAGGGTGAAATCTTATCCTTTCCAATAGACTCAGGGAAAACCAGAATTCTGAAGCCTCTCCTAGCCTGTCTGGTGTTAAATAAATTTGGTCATCTTGACCACATTTTCATGTTTCTTGGCCACATGTGTCATATTTTTATCTAGGAAATGTTGTAGGGCATGATAACCATCAGGGCCAATGGTGATGAATGTTGGGAGTTGCAGTTCAACAACATCTGGAGTGCTGAATGGTTCCTATCCTTAACACACAGGTTTACCTGAAAACACCACTGGATCATAATATATTCTATTACTTGGTTGAAAACATATTAATATTTAATGCCTCTGAAGAAGTGGACTGTAGCTCTTTAAAGCTAATTGTGAAATAAATTGTTTAGTCTTAAAGATGCCAGGATGCTACTCTCCACCCCCCCCCCCTTTTTTTTTTTTATTGAAACAGACTGGCATAGGTTGTCCCTCCAAGCCAGATGCAAAGGGACAGATCATACCCTCTGCTCTTACTGGAGGCTTCTCATTGAAACGAGAAGGAGGTTTTACTACAACATACCACCAAAAGGTTTCATATCTTCCCTAGTCCAAGTTTATCTTCTGCTAACTTGCCTCCTGCAAGTCACAAAAGGCCATGAAAGCCTCTTGTTACCTTGATTCTGGTAGAGATTAGAGTCTTTTTGATTGATGAAAAAGGGGACAAATTGTTTTGGTAGACATATGTCATAAAGGAAGGTAGAGATCATGGGGGTGGGGGAGAATATATTATCTCCTTGTGGCAGATAGATCATACCATATTTTTTCAGCCACCTTGCCTTCAGAAAGACATGTGGAGGAGCAGAAGAATGCAGGTTGTGACCTTTGTTTACATCTGCCACTATTTCTCTCACATTTCTCTTCAATACACTGACCTTTCCAATATGAGTGAAGGTGCATTCAGCTTTGTTGCAATGCTGAAATTTGGTATAATGAAAAACAAATGGCTTCAGGGTTATGTCCTTGTGAGTCTTAGCTGGAATTCAGTCTTGTTACAAGCTACACAAGACCTTGGTGATTTGGAATCATTTATATTCTTTATAGCCCATTGGCTATTCTCATTTCTTTCACCCTGAGCATAAGCCAACTTCACACACAGCATTCTCTGAAGATGCCAGCCCCAGATGCAGGCGAAACGTCAGGAATAAACTCTTCTGGAACATGGCCACATAGCCTGAGAAACCCACAAAAAACTACAACTTCACACAATTCCATTCTGTTTCTTCAGCAAGTTGTTTCCTTGGCTTGCTGACTTATTATCTGATGCTGCACCTGCCTGATGCTGGAAAAGATAAAGGAGAATGAATGAGGGCCACCAACATGCTAAATGAATGAGTCCACCAGGGAAGGTGCCAAGAGTCCTGATAAATCAAGTCCTTGCCCTGGGTGTTTTATCCCAAAACAGGCATAGACAAACAATATACACTTGTGATCATGTGTGAAAACCATACAGTTATCTGCACTTGCATGTTAAGATTCCAGTCATGTATTTCCAAAGCATACAAAGGGTTGGTTTGTTGTTATTCAACAACATCAATACGTGTGGAACTAATTGGTGCGCAAAATGTATACTTTATATCTCTTTGTGTCTGGGGTCCTTTATAATGTTTTTAATTTCTTCTTCTGTCCTTCAAATAATCAAATGGTGGCTTGCTGTCGGTTTTTCCTTGTTGCTTGATTTCACTGGCAGTTAAGAAATTTATAAAATTTCTGACAATTATAGTTTTAGTTTTATCAATTTCTAGTGTTCTTAATTCATAATGCTTTTGTGTAAATGATCATAATATGACTCTAGTCTGATTGTATGTGTGTGTGGCTGTATACATTTTATTTATCTTGGTTGTTTTATCAAACTGGTTTTCTGTTATAGTCACAGTATCCGAATAAGTGTCCTAGCATTCTGGTTTTAGACACTGCTGCATTTTTACCACATCTGCATTCAGACTCACTACCACTCAAATGCTGATGCTTTGGTTTGCCATCAGTATGCTTCCTGCTGTCTTTATGCTAAATCATATGCTCTGGGGTTGGATCTCCAGTCTAACCCACCATTACTGTATGATAGGTGTTGCCATCCCCTAATGGGCAGCCATGTTGACCACATGCACATGTAAAAAACAGGTGGTATACCAGCAAATATTTAACTGCCACTGTTAAACTATCCCACAAATATGTAACGGTCTTTCAAACATTAGGAAAAATCCAATCCATCGTTAACCTGGTCTTTTTTTCCATCTTCCACAAACGTGTCCAAACAACGATTTGAGTGTTCTCTCTGAAATCTCTTAAAAGAGTGAGCAAATGAGTTACAATGAAGTCAAAAGTTCTTGGTTATGAAGGGCACCTTTCATTTGCCTGCATGAGTAGCCACACGGTGCTGCATAACATTGGGTACAGACTTGTATCATCACACACCAGAAATGAGGTAAGATGTTTATGGATGGAAATGTAAGGAGTGTGGTCCTGAACCCCTGAAATTATATGCACAACACTGTTTCTTCACCTGCCTGTCAAAAGCTAAATTAAAGGTGACATACAGCAAATTTCTTCTGAGGAGAAATCCTGAACTATTTACATGGAGGTTAATTATCTCAAATGTGTTGACCTTCTCTGTTTGAAAAAGAACGAAACGGGGAGTCTGGTAATAACATAATTAGCAGTTAGTTTTTCAGACAAAAATAAATATATATTCATAAAAGTACACACACACACACACACACACACACACACACACATATATATATATATATATATATATATTTGATATATATGGTTAATACAACATTAATCTATTTAAAGTAAACCCAGTGATGTATATACAGCTTAGGTCTAAGCTATCTGAAAGACCTGGTTCTCCATATAAATCTCATTGGGTTTTATATTTTATATTTTTAAAGACTGTGTATCTCATTTATCTTTTGCCAATGAGCATCTACACAAACATGTTTGCATCATATACACTGCCTTTTTAAAATTGGAAATTGTTGCATATAGTTCTTGACACATGAATGCTGATAAAATGCAAGACAGATCATTTCATGGTCTTCTGATTAAAATTTTCCGTCTTCTCACTCTCTTTCCAGTTGCAAAAGAGGCAGATCCAAATGTCTTTCCTAAATTCCTTTGAAGATATTAAAATCGTTTCTCAGGAAATTAGGAATTTAAATGACACAACAACAAACTAAGGAGTATCTGCAAATTCTCTATATGTATGTACACTCTAAGTTATGACTATTTTTTAAAGCAACAGTAGTTTAAAAACAATTAACAATTTATGAAGAAGATCAGAACGAACTCCAGGAAGTCAATTTATTTGTTTAGTATTTAAAGTAATTTTATGTTGTATGTTTATTGTATGTTTTCTTTGTTACAGTTACAGCTTTTTCAATGTTATATGTTTTTATATATCAATAAACTTATAAAAAATCATTTTTCAGGAACTGGATCTTTTAGATGCAGAAGTGTGATGATCACAGTTTTGAAGTCACACAGATGGATCGTCTTTAATGAGTCTCTATATGTATTGTAATAAATTTTCAATAAAATTTTCAATAAAATCTTTAATGAGTCTCCTGATAATTTCTCAGAACCTACTGTAGATGATCTTTGAGACTAAATGAAAGAAAGAAGTATGAGCTTTCATACACTAAAGTCTACTTCCTCAGATGCATTTGGAGATAGTAGACTTGATAGTCTATAAAATGTATCTGAGGAAGTGGACTTAAGTCTGTGAAAGCTCATGCTGCCAATTTCTTTCAATTAGTCTCAAAGGTGCTACAAGAGCTCGCTACATACTGATTCTATGGACTAGCATAGATATATCTTTGATTTCTACTGTAGATGAGCAATTGTCATTATTATGGTTGCCTCTTTCCATCTAAATTGCTTGGCTGCTCTAGAAAAGCAGCAGCATTGCTTCCATGTTGCAGTAGGACTGCTCTTTGTCCATTTGTGGAGAAAATAACTCCGTATTGTGTTGAAAATCCCAAGCTTGCTGCCAAGTTGGGCAACTCTGGGTTACTAGAGATTGTTGGGCTCCAATTTCTAGCAGCTCTGACTAACATTGTCAACAGTGAGAAAACATGATAATTATAGTCCAAAAACATCTGGAAAGCCACAGTAGCTCATCTTTGTGACACAATACCATTGCTACTATCACAGTTTAATCCTACTTTAATTATCATGGATCCATTCTGCAGAATTTTTTAATTTGTAGTTTAGTGATGAACTTTGGTGAGGGACTTAGAAGAGCCAGCATGATGTAATAGTGTGAGCACTGGTTTACCACTCTGGAGACAAGTGTCTGAATCCCTGCTCAGTCATGGAAACCCTCTGTGTGACCTTGGCAAAGTCACCCTCTCACAGCATCAGAGGAAGACAAAGGCAATGGCTATCACTCCCTCCATGACGGAGGAGTTGGAGAGGGGATGGGCTGTTTGCTGCCCTCCCCTGGGAAGAGACAGTGACATAAAATCACACCATAGCAATGATGCCATGATGTGAGGTTTTGGGGACATGGTCTGAGGCAAGGCTTTGCCAGTTGCTCCCATCTGTCTCATTGCTGTGAAGAAATTGAGCCACCCACCCACCACTGGTATAGTATGAAGTTTTCTTGGTCATCTAGGGGCTGGGTAGGATTCCCCCCCCCCTTTTCCACAGGTTTTTCACCTACCCCATACTGTTTCCAGTGGCATATGGGAAACTGGCTCAGGTGGAGTTTTGATAATACCTAATTTGACTTAAAATTCTGAATTCTAATTGGGTTTGTATAAATACCTAACTTTGGCATAAATATTTGGATGATATTTCAGTGAGCACCTTGGACAATATTTGGGTGGAAGGGACATTTCTGGAACCATCTCTTTAGGCCTTGTGACCTGGGAGGAGGCAGAAAGAAATTGCCCTTAGATCTGGCTTGAAAGATAAACCCTATCTTTAATATTCACAGACTGGGATGGGGCTTTCTGGTTAGACTTCCTGATGTGGGCTGGCCAGAGAATAACCCAGCTTTTTGGGTTGTTCTTGAGGGCTCAGGAGTTATTGTTCAGATAAGCTGCAGAGATGATCTAGGGAAAGATGCTGGAGGCAGCTTCTCCCACACTTGGTTGTTGTTAGAAATTAGTTGCAGTTCTGTTAAGAATTTAATAAACAGGTCAAGAAATGGCCCTGTTTTATCTCATCTCAGTGTCTGGTCTCATTATTCTGGTGTTAGGCAGCAAAACCCCTCTGAACAAATGTTGTCAAGAAAACACCATGATAAATTGGAAATGACTTGAAGATGACAAAAGCAGCAATAAAAAGGGATTTAGAATTTGTGTGTGTGTGTGTGTGTGTGTGTGTGTTTGTGTGTGTGCGGGAACTACATGCTATAGTTCCAGGAAGTGAAATGACAATTCCCAGCATATCCTGAGGTGGAACCATGTCATTTAAAGTGGCATCAAACTGTTGTAACAATAGATAGTGTATTTAGGACTTTACAACATGGCATACCATGTAGGGTAGATAGTATATTCTGGGACTTTACAATAATTTACAATATTGAAAAAACTACAGTAGTCTCAAAAAGATCACAGTGCCCCCCATCTCTGCCCAGCCAAGCAAATGAGGAGTAATAGTGAGAAGTGCCCTTTCTTTGTTAAAGAGCCACATATGGGGTATTCACTCTGACATGGTTACCAACGTACTTGCTTGCATAGAACACATCATTATAAGTTTCTAGTTTTACTGTAAACATATTTCCTGAAACAATGAATGTAAGCTTTCTCCTTTTTTACACCTCATATTGAGCAGTCATTATGGATACTCCAGTTTTGGATTGCACACCCAGAAGTAATCAACAATATTCTGCTAGCATAACTACAAATATTCTTACACTACAAGGGGAATCAAGTGTAGCACAGGCGAGTATATTGGAATATCTCCTTGGATTTACTGCCTCCATCTCAATCGCGTTAATTTGTCGACTTGCTTAGGAGTGGGAAAACATTGACCAGATGCACAAACATTATAAAATTTGTGTGAAAAAAGCATTTTTTTATGCAAGAAAAAGTTTCATGAAACTTTTGGTGAAAAAAAATCACATTTTATGTTAAGAAAAAAACCCCTCATCGGTCTTGCACAAAATCCATGTGTGTTTCTGGAAACAGGGTGTGTGTGTGTGTGTGTGTGTAAACATATACATAAAAACATTTTATGTCTGTGCAGAATAATTTACCCTAACACTTCAAGATGTGTGACTATCAGACAAAAACAGACCTAAAATATTTGTTTTTTCCTATAGCGGGAAAAAATGTGGAAATTATTTGTCTTCAAAGGTGATGAAAAATAATTGAAGATTCACATCCCTGTAAATCTATTTTGATGTCCACATTTTGGTTAACATCCCATCTGCAAAAGAACACATTCACTGACATTCTACAGTATTAGAAAATTAGAGTGTCGGTTAAAGATGTTTCTAGGTGCTCAGAGCAGGATGAGCAAATGTCCTGGATCTCACTCTCATCAAAGTTCTCATTTAAAAAAAAATTCTGGTTCTCTCATCAGTCTGGACCATATTGTGAGCCTTTGTCCTTTGCATAGTAGTTTATAGACATCTTTTCTAAATGCACACATTTTGTGCATGTTCAAGATCAACCCAAAGTCGTTCTGTACATATTTTCTCCAAATGTCTGAAATTTTCATGTGTTTTTGAATGCATTTTGGGGGTTGTTGGGCTCACATTGCAAAGCTGGAAATTTCTGGTAGAGATTCCTGGTTGCATGTTTGTATTTTGTTCCAGGAGGTGCAAATTGGGTACTACATTAAAATACGAACTTAATCTTTCTTCAGAGATGTGTTATGCTGGAAAACAAATGGATTTATATAAAATTTCCATTGAACCCAACAAGACTTTAAAAAAACCCATAAATGAGCATTTTCAGAAACGTTTCTTCATCTGTCTTTTATCTTCTGTACAGTGGAGGAAATAATGAAACGTCAAATGACGTCCTTCCATTTTACAAGACTAATTAGCTCAAGACAAGCTTGGTTTTGTACAATGTTTTTACTTTATATACACATGCACATATGAAAACCCCATAGGCAGGTGGCAAAGAAGGGAGTGCCAAATACTACAGGAGTGACTTCTCAAAGGTGAAACATTTCTCTGATGCAGAACAGAAATATATTTGACACTGCTTACTTCTTTCCTTAACCACCTACTGCAATGACGAGAAGCCTCACTGTTCAATGGCTGGCATTGTACCTGCACCAAGAATATAATTTGAAGCATACCTAGTATCAGTATGGGTGGGCAGTTAAAGAGAACATAAATAATTGACTTGCCAAGCTCTGTCTCAAGCTTTGGACCAGGTGGATTGGTATAAAAGCAGCTACAGGAAGATGGAGAAGTCAAAATGCATTTGTTCAGGCATATGTCCCAAACTCCATGAGCTTACAACTGTGTTATTTCAAACTTGTGTTCTTTTAAAATGATTAAGCTAGGCATAAAAAGGGAAACAGCTTCACCAGAACAGACTTCAGGCTAATCCAGCTCAGCCTAGGTAGGCACATTGTACCCTTTTGTAAAGCAGGGCTGTGCCACAGCCCTAGGACCACTTAGGACCACTGGCAGATCTAAGGCCATGTGGTAGGGGGCACGTCACCCCCCCCCCCAAAAAAAATTGGGAGCAGTGCCTCTTGCTTGATATATGAGCTACCTATGTTTAAGACCACATGTGGTCCTAAACTGAATTAGGACAGTTCTCTCAAGTGATCACTTCAGACTTCTAGCAACAGTGGCAGTCTTTCCAGGTAGCACAATGAGGAAAAAGGAAAAGGGAAAAAGAGGAGAGAGAAAGATATGTCAGAAAATGTGGACTCACCTCTAGAACTGAACACGCAACCACCACATGTTTGTGGATTCTGACTGATTAGCCACTTGACAGGAATGGAGCCCTTAACTTTGAGATGTTCCCAGCTTCAGCCTAAATGTGTAATGAAGAGATCAGGAAAGCATCTGGCTGCATGGTGATGCTATGAACCTAGTGAATGTGTGACATCCATTAAATGGAGATATGATAGGAGTCTTCAGATATCTCTGAAGGCCTGTCAGGCAGAAGATGGATCAGAGGTGGGTCTCCTTCATGCAGCAGAATTCTAGCACTTTGATATCACTTTAACTGCCATCCTTCCATTTTATGGAATCCTTGGATTTGTATTTTGATGTAGTATTTAGAAATCTCTTCCAGAAGGCTGTAGTAACGCACCAAACTGCAAACCATAAAATGAAGTCATGGCAGTTAACGTAGTATAATTGCATAGTCTGGAAAAAATCAGAAGGACTGTACTAGATCCAGTGGGTACAAATAGCAGGGAACTGAATTTTGGCAATACATTTAGGATGAGCATCCTAATGGTAAGCTATTTGATAGTGAAATAAACTGCCCTAGGAGGTGATGGTCTGTCCTTCATTTGAGTCATTTACAAAGTTGGAAAACTGAACTACAGTTCCCAGCATTCCCCATGCAGCATGACTACTGTCTAGGATGGCTGGGGACTTATATGAGGTATAGGCTAAAAATATAGCAATTTCTAAGTTCTAGTTATTGAAGTAGAGACTGGAGAACTATCATTCAGGAATGCAGTAGCAACATTCTGCACTGACCACGAATCTAGGTATGAAGGACCTAGTTAAATAAAAACAGCATGCTTAGCAGTGGTGACTGGAAAATTTCTACAAAAATTAAGTAATTTTTCAAAATTACTATGGCAATTAATATATGCAATGGTAGTGAATTTTAGAGTGCAATTTCTTTTCTCTAAATATAATTCTTTCTGTTTTCTAAAATGCTATATAATAATGTCACCAAAGTATTCAAACTTCAGTGTTGTGCTGAATGTCATAAACAAAATATTTCCTTTTCATTTTTTAAAATGATAACAGTACATAATTTTACAGTTTGGGTATATCATGTCTATGGTTCCATCTGTTTTCTAAGTATTCCAAGAATAAGTGCTTTTTAAAACATAAAACACATGCCAACAGAGGATGAAACATGCTTGCATAATCAAATTTAACCAACATGTTACTAGCCTATAAATGCATTTTGCTGGTTCTCATATGTCAGCAAACACCAGTAATTTGAATGGTGTGAATAACTGTCATAGATATTTGGAGGTGAATGACCTTATATCAACTTGACCAAAGAAAATGATTATTTTAACTATTACAGAAGAAAGTAACAGATGTACAGGTACGGCATTAAAAGAAACCAGATGCAGAAATATTGGAATAATTAGCAAGATGTTGAGACAAAAAGAAAACATGGAGCAGATGTAACAAGATGGTCCTTTTGAAAGTAAAAGATGAAGAAAGATTGATGGTGATTCCAGCATTCTTAATATTCAGAATAAAGTTTACCTTGGAAATATATCTGTTAAATTGATAGAAAATCTGGTGTGTGGCATTTTAAATGTTCAGACTGAACAGCAAATGACATAGGAATATTAAATACATAATGTGCATCTGCCCTCTCATTTCTTATTTCCTTATATACAGATGTGCAAAGAGCCAATGTACGTATGTATCCTAAAGGCACCAGATCCCAGCTGATCTTAGAAGCTAAGCTAAGCCCTGGTTAGTACTTGGTTGGGAGACCACCAATGAATACCCAGATACTTTAGGTTATAATTCAGAGGAACAAACTAACAAAACTATCTCTAAGTTGCCTAGGAAAACTCTCTAAAATTAATGGGGTCACTATAAGTCAACAGGCAACTTGAAGTCACATGCACACATGCAGGATGCTGTTTATAGTAAAACACATGACATAAATCAGATATTTGGCATCCTGTATACTTTGACTCCTAGTTTGCCTTTTCTCAGCTGCATTAACAAATTAAATCTGAGTAGTATCCATTTTTTGCCACATGCATCAATACATGATGTTTCTAACTCATACTGGTTCCAATGAGAGTTATTAGGAGGCTGAATGATTGTCTCCTATTTTATCAAAAGTAATTAAGCGGACAACTCAATCAAATATTTTACAATTCAAGGAAACCTTCCTTAATGGGAATAATTAACTATGGGATTGTTTCCTCTGAACGCCATTTATTTTTCCCACCCCAAAAGATAAAGTATCTCCAAGGAACTGATGTATGTTCTTACTATTTGTCATCCAGTTGATTTCAGCATAAGTGATCCTATGAATAAGAAACATAAAAGAATCCTGGTCATAAGTAGCTCAGCTCAGGCCTTTTGCTATGTCTTCCCTTGCTGAGAATATTCCCTTCCCACCTGTAAACTGGCTTTCCTCTTTTCTTACTGCCTTCCAGTTTGCCAGGCATTACCATGTTTTCCAGTGAGTCATTTCATCTCATGATATGTCCAAACTACAATAGACTCAGTTTAGCCATTTTCATTTCAAGTGAGAATTCAGGCTTGATTCATTCTTGCATCTATTTATTTGTCTTTTTGGCAGTCCATGATGTCTGCAAAACTCTCCTCGAGCACTGTATTTCCAATCATTTATTTTCTTCCAGTCAGCTCTCTTTCTCTCTCCTTCCCTCCCTCCCTTCATGTCACGTATCACAGGCTCCTTGTAAAGGAAAGTGAGTGTAAAACATTGGCACAAGCCAGGCACTGTTCTGACCAGTCAAACATTACAACAATACATGTTGATTAGGCACTATTTTGGCCTCAGTCTTTGCCACATTTTATATAATGACATCACTCTCTCATAACTCCTCCAGCCATGGCCAGTCTAACAGCAGTAAACACCACAGAAAATATAACAGTTGTAGAAAATGTTGAACCACAGTTCAAAGCAGGGGAGTGGGCAAAATAAAAAGAGAAAGGAACGTCCAGTTCTCTATGGTCTTCTTAATGGTCCATTTCATGTGGAACAGTCCCAAATTCAAGAAGACGTTTCACAACAGTGTCTAGAATCCCAAAGTAGTTCCATAGTTTGAAGATATTCAACCTTCCCTTGACCAAACACATTTACATCTATGATATCAGTCTCTTATAAAAATACCAGACGACTTAATTAATCCTTATAAAAACACAATAGTTACACACTCCAAAACCATGGTTTAAATACAATTGTGAATTGTAGACTTTTGGATGAGTCTTCTGCCATTTATTTCATGAAGAGCCTTTTTCCTGTAGCTTAAGAGGTTTTGGAGTAAGCATGATTTTTGCAGAGGCCAAAATAAGTTGCTTACCACTGACAGACTTGCCATATTCTTTGCTGAACACGTCATGTTAAAGTTACTAAACAGGTATTGTACTTTTATTAGGTCTCAATGAATAGTTTCATATTAGATGGTGTGAACGTTGGCCATGATTTCAAATATATACTGATGCAGGAGTGTAGCTATATGGAGGGCATCACTCCCCCAATAAGAATCCTTTTATCCTAAATGAAACTTTCCTTCACTCCCCAAATTTATAGCTTATAAATTTACTTAAAATTACAAATATTCTTAAAATTCAATCAAACATTTAGAAATAGAAATTGGGCATCAAAAGAAAAGGGCAGGCAAAGATACCAAGGGAATGTGAACAAAGTCCCAGTACAAACCAACGCTTTGGGCCAGTCTGGGGCCAATTTTAGGGTTTTGTAGGGATGAGCATCCTCATGCACCTAGCCCTACAACTGCTGCGTGGCCACCATGGTTGTGCGCCTCCATCCATATGGAGCATGCAATAATGACGTCCACGTGGTGCGGTGCCCAAACAGTGCTACGCTGCATGGACATCATCGATGTAAGCAAACGCACCAATGGTGCCCTGCACATGGTAAAAAAAAAGAACCTGTCAGGAGCAGGTTCTTTTTAAGTCTCGCACAGGCCACGCTGTTTGGTTGGCACAATCTCCATCCAGGGTAGAAAGGGGCAGCGTTTGTAAGAGTTCTAGTTGTGAAAAATTTTCAAAGTCTCACTCTCTGAAAAGCAAGAAATCTGGGGAATATATCATGCAGGAGCAGAATTCTCATTTGGAGGGCCATGTCCTTATCTCCAATAGCTGCACCCCATGCTGATGTCCAGAACAGGAAGGTCATATACCAGTCTATTTTTATCTTGTTCAAATGCAGGGCTGGCACTATCATTAGGCAGATTGAGGTAAGCACCACAGGCAGCAGATTTTGGAGGACATCACTAACCACTTTTTGACTATTCTACTATCACACAACATGCCCTAGACCCCTAAAACTGGTCTGATGGTTCAGATGGGCTATAGTCCTCTATGTCATTGTTATTCTCTCAAAGTTCAGTTTGCCAATTCATTTCTCTCTCTCTCTCTCTCTCTCTGTGTGTGTGTGTGTGTTAACTTTCCCTAGACAGCAAAATGTTTTGAGATGTTCCTGTTCCAATTATTAATAGACAAATAATTGATATCCTATGTGAATACAGGTGCATGCATTTAATAACAGAACAGTGGTTAGATACAGATGCAGTTAGCCAGAATTGAATTCTATTCAAGTCAAGATTTCAGTTAATATTCTTGATTAATTTTGAGTTTCCCCACATTTTGTAATAAAGTAAGGGGTGGTCACATCTCTTAGAGTGTATTTCAGAGTGTAGTAGCTGTTTGCTGTTACTAACTGTCATCTTACAATACCCAGGATTGGGGTGTGTGTGTGTGTGTGTGTGTGTGTGTGTGTGTGTGTGTGAATTATTTAGATCTAGGGTTGCCATTCATCAGGACCTCGAAACCGGGACAAATGTAGGACAAACTTTTCAAATGTAGGACACAATTTTTTGTGTCCTGCATTTGAATAGGAGCCTCCCAGGCTTTCCCTCTGGGCCTGAGCCCGAGCGGGGAGGGACTCCTCCCCTTCAGGGAAGCTTTCCCTCTGGGCCTGGGCCCCGCCCTCGGCGGGGGTGGAGCCCAGGCGGGGAGGGACTCCTCCCTTTCAGGGAGGCTTTCCCTGCAGGCCTTGGCCCAAGCTGCGAGGGAAAGCCTCCCTTAGCTTGCCATATCTCGCCCGGGGGCGGGGGCAATCCCAGGGGCAGGGCCAAAACGAGGCGGGACCGTGCGGACCCGCCCCAAACCAGGAAAGTCCCGCCCCCAGGCGGGATATGGCAAGCCTATTTAGATCTCCTCTGATTTAGCTGAGAACCAGCATGATATAGTAGTTTACATGTTGGAGACCAGGGTTTGATTCCCCACTCATCCATGGAAGCCCATTGGGTGACCTTGGGTGAGTCATACACTCTCAACCCCAGAACCTGTGATAGGTTCACTTTACAATTGCTATAAGTCTGAAACAACTTGAATGCACACAATAGCTAATCAGGATAAGATCTGGCTAGTACTTGGATAACAGATCCCCAAGGAATACCAGTTGCTGTAGATTATATTTTAGAGGAAGTAACTGGCAAAACCACTCCTGAATATCTCTTACCTAAGAAAACCATATGAAATTCATGGAGCCACCATAAGTTGACTGGTAGCTTGAAGCCACATAAACACACATTTAATATTCTGTTAAACAGCTCTAATGCACTTCCTAGAATTACAGCATTAAACAATCAAACAAAGACTTTGTTTATCAGCAAACTCAAAGCCTAGTCTATGGGATGAAATCATGGCAGTTTGTGGCATGAAACTCCTCTGACTGTGTATTGCAGATAACCATCAAGAGATGTAAGTTACTCTTGAAGATCTTGACCTATGTGAGATTCATTAATTGTTGTTAACTGCCCTTGAGTCAGCTTTGAATCATGGTGACCCTGTGCATGACACATCTCCAAGCGCACCCCTCCTTAGCTGCTTTGCTCAGGTCCTGCAGGCTCAAGGCCTCCTTGATTGAGTCTATCCATCTGGTATGTGATCTTTCTCTCTTTCTACTGCCCTTCACATTTCTTAGTATTATTATCTTTTTTAATGAGCTGTGCCTTCTCATGAGGTGGCCAAAGTATGACAGCCTCAATTTAGTCATCTTGGCTTCCAGGGAGAGTCCAGGCTTGATCTGTTCTGGGACCCATTTATTTGTCTTTTTGACCATCCATGTTAACCTTATAACTCTTCTTCAGCTGTGGTGTGTTGTGGTGTGTTGCACCACACCTCAAATGATTTGATTTGATTCCTGTGAGCCTTTTTCACTGTCCAGCTCTCATATCCATACATGGCTATGGGGAAATACAATGGCTTGGATAATCCTCAATTTATTATTCAGTTATGCCTCACTTAAATACACACGTTTTGTATGTTCAGGTTGCACAGTTATTTGCAAATGAGTCTCTTTTACATTGTAAATCAACTTACATGTGACTAGACTGCTAAAATAATGTACAAATGATGGGGTCATTGTGGCAATAGAAATAAGAGCGGTAAGAGTAGCAGCTAAAGCAGCAGTTCAGTCATAGCAGAAACCATCACTTCACTATATTAGCCACTGGTGTATGCTTGACTCTAGAGTTAAATATTATTCTCTCTGGATTAAACAACAGGAACTGAAACGAGCATTTCCTTACTTAATCTGAATTGTAGGATCTCCTGACAAAACCTAGAGAACTGCATAACAAATCTGCTTTTATTTTGGCAATAAAAAAAAATTATACTTGAGCCAAGCAAAGGAGAAAAATCTTAGCAACCATCCTTATTGCTCATGTGTCATTCCTATTCTTTCCCTTCAGGACTTTTCTTCCCCCTCCTTTGCTACAATTATTTCTTTATTGCAACTCTTTAAACCCACAGTTCAAAAAAACGAGGCATGCTGAGGCACAGGCTGGATGCAAAATGGTAACTTTTAAAGTAGAACCTCCAAACCACTAGACTTACAGTTAAAAGTTGTAGACTTTGCAAGCAGTTTCTTGTATGTTGTCATTAGAATCATAGAATCATAGAATCATAGAGTTGGAAGAGACCACAGGGGCCATCCAGTCCAACCCCCTGCCATGCAGGAAATCACAATCAAAGCATCCCTGACAGATGGCCATCCAGCCTCTGCTTGAAGACCTCCAAGGAAGGAGACTCCACTACATTCCGAGGGAGTTTGTTCCACTGTCAAACAGCCCTTACTGTCAGGAAGTTCCTCCTAATGTTGAGGTGGAATCTCTTTTCCTGCAGTTTGCATCCATTGCTTCGGGTCCTAGTCTCTGGAGCAGCAGAAAACAAGCTTGCTCCCTCCTCAACATGACATCCCTTCAAATATTTGAACAGGGCTATCATATCACCTCTTAATCTTCTCTTCTCCAGGCTAAACATCCCCAGCTCCCTAAGTCGTTCCTCGTAGGGCATGGTTTCCAGACCTTTCACCATTTTAGTCGCCCTCCTTTGGACACGCATTATGCAACTGGTAACAGATTTAAGTACAGATATACAATGGAAAGTAATTTCATAGTCTCCTAAAAAGCTAGGTACCTTTTTGTTCTACTGATCTTCTAGAGACTTAAACACAATACCCTTATCCAGTGGTTGTCAGGCGCGTTACAGACCGCCTAAAAGCGGCGGTCTGTGGCACTGCTGGTTGCTCTGTGAGGGAGCCACAGCAGCCAAACAGTGCGGCTTCCGCGCGGAGCAAAAAAGAAGCCCCAAAATGGCGCTTCTTCTAATGGCGCACTCGCGATGTCATAAGCGCCGTGTGCCGTGCGGATGCTATGCGTCCAGAATGTAATAATGGCGGCTCCTGTGTGTATAGGGCGCCACCATTATTATGCCCCTGTCACGTGCTAGGGATGAGGCCGGTGTGGATGCTAGGTCCCCGGCCAACCCCTAGCACGTGATGGGGGGCGCCTCAAGAGCCCGTCTGTAACGGGCCTCAGATTCCACACACACCTTGGCCCCCATCTACATCTACATGTGCCTGTCTCTTATTTATTTATTTTATTTCTGTCACTCCCCTCCAACATAGTATATGAATAAAATATTTTGTTTTTTAATGTATTTACACATTTTAACGTTTTATGTGGAAATAACATTGTTCAAATTAGAATGTTTTTATTCCAATAAATTCAATACCCAACTCAACATAATTGTTATACTTGATGGAATGCATGTGCTTGTTTCTGAGTGAAAAGTTCACTACAATGAGGAGCAATATTAGAAACATTAACTCTCAGTTCTTTGGTGACATCAAGTCTTGCATATTTACCCTTAACAGCTGCCAGAGCTGAGAATCCAGTTTCAGAAAGGTAGGTACAGTACTTGCAAATAGTATCAGCACTTTCATAGCCTTTTCACTTGGGTGTTCTTGCTGAACACTAATCCAAAATCCAATCTTAAAATCGCTTTTTCTTGCACTGCCTGGTCAGAGCTTTCCCCTCAACCCACTCATGTTCCGAGACTTGTCTCTTGATTTCCTTGGGGAAACTGGATTTTAAGCCATGTCTATCTTTTACCCCTTTTCTCCCACCACTCACCTATGAGTGAGGTTTTTCCCTCAACCCCCTCAAGCTCTAAGACTTCTCTGCTGATTTTCTTGGGAAAACTAGGTTTTAAGCCACCTCTATTTTTTGTACTCCGACACATAACTGTTAAGATTGGTACATCTCACCCCCAGCTCATGAATCAAGAGTAATGGGAGGTGAAGACCTTTGCTCCAGCCATGCACACACAAGCCCCAACCTCCCCATCACACCCCGACACTCACATCCTTCTCTTCCTCTTTCATTCACTTTCATGCAATCTATTGCTGAAGGGAACACTGAAAAAGCCTTTCAAGCACCTCCCCTCTTGGGAGGATCAGCTCATCTGAATCTAAGGTTGGTGCCCCACTTGGGAAACTGGCATGTGTACCGGGGGACAGGCTCCACCATTTGAGAACCTGTTAACCAATTCCAGTTGATGCCAAAGGGACATACAGTTGCAGTTGGAGACATATTTACCTGGGAGTATATGTGTTATCAGACATGATTCCTTTCTATGGGAGCTCCTTCCATGGCGCTTCTGCAGTGACTCCTCATTTTGATGAATTCGGAAATAAGCGAATTCAACAAAATCTGCTTCTAACCTCACTTTGATTTCACTTCAAATTGGTCTGGTGTGGACGATCACTCTGATGTTGCCCTCCTTGGCCCCCTGTGTCCTGCTCCTTCATCCCCCTCCCCCTCCTTCATGCCATCTCATCCTCTCTGCCATCCTGCCACCCATCCCATCATCCCCTGCCTGCTCCATCATTCTGATCCTGGTCCCAGTGACCTCCTGTGACCTATCCCATCATCCCCTGCCTGCTCCTGCATCCCGATCCTGGCCACAGTGACCTGCTGCGACCTATCCCATCATCCCCTGACTGCTCCTGCATCCCGATCCTGCCCCAGATCCTGGCCGCAGTGATCCTCTTATACCTATTACATCATCCCCTTATTGCTCCTTCATCCCGATCCTGGCCTCAGTGACCCCCAGCCACCTAGCCCATAATCTGACTGACTGGTCCTGCATCCTGATTCTGGCCCCAATGACCCCCTGTGACCTAGCCCATCATCCCCTGACTGCTCCTGCATCCCGATCCTGGCCCCAGAGACCCCCTGCGACCTATCCCATCATCCCCTGACTGCTCCTCCATCCCGCTGAAGGATGACAGCTAAGGAGGGGGCAGGGAAGGAGGACAGCAACCAGAGCCCCATTGAGCATGAGCAAGGGTGCCAATTCAAATCGTTGAACCCTCCAGTGTGGTAATACAATGTGCACTCACCACGCTTTGCTTGAATCCGCATCATGTGACTTGTCTGGAATCGAACTGACTCTGCTTCCCCCTCAATTCAGAAGGGCACTGGAAAGGCAACCAGGTGTGGTAAAACATCACGTTTTAACTTGAATTCGCATTGCTGGACAGGAGTGACTCCAGATCTGGTGTGAAAAAACATCACGTTTCGTGTTGCTAGAACAGGAGTGACTTCGGATCTGAGCTGCAAACCCCCCATGTGTGATAGGGCCCTATGTCTCTTTGAATCTATTGGGACCTACTTCTTTTTTTATTATACTTCTTAATAATATAACAACTATGCAATACATTATACACATGAATAAACACATCCACAAACACAAAAATAAAAAACAACCATTTACATTTTACATCTTTCATTGTTGCTTATTATTACTTCCCATCGAGTTTTGTCAGTGTTTCTCATTAACATTTTGTTCCTCCATATTACCCCATTTCTCTTGTTGTTCTGTCTATAAAATAATTTCATATCATTTTCTATTGTGTCCTACTTCTGATTAGACAAAAATAGAGCTGCTTTAAGTGCAATAATATTAACCTGACTTAATTCTTATAAGTACTAATGCAAGGGTGGGGAAAGTGTGTGCTGCAGGCTTTAGACAGCCCCCAAGGCCATTCTTCATGTCCCTGGATGCATTTTCATGCCCCTGCCAAATTTGAATGATCTTGGCCCAAAAGACCCACCACACACACCCTAAGCAGTGTAAGGGGACAATTTGGCCATGCTTTTGCCACCTGGGGTGGCCCAAGGGCCAGAAGACACCTCCCTTAAAATGTGAAATCAATTTGATTCTGGTTAACTTCCTTTTATTTATTTTTTAAATGACTCCTCTTTCTATAACAGCCCTTCAGCATGAGGCAATATTGTTACCCTTGACTAAAGGGAAGCTGTTTTAGAGCAAATAATTTTGCTCTTGTTTGATCAGGCATAACTCATTTTTCAGTTGTTGGTTTCCTGTCAGAAATGTAGAGTAGAAGGGTATGTGCATTTGTGCTCTTTCTTGTAAGCGCCCTCCCCCCAGGTTTCACATAACTGCGACTATGTGCAGTTTATGTCTGGTGCTATATGGGTCATCATATACCACATCTGCTCATGCTACCACTTTTAATGTTGTTTCAGACAATATTGATAAATGCATTCAGGGATGTCCGGAGCATTACAATGCCTCTACAATTCATTTCTCATGTGCTTGCTCTCATCCCCTTAGTTTTGGAATTCTGAATCCCATGTCTTGTTTCCAAGGTGGAACTGAAGCCTTAATAATTTCCCATTTTTATTGCATTGCTGGACCAACACTGGATGGCCATCTGCCAACAATTCTTTAGGTGCAGGTTTCCTACACTGGTGAGACCATTCCAGTTCTACCGTTCTAGGATTCTATGAAAGATAAAAATGAATCAAAATTCTGTTTGGCCAATATTCTGTTGGTGTCTTAGAAATACTTAGAATTCAAAGACATAGGCATGTTGACCTGGAAAAATAGTAATGAAAGGGATCTGATAGCACCTTTGAGACTAACTGAAAGAAAGAAACTGGTTGTATGAACTTTTGTACACTTGAGCCTAGTTCCTCAGATGCATAGCAAGTAGGCTCAGGTCTACAAAAGCATGTGCTACCAGCTTCTTTCTTCTATATTTGTCTTAAAGGTGCTACCAGATACCTTTACATATTTTACAAATACCTATTTCCCCAACAGAAGAAACTGAACATTTTTGTCCAATATTCGGTTTGAGTTTATGGAAGCAGGCTTGTGCACATACTACTTTGCACATTGGGTTTATGATACACAAACAAAGTAGCACTGCATAACTAAGTACAAAAATTCATTCTTTGTGCATATTCCTACATAGCAGAGGGTTGGTTTAGATGATCCTTGTGGTCCCTTCTGATTCCAATATTCTATGAATCTATGAGTCCCATGCTGTTTAACGGACCATGGAAGCTGTAATCTAAACAAGTCTAAACAAGTAACTTTGCCAAGTTGTGCGTATGTAGCAGTAATGTCCCAGTTACAGAATTCCCTGCCCCAGGAAGTTCATCTGGTACATGAATACTTGTCTATTCTTGCTAGGATAAAGCATGTTTATTCTTTCAGGCATTTTAAAATAAATGATTTTTAAAAAAAAAAAAGATTTTGATGGGAAAGGAAGTTATATTTTAAACATTGCAACTGGGTCATTCATTGTGTTGTCTGGATTGGTTTTGAAATTGAAATTGTGGTGAATATGGTAAGTGATTTGGTTTCAATTGTGGGTGTGTTTATGGTAGTGTGTGATAGGATTTTAATTCTATAATTGTGTATTTTATTGTAATGTCTTTTTGTGAATGGCTCTGGGATATAATTGTAACAAAGGATCATTTACAAGTATACCACAGACAATTACCAACACTACAGTTCTCTCCATGTTTATGAGGGAGAAAGCCACACTGAGATCGGTGGGACTGTCTCCCTGGTAGGACTATAGCCTGGTCTAAATTAAATTGCTAGACTCAACCAGAGTAGAACCACTGAATAAGAAGAATTACATGTAGGGTATTACCATTCCACAAGTGGGTCTACTGTAGTTTTGATTAGCAGTTGGCTTTAGGCTTAACTTTTTCAAACACCACACAAAAGAAGTCTTGAATCATTTGATAATGACAAGACTGATTTTTTGCAGTGTGTTATCCATATACATGCACGCATTGTATGAACATGGTAGAAATAGCATTTGCTTCAATTCTGGACTTAATTTTAGAAATTCCCTCATTTTAAATCAGGATCCTGGAAAAGTGGAACACAGGGTGGGTAGCACAAACCAGAGGAGTAATAAAACAATGCATGGCAATCCTCTAATGCCTAATAATGACACTAGACTTCCTCTCTTGTTTATGTGGGAGATGGTGTAGCCATTTTAAAATAATGCATATATGTTTACCATCTAATAACTGCAATTTATGGCTCAGCATGAAAACTTTTTCCTTGTTCAGTCATCAGATTTATGAACCAAACTTGCTCTGATTAACCACAGTGATCCTGGGGGAAGCAGGATCAGCAAACTGGATGGCAATTATAGCTTCCCATTGCCAGGTGTCTTGCTGGGCCTCGCAAACATTTATGTCACAGTATCATAACCGTATTATGTCAACTGTACTGAAGGAGCTGGAGGCTGGCTTTGTGCTGTACTTGCTGTCTTTTGTTACCTTGGGTGTCAAATGCTCAAAAGCTAACACACAGCTACACACAGTGGAGAAATGTAATACCTTAAATCTTGTGTCTTGTTCATCCACTTGGCAATAGGATTTGGCATTATTATTTGCAGAAGTGGCAGAAGCAAAATGTCACATGTGCCTAATGCCAAAGTAAATGGATATGCATTGGCTGCTGAGGAGCATCCCTATCCTGCTATGTCAATTTTTTACATTTTTTCAAACAAAACAAAACAAACAATTATGTCTTCCTAGCCAATTATTTCATTCAATCCTCACTTACTCAGTTTGGAAGATTTTCCTTACCAGTTTCAGTAAATTACAGTTAAACTATGATTTTCATTCTTCTGAATGGATGGCAACATCCCACCACAGTTTAACTCCATGTCAGTGGTGTGGAATATCTAATAAGGCATTCAGCAGAGTCCAAAACAGTTTTGAAGTCATGTCTTCCTTTGGGGTTCCCTTTCTCCCCATGTGGGGTACATAGGCAAATTAGAAATATATTTTAACAGTTTTCATCAAAGTTGGCCAGTGTCCCACATGGTCAGTACCAGTGTCCCACTTGGTACTGGGCTGATAAATCTGCTGTAGCATTTGGCCCATAATTTAAAGAGGTTATCTAAGATGTTGAATTCTACCCCCAAAATAAGTTCCACACTTTGGATAGTTCCCTTAAAGTTTGGACTGAAACATAGCGTAAATTCACTACCTCACAGATATAGGCACCACGACTGGTCAGAAGGTATTCCAGTGTTTGCCTCATTGAAGCCAAAACCTACATCAAATGAACCTCTGAAAAACTGGATAACAATGATTCCCATTACCAAAATAAAAGAAAATTTCATTGGAATCAAATTTAATGCCTATTAAACAGGTATGGGCATTGCAGCCTATGCAACAAGCATAATTCTGAGTACAGACTGAATATCCCTTATCTGTACTCATCCATATTGTATTATCCATATAGATAATGAGATGTCTTGGAGATAGGACCCAATTCTAAACATGAAATTCACTTATATTTCACATACACCTTATCCAGGTAGCCTGGACATAATTTCATACAATATTTTTAATACTTTGTGGAATGAAATAAAGTGTGTGTACACTGAACCATCAGAAGCAAAGGTGTCACTATCTTAACCACCCATAAAATGTTCCCGTTTTTGGAATATATTGGATTTCAGAATTGTAGATAAGGGAGACGCAATCCGTATTAAATTTAGCACAGGAAATGAGATTATACAGAAATGAGATTACTGCAGCAATGCATCTCATTAAAAGTACACAGCCTTTTAATTTTATTTTAATTGTCACTTTTGTAAGTTTTTAATTGTACTATTCTTTTAAACTGTAAGGTGCTTTTAATCCCATTTTTGGGGGAAAAGTGGGATCCAAATAAATAGAACAACAACAACAATATTTTTGTTGCATGAGTACAAATGACAGGGTCCCCCCCCCCAAAGAGAGCCTTAATACGGGAAAAAGACTGGATGCATCATCCCTCAACACTCTGCCCCCCCCCCCAGCACTTTGGAATTTTCTCTTTTTGAGGAGTGAAGGGAAATTTCACTGAGAACAGATTTGGGGGAGGCAATACCCTCATTTTACCCCTACATCTCCATTGCTACACCTTAGTTTTGACCTCAGTATGTTTGCATATCAAGATCACAGATCAAGTAACATGCCGAAAGCCAGCATGATCATATGCAACCTCTTCTCCCTGACACATTGACCATACCAAAGCACTGTTAACAAAAATTGGGAAGCCATGTTCCTCAATACCAATGCTTTAGAGGCCTCTGATGTACAGCATGAGTATGGCTTTGGAATCGTAGTTATCAACCTTTGGCCTTTCATATGTGTTGAACATCTACTCCCAGAAGGCCCTGCTGTCATAGCAGATGGACAAGGATTTGGTAAACTGAAGTCCAAAACATCTGGAGGGCCAAAAGTTCAGAACTACAGTTTTAGAATGAATCAGTAGTTATAACATCACAGCCAGAACAACCTTGACATTGAAGGCTGCTAACAGGTCTGTTTTGTGGAAGTTCAAAACTGCCATAACTTTTATTCTCTTTCCCTTCAAGCACTTGTGGATATTTGGATAGTTTATGCCTATGCCTGCATTCAAAATGGTTCTTGAAATTGCAGAAATGGGGCTTTTATCAATCTAATTTAATTTTGTAAATCTATCAAGATTAAATAAAAAGTATAACAATCTGTATCATTAAAGCAGTAGAAACCAGCAGTTTTGCCCTCATGCTAAGACCTCTCTGGCCCTTATTTGAGAGAAGAACTCTGTTCCCCATGTACCTTCAGGCCTTTGGAAAATCTATCAATGCCAATTTATAAAGGTTTCTATAATCCTGCACTAGCAATGGAATAGAGGCCTGTACATCTGCTCATAATGGACATTAAATAGTAATGATTTTCATGCAAAACCCATGAAGACTACATTAGGCAAGGACCCAGAGGTGAAAGCTTCTGTATCCCATTACCCAAATCCAGAGGCTCCATATATACCAAGAATTATAGTCTTACAGATTAGTCTTGACTTTTCCTGAAGAGAAAATATAATAGCCAAGAACAGTGGGCAAGGCAGGTTAATCACATACCCACAAGATCTTATAAGGATGATATGTGTCTCGTCTCAGCTTTGATGGATTTCCTCCAGTAATCAATTCAGTCTGCAGAAATAATATCTCAAGTTTATGTGGCCAATTTCAGTTTAAACCAAAGAGCATACTGTTTTATTCGACTATGACATATTCATGGAATACATGTATCTCTCCTTTTGAAGGGATCTTCATTTGTAATTTATATATGCACTGCTGTTTCACAGAATTTGGAACATTTTAAAAGTAATTTGTTAGCATTCATTGTGACTTTTTTGTTCTTTGAAGGGGGCAAAAGATTGTTCTTTTACTTCCAATTTTTTATTTATTTTTCAAAAATATATGTTTTTTTTAAATGATTCCACATTTGCTAATGTCTGTAAAGTGATAAATTACATTAAAATAAAGTACAAATTATTAGTTGTTATGTTATGTTACAAAAATAGCACTGTCATGTTCTTGTTATCCCAGAAAAGAATGCGTACAGATTTCATCATTACGTGTAACATTACTTCCAAGCCAGTTGGACCTCCTGCCGCTTTTCAGAATTTCAACCCTACTAAATTGTAGAACTCTTTCCCCAAAAACTGTACAACATACAGTGAACAAAAATGGAAGATCATATACTGCTTCCAGAATTAGGCTTCAATTAAAAACTTCAAACCACCCTTTGAAAAATCTATACAGAACTCAGGAGAGTGCCTTCTCATGGGAACTACGAAAGGCCTGGTGGAACGCCTCTCTTCTTTCTATCTGTTGGCAAAAGGAGACCTTATTCAGGCAGACCTTTGACTTTTAAATTATGAAATAGTAGTGTGTGTGAAGTGCTGTGCTGTTTTTTTTTATCTTTTATTTTGCAATTATATTTTAAATGTGTTTTTAACTGTTGTTGACAATGTTTGTTTTTAAAAAAATACATATTATTGTTTCATTTTTAAAAAGTTTTGTAAATTAAGATTTAATGAAATCCATTGTAAGCTGCCCTGGGTCCCATCCTGGCAGAAAAGAAGGATATAAATTCAATAAATAAATAAACTCTCTTTCCAATTACTCTAGACTCATTTTCAAGACTGTGGTTTGGAATTATTTCTGTGCATACATGAGCTCTTGAAATAAGACAGAGAGAAATTGGGGGTACAGTATCCATTAGTATCTGAGAGTTGGCTCTTGCCATGAGCACAGTTTCTCTTTTTATGCGATATAGCATGTCTGTTTGGTTTGCACTACTACTGTAGCTGGTAACAACATAAAGTCCATTGGTAGATGAACACCTCTTGTCATCCTCCTTAACACTTTCTACCTTGTATCATTGTGGGATCATTTTGGGAGGTGGGTGGGGGGGTGTCAGCTAAAAAAGTCACTCAAAGACTCTGCATTTTCAATAGATGCACCTCAATTAGAGCTTAGGAATGTTATATATATTTTTTGCCAACAACTGTACGATTCCAGCTTTTGTACTCAATTGTATCTATGCTCTTCATGATCTTTTCTAGTTGTTTCATAGATGCCCTCTCCATTCTTAGTCTTCTTCTGATTTCTTGACTGCAGTCACCATTCTGATGTACGTTTGACCCAGGTATGAGAACATTTTTACTATTTCTGTTTCCTCACTATATAGGTTGAATTTGTGTAGATTCTCCATAGTTATTATTTTTGTTTATGTTCAACAGTAAACCTACTTTTGCACTTCCTTGATCTTAGTAGCTGCTCTAGGTTTGTGATTTCTCTGCTGGTAGTATTGTGTTGTCTGCACATTTTAGATTGTTGATATTCCTCCTTCCTTCTTCTATGTCCAAGCATGCTTTTCTTACAATTTATTCTTCATATACATTGAATAAGATGCATCCTTGTCTGACCCCTTAGCCAATTGGGAACCATTCTGTTTCTCCATGTTTTATTCTGACAGTAGCTTTTTGTCCTAAGTACAGATTCCTCATCAGAATTGTCAAATATACAGTGGGTCCTCCATATCTGCAGGGGATCCATTCTGGGGGACGACCACCCCAGCCCAGTTACAGAAATCCATTCTGGATCCCCCCTCCCGCAGATACCAAAATCTGTGAATGCTCAAGCCCCATTGTCCTCATTGGGGACAATGGGACTTTGTCACCCCCCTCCAAAGCCCACCTCATCATGGTGGGCGGCTCCTCCCTTCCTCCTCCTCTGGCTTTTCCTCCCTACTGCTGCCACCTCTTCCTCCTCCCTCCTCCTCCCTCCTTTGAAATCCGCAGATGGCAAGTCTGCAGATACAGAGGCTGAACTGTATAGGCACTCCCATGTCTTTAAGGACTTTCCATAGCCTTTCTGGAAATTCTGTAATTCCTAGCCTTTCTGTAATTCTGGAGTTAGAGTCTCCAAAAGTAACTTTTTACAGACATGAGCCTAAGGCTTTCAAACACTATAACCTTCACATTCAGAAAGGTTATACTGCAGTCTAAGGCTGTTTCAGGTGATATACTAGCACATAGTGAGTTTCTTTGAAGAAACTGGGATGAGGTTATTTAACTATGGACATTTTCACATGGCCAAAAGTGACAGGGGCATAGTGGGGTGCTCCCATCACTATCAATCAATTGCGCACATATTATCAGATCACATCACATGATGTCACCATAATTGTGTCATTATCCCGTGAATAAAAAGTAATTCTAGTGCCTCTTTTCATTCACAGGACTACTCTCAGCTTTTTTTTTTCCTGTCTGAAAATTTCCAAACTACAGTTCCCAGGATTCCCTAGCAGTGAGCCAAGGCAGTTAAAGAGGTCTCAAACTGGATTATTTCTGCAGTGTGTTTTGGACCTCTATCTACTCCAGTTTATATAAACTGGGAGTAAAGCACCATTCTCCTAAAATGATCAAAGGAAATATTAGAGGACTTTTTTCCTACATCTTTCCAAAAACAAAATACTGTACCAAAGGAGTAGTTAAGCAGGAACCTCTTGGAAAGAAGTACCAGTACTTTCAAATATTGAAACTGTCAACATATCCCCCAATTAATCATCTTTATGCTTAGTGTAACCTGTTCTTTCAGTCTGTTCTCATAGGATTTGTCTTCTGGCCTGTTACCATCTTTTTAATTTTTCCTCTGAACTTACTCCAGTTTGACAAAATCCTTCTTGACTTCTGAATAAAGCAATACTCTAATTTTCCAAAGCTGGAAATGAGGCTTCTGTTGATACATTGTAAAATGGCACCTACCTTTCTTTCTTTCTTTCTTTCTTTCTTTCTTTCTTTCTTTCTTTCTTTCTACAAGAACACTGCTGATAGAGCAGCTTGTTTTCTGCACAGGCTGTGCCTGGCAAGAACACATTTCTTTTTTGTAGCACAGTATTTCTTTTTTCCAAAGAGCAGTCTTTTCCTTTTTTCCAAAAAAGCTTAGGAAGGTTACCTTTTTGAACTACAACAGCTAGAATTGGGTATCCCAAAAAAAACAGGACAAAAAGAGGATGCCAAATTACATAAAACTGTGTATTATAATTTATGGCATACATTTTATATAAATCAGGCAGAGGAGAACATTCTTCCCATTGAGTACCATCTCCTTGCTCCCTCAACCTTCTGGTCTATGTCACCTTACTGCTTTTCTCCCTACCTTTTTTCTGGTGTGAGGGGGATATCTGTTGGTTTTTATGAATTTCCCTATAGATATTACTTCTGGTAGTTCAGTCCAAGCCAGCATGGTATGAGCATTGGATCATGATTCTAGCGATCAGGGTTTAATCTCAGCTTGGCCATATAAACCCACTGGGTGACCTTGGGAAAATCACATACTCTTAACCTTTGAGGATGACAATGGCAACCCCCCCCCCCTTTGAAGAAACTTGCCAAGAAAACTCGAAGCCATAGGGCCACCATACATTGGAAATAACTTGAAGGCACACAACAAGAAGTTCAGCCTGGCCATATGTTCTACCTGTACATCTGAGATCATATAAAGTATGTGGAACTCTTTGCTCTTATGACTGCCACTTAGTAAACATTTTATGTATTCTGTCTTTGTGACTGCCACATGAAACATTTTATGTATTCTGTTTATGTACTGTTTATAACTTTCCCAAGCCCCACCACAAGGCCAAAGACTGTGTTGCCTGCCATTTAATGAATCAGGTTTTAATCTTGTTCTAAAAGGCAACTTGCCATGAGGATGGAGAGATGAATATCTTGGATTTCAGTCTGAGTAGCAAGGTATTAATTTGGAGTGGGTGCGATCACACCGGAACCAGGGGGGAAATGAAGATTTGGATCGATTTCCCTCAGTGCTGGTAGCTTTTATTTAGGTAAGATTCTATTAGATGTTGTTTCACATCCTGTACTTTTCAAATACTCCCTGAAGCACACGCTCTGTTTTCTCCAATAAAAGGCATCCGGCAAAATTATTTATTCCTCATGAATGGTTCCTATTTAGTGCAAGCTCCTTCCTTCCTCTCATGGTTATTAAACTGGTTGTTTTATTAATTCATTCTTAGATGTCACTGTTCTTTAATTATAATGTGGTTTATGTCTCTGAAGTTTTCTTTCTCTTCGAAAAATGACCAGTCTATCAAAGCTGCCCAATAGATCATTCTGACAGGGTTAGAGAGTGAGGCCGGCAAAGGGGCTCATATGTTCAACAGCACTGGCTGTTGATGTGTTGCTGTAACATGCACTTACTTGCTATTTCCCAGCTGCTGTACTGCTCTTTTTTTTAAAATGAAAAGTAGAAAAGTTACTTGTACAAAAACATGACTCTGAGAGAATCTTTCTTCATTTAAAAGGCAATACACCACGACCAACAGAATATAAATGATTCCTGGAGATGATGAATAAATCATCAAAGACCAGAAGCAACAAGAACATATGAACCTTTCAGGCCTTGGGTATTTGCTCAATTTATAGGAAGTCCAATCTTCTTTCGAGACAATTTTAACTTGTTCATTTTCAGACTCTAGAGGGCAGGCAATTCTCCAGAATCACATAGGGAGGGGCAATATCTGCAGTATTTTACTGTATTTGTCAAGATACATTTAATTAAAAGTCAAATGCACACTAATGGCTGCTACTGCCAGTCATTTAAAAAAACATTACAAAGAAAATTAAAAATGGTGGTCTTTGTCCCAAGAAATTTGCTAAACTTTTTATGGAATGTCTACTTTCTTTGGCTCCATCTGCTCGACGATCCTCACTAACAGATTTCTTCATAATAAGGCTGTAAGCAAAACGTGGTAAGCATGCTGGAATGGGTTGAAGGCATGCTTATTTATTAATCTCCCATAGCAGTCATGAAAATGATACATCCAGGCTGTAACTTACTATGCTTTACATTGGCTTAGGGGAGCCATATTGCTGAGGCAATATCACTTCTGACCCTTCCTCTCAAGAGTGTAAGTTTTGTATTTGCCATCAGCAAAATCTAAGAGACATTTATAGGGGAGAAAGGCTGTATTTACATGGCCTCTTCCAGTAAGTTCACAAGTTCATTTGCAGTGGTTAATGTAAAAATCATCATCATCATCATCATCATCATCATCATCATCATCATCATCATCATTATCTTCCTCCTCCTCTTCCTACCCTTTCCCCACTTTGGGACTCGAGG
>NC_056524.1:195191553-195383261 GCF_019175285.1 Sceloporus undulatus | reverse complement strand
TAGATTACAACAGTTGAAACAGACATAGTGGAAAATTCACTGCATACAAACGTTAAAAAGCAATTACACTGAAATTAAAATCAATTAAAACTAAAAGCAATAATTGAAACCAGGTAAAAACATAAATCATTAAACAACAACAGCAATTAAGAGCCCAATTACAAGTCATGTTTCCCCTTAAAGAAATAAAATTAGCTCTCAAAGGTCTGTCAGAATAAAAAAAAAGTTCTTTACCTGTTTGTGGAAAGACAGTAAAGAAAATACTAATCTAGTCTCTCCAGAAATGAAAGTGAGTCCTTCCTAAGCCTTTGGACCAGCACTATGCCTTTAATAGTATGTTCAAATGTGTTAGCATTATACTAACTTGAATTTATTTATTTATTTTATTGTTTATAGCCCACCTTTTCTTCAATACTGCAGCTCAAGGCAGCTTAAAAATATTAAATCAACATAAAGGGGATATATTTCCAACTAGACATCAAAAACATATACATTGCTTCCAAGTCATTGACCCATTGGAAATATCTGATCTTATTTTTTTTTCTTCCTATGGCCATAGATACCAGGAAACATGAAAACATATGTGTGAGGACTGGTGCGGGTGGGGAAGTGTATTCTTCTTGTTGTGCTGAACTACTAAACTCAGTTTGTTAAAAACAGCTGGGACTGATCTGTTTGTTTTGAGCTGTGTATCTGCAATTTCGTGGTGTCAAAGCTGATCCAAGACATTTTGTTGTTCATTGCAAAGCAGCAAATGGTGCCCCTCACTCACATAAATCAAGGTGCATAATAACATCGCATGCCAGGCAATTCGTTTAATCAGGAAATTCCAGAAGTACCTCTTGTCATCTCTGGCAACAAAAATATAACAATAACTAATGCATTAAATGACAGTTCTCTGCCCTTTCTTGGTGACCAAACTCTACTGCTTGAGGCAGCTGTCTCACTCAGCTTCATGATACAGTGGCTTTGGTTTACAAATACAGATTAGTTTATTTTATTTGTTTCTGTATAATCTATGATCCTGTGGGGGCACCTGAGGTAGATCTCTTATTTATATTGATATAATCTTCTGATTGGAAATAATTTATCATAAGAAAATTATTTAAAAATGAAAATGAAAATGAATTTCAGCCACTTAGGTGTGGTTGAAAAAAGAGATGGTAGGCCTTGGAGGCTTCTTATGTAGGTGCTATTTCGAACCACGCTATATGGTTCCTTTTGAATTTAACAGGACTAGGTGCCAAGTTTGTGGAGAATTTTAGTTTTAGTATGCATCTCTAGGGATCCTGAAACTATTTTTAACATGGGGGGGGGGGGTCAACGGTGACATGCAGGTGATTAATTTTTCCTGCTTCCAGAGGGAGGGCATTTTTTCATCAATTATCATTCAGCCATCATTAAATATGTCAACTTTGACAAGCCCAATATTTGTGTAGAAGTGTTCTCCATGTGTCCAGTGTAACTTAAGCATGCCTAGGGTAGATTGCAGGAATCCTTTGTTATACCTGAGAGAGATCAATGATGACCAGTGTCTTACTATTTCTTAGTGCTTGATCAATACTAGCAAATCTTTGGTTGACAATTCCTCCAGAGGATGAACTAAATAGAAATCTTGGTGGTCAGTTTAGCCATATTATTTCAGATAGAGAGACTCAGCTCCCTCCCTAGCCCAATCTTAGGGGAGGCTAAGCCCCCCTCCCCACAGGGTCCATGCACATCTATGGTCATAGTACTTGGTGTTTAGAAGCAGCCACCACAAAGGTTTCTGGAAAGGTTGATTAGAAGCTGAGGTTTGATTATCAAGCAGTTTCACTTTCAGATACATACATTCTCAGGCCAATGTTTTTGCGCTTTAGGAAGATACATAATACAGGACTTCAATGCAGACAATGAGGAAATTGAAATAGTTAAAGATTTCTTATACCTTAGATTGATCACTGATGGGAATGGGGATTGCAGTCAATAAATAATATGACTAGGATTGGGAAGGGCAACAATGGGGCTGAGCAGATAGACCAGGAGAGCATGGGCTGAGCCCATGCTATTCTGGCCTGGGTGCTTACCTGGGTTGGTCCTCAGGTCAGCACAGGGACAGGCAAGTATTTACACACCTGTTCCCATGCCACTCCAGGACCTACTAGCACAGCACCCACTCCTTAGATTGCTGAGCTATTGACTCCTACTATGAAGGCTCCCTCCATTGCATCTGATGTGGAAACTGCACTCATGTGACCAGTCACCCCATGTATATGTCAGACACAGTGATGGGGAGCTTCTCAGTATGAGCAATGGCATGTCAAAGTAAGGACTGTGGGGAGCCATTTAAACAGCCAGGCTTGGCCATGGAGTTTCCAGGAAACCCTATGGCAAATCAGAGGTCAAATTGACCCAGCATAAAGGCTGTTTACCCTGGGATCAGGCTGGATCTACAGGATCTACGTGTATTCTGCCAGGATCTGGCCCATTTCTAGCTGCGAGGTTTTGACCTGCATCGTCTAAACAGGAAACATGATGTCTGGGGGAACACGGGCCTTTTGGCCTGTGGAGACAACCCCCATGAAAGGACTCAACAAGCTCTTAAAGTGCAAAGCTATTTTATTTATTTATTCATTTCATTTCATTTCATTTTTATGCTGTCTTTCTTTCAGAAAGGGACCTAGGGCAGCTCACAATATAAAACATTTTAAAAACTGTACAATAAAAAATTAAAAATAATTAAAATCCACCAGTATAAATAGTAATAATTAATAATTAATAATTAAAATCCACCAGTATAAAATTAACATAAAAACGTACGAAAGTTTAAAACACAACTACAACTCACAGCACATATAAAAGCCACCCTGTCATGATTATATATTTAAAAGCCTGCCTGAATAAAAACATTTTTGCTTCCCACCTAAAGGAAAGCAGGGCAAAGGCAAGCCTAGTCTGCAGAAAAGAGTTCAAGAGGATGTGAGCAGCCACTGAGAAGGCTGTCTCTCCATGAAAGCCAGTGATGATGGCAGCAACAAGAGAAAACCTGAAGGTTTTAGGGCTCTAACAGTTACAATATCAAGCTAAATACCAAAGTTAGGATTGTCTAAGCTATCATATTTCCCATCATCATGTATGGATATGAGAACTGGAGAATGAAGAAAGCTGACAGAAAAAAAAATCAAGGTATTTCAGATGTGGTGAAGGAGATGAGTTTTAAGGATACCATGGATGGCCAAGAAGACAAACAAATGGGTTTTAGAACAGATCAAGCCTGGACTCTCCCTGGAAGCCAAGATGATTAAAGTGAGACTGTCGTACTTTGATCACATTAGAGAAAAATGACTGAATAGAAAAGACAATAATGCTAGGAAAGTTGGAAGGCAGTAGAAAGAAATGAAGACAACATACCAGATGGATAGACTCAATTGTGGAGGTCATGGCCCAGGGCCTGCAGGACCTGAGCAGGGCAGTCGAGGACAAGGGGCTTTGAGGTCACCTTGAGTCAATGCCAACTTGGAGGCAGATAATAACAACAAGGTACAAGGGCCTTGAAATTCTGTATTTCTGTGAAATACTGTTTTTTGTGAATGATAGAAAACACAGATGTTTTCCCTTCTTCAAACGAAACCTAGACAAAGAAGAGCTTAGAAGGTTCCTATAAAAACTAATTAGTTGCAATTATACTTCCAAGTCCCCCAAAGCTACTATTACAGTTACATTTTTTTTAAAAAATGACTTTTTCATTTCCTGTTAAATACTTAGGTTTTAATAAAAACATTTGAAGGCCACAAAGCAGTGGCCTGTAGATCTCCTTCAGTAAAACTCATCATTGCCTGAACAACCACAACAGGTCAAGTCAACACGTGAACCATGTGATATTCCAGCTCCATCATTTAGTGAGGCCATACCCCCTTAACTATAACTGTACCAGTAACTATATATATATTAAAACCACAAAAGAGGGGTTATATCTCCTTAAATTATCATTCATATGCAGTGGAGTTACTTGGTGGTTAATGAGGAAATTGCAAGTAATTAGTTAACTGACTGATTATTTCAATGGACTGTGATCTTTCACACATGCATAGGAATCATTTCTCTGTCTCTCTCCATGGGTGATTCCATTGCCACCATCTCCTCTTTCCTATTTTTTCACAGATACTTGAAAACCCAACTGCTAAACTACACACATCTCTAAACACCACCATCTTTTAACAAATGTAGTAATGGAAACTTCCCGCCTTTTTGCCCCAGCAGTGTCTCTTCCATTTTGTTGAACAGGTCAAATAAACATGTGTCTCTTGAAATCAGGGTTTTGTAAACATATCTAGCGCTGCTTGACTGGAGACACCTTTCCTCTTGCTCTGAGGTATTTATACAATTTACAGCGAGCTGTCTTGGAAGGTTGACTGACACTCTCCAGTGTAGCCAGGAGCATCTGCAAACTCTGCATATTAAATTAAGAAACATCTCTTTACTCTCCCTGCCTTACTACAAGTTTTTACAGGACAATTTTTACCCCAAAGGCTTTTTCTTCCAGGAGAGAACAAGGTTAAACTTTCTTTTCATTCAGCTTCATTTGGTACAGTTTCAGAACAACAATAACAAATATTTAAAGGAACATTCTGTACCCTGCTACCTATCATCTTTTAAAAATGTGATATGACCTTGTTTAATAGCTCAGTTTATGTCTGAAATGTAACCAGCAATATTACAAAGTTAAATTGCAACTTTTCAAAGTTTTTTTAAAGACAAGAACACAATATATATGTTTATAAGGTAGAAGGCAGTAGGAAAAGAGGAAGAGTGCATTCCAGATGGAGAGACTCAATCAAGGAAGCCACAGCCCTGAATCCGCAGGGCTTTAGTTGGATTGCTGATAGAATCATAGACTTGGAAGAAACCATAAGGGCCATCCAGTCCAATGCCCTGCCAACAATCAAAGCACTCCCAACAGATGATGATAAGAGGAGCTGGAGGTCTCTCATTCATACTGTCTCCATAAGTCAAAGTTAACTTGACAGCACTTAACAAACACAGCACACTTTTTATAATACTCAAGATATGGATGGCATGTTGGAATAAATGCATTGAAAAATAAAAATAGATGGAGTAAGTTGAAATTCTAATGGACGAGCATTCCACATAGTAGGTACCACTACACTAAATGCCTTACTTCTAAAATTTGCTGAGCAAGTTTCCGGAGCATGTGGCAAAATCAGGAAGGCCTTTTCCAGTTAGCCCCCATAGCCCACAAGACCACATCAGTCATCAGAAATTTGAAGGTGGAAATGGGAAATAATGCAAAGAAAGGCTGTGAAATATAAAATCATATTTTGCCAGCCAAAGAGATAGCTGCAGCCTGCGGTCAATTCAAGACATCCAGCGAAGGGACTCAAGCTAATTGAGGAAATGTTCTAAACAGCAAGGTTGGGAAAACAGGTTTATAAAGCTGAAGCAGGTGTTTTCTGAGGAAAGGAGGGTGCTTGTTGGAATCTGCAGGTCATAAATAGAAAAGAACAGCCTCAGAGTTAGTTAGTTGGACGTGCTGTGAATTATTCAGAGGTTTAGAAATTAGTAATTACTCATTTCGTGACAGAGGAGACAGGAAACCTAGACAAAGTAGTTATTAAAAGAGATCCATTTTTATGTTTGTTCAGGCAGGCTTGGACAGGAATCTGATTCAAGCAAATTATGAAGATGCCACTTTCAACTGCGTGGGATGTAGTAGGTTTTTGTGTTTTGTTTTTTTTGGCAATGAAGGCCTTTACTTGTGAATTCTATTTATAACTCATTTTTTGTATCTATAAGCATTCAGGTTGATACAGTTATTCTGCTCCAAATTAGTATTATTTGCAAGGAATTAAAGCCTGATAGATAATTATAAGAAGAGTGAGATGTACCTTCATGCCAAAAGCACTCTGATATATATGGAAAACAGCTTCTAATATAATAGCCATGAATAAAGCAAATGCTAAAACTTTACACTGGCAGTTCTGAGTGAAATTTTTATATCTGGCTTCTGTAGAATGCTTTCTCAGGATGCTTTGATTAAAAAAAAAAGCACTTGCAGAGAACTATTATAAGCTACCATGATGAGATGAAATTAGTTTCTCCATAAAGCCTTTTTTAATTTTCACAATTTACTTTGTAATATAAGAGTGAGAGCAGAAGGTGGGAAACCAGTGTCTCTTCAGATTTTGTTGGTCTGCAAAACCCATCTTTCCAGACAACCAACTTTTCATTGATGGGAGATGAAGTCCAATATCGGGCCCATACAGAGAGGCCAAAATAAAGCTGCTTCGTGTAACTTTGGAGGAATGCTATTTAAATAATGCATGCATCCTAAGAGGCCGTAAGCCACGCCAAAGCCAGGCTCCAGTCCTAAGGACTGAAGCACAGCTTTGGCGCAACTTCTGGCCTCTTATGATGCGTGTGTCATTTAAACAGCATTCTTCCAAATAGAAGCAGCTTTATTTTGGCCTCTATGTACGGGCCCATCATCTGGAAGGCCACAGGTTCTTCATCTAGAAGGCAACAATTTCTCCACCTGTTCTCCACCCCAAATTAGAGGCATATTCTTTTCTTTTATTTTGTTTAAAAAACATAATCAAAACTTATCTCCACTCAGCTTTAAAGACAGCTATTAAGGTTAGTATGTGGGCATCATAGTAACTGTTAGAGAATAATGCAAAGAAAGGCTGCTAGGTATCCTAACAGTTACTATGAGAGATTATCGCATGCAAAAATAAAGTGACTTTATGGGATACAGTTGCTTACGGGATGGAATCAGGAATTATTGTGAAAAAAATGCCCCCAATGCTGCTGGGTGACTGCATCCCAGCTGCACCTTGGCTCCCAGCTGTGTTCAACTGGCCAATCTGCAAACATACGTTTGCAAATCAGCCGGCTGAGTGCAGCTGGGAGCTGGAATGCAGTTGTCCAGCAGCATCGGCGGCATTTTTCATGCAATAATTCCCGATTGCATCCTGTAAGTGACTGTATCCCAGCAGGGGTATGTTGTTTTATTTTTGCATGTAATAATCTCCTTAGTCAAAACATGGGTGGGGGGAGTTGTTTGGACTATAGTTCCTGGAATGTCCCAGTAGCTGAGAATGGTGGGAAGGAACTGTTGTCCAAAAATAACTATCCCAAGCTCTAATTCCACAATTATAGTAGCTGATAGATCATCCTGTTACAAAAACACATGGAGTTAAATTACTTCCCTTGATAAATAATGTAGTTACCTTCCTAAAATGTTTTGGCATAGCATATTTAATGTCTTGACGTGACATGTTGACATAGTGTTTTCTCAGCACACTCAAACAGGAATTATCCAATGTTTCTAATGGTATGGCACAGGATATCTTTATGGTTCCCTCTTTCATGGTTCCAATACAATTTCAAAAGTGACACCCAACTACCTGTATTTTAAAGATATGATTTTGGGGGCGGGAAGCTGAAATGTTAATGTTGTCTTAAATATGCTGTGTGCTACCTTATTTAACAGAGACGTGAGGTATAAATATTTCTAGTAAGTGATATGAGTACTCAGAAGTATGTGGATTAGATGCTAGTAAAGAAGCCAGTGTGTATGTCTGGAAGATAGATTTGTACTGGGGAACATTCCTGAGTAACAAATATTCTCAATTTTTGTGATATTTATAGGTTTATGACTTTACTTCTGCACTACATTATGGCTTTATGTCATTTATTTGCAACCCTAAGCTGCTCATAAACAATCAAGACCTGAAATAAGGGACTGGTTGGGTGAGGGTTCTCATTTTTAAAAAAGTAAAAAACAGTAATAGGAGCTGACATGATTGGCCACTTTGTTCTATGAATTTTTTTGCTACAGTCAGAGCATGCATCCCATGCACGGTTTGCAAAGAAAAATGACCAATTGATGAAGTCAGATGCCATTAACAGGGTAAAGTTCAGAGAATGAGACTTCAATATGGGAGGAGGGCTCATTCTGACCATTAAAACACATGACTTAGTGCATTGTCAACAATGGAAATTATGCTGTTCCCTTTGAGTTCCCAGAGGTGCTACCTTTGGTCTAAGAATGAAGAAGGGGTGAGGCCATTTTCAAATGTATCTTTCTTATTTTTCTTAAGAACCAATACCGAGTGTAAAGTGACATTTAAACACATGAATAAAATGAAATGCATAGATTTTCCTCCCTCCTTTTTCCTTTCGTTTTTGAAAAAAACACTTATATATGGAAGCCTTGACATCTTCTTTAGTGGGTTATTCACCCTCCTTGCTTATAAAGCATTTTCCACGTACACTGAAACACATCAGAAGCATGAATTTGGAGACTGTTGTTGCATGCAAAGTGAGGAGAGATACTATGTTCCAGGTGGTGGGAATATTTCTCTTTTCCAGAACCTCACTCAGTTCTCCTAGGCTCTAGTATAAAACAGGGAGGCCAACCAATCAGAGGCAGCATAGTTGCCTGGGATGGGTACGGCTTGGGAGCAAGGGAAAATTTCTCTCAGGTTCCCTTTTGGCCCATATAAACCGCTTCTCCTACCATGCCAACAGTAAGTTGGCTTTAATTAGCATCACTACCCACCTTCCCACAATGTCTGGGGTTTTTACATATATAATTATTTTGCCAGTAATATCACATAGCAAATACAGTTGGTATCTGCAGGGGTTTGGTTCTAGAACCCCCATGGATACCAAAATTTGTGGATGCTCAAGTCCCATTAAATACAAAAGTGTAATGAAATGGTGTCTATAAAGTTAAAGGTTTCCCCTTTGACGTGATTTAGTCGTGTCCAACAGCAGGGGGTGGTGCTCATCTCCATTACTAAGCCGAGGGAGCCAGCATTGTCAAAGATGACTCCATGGTCATGTGGCCAGCATGACTGCACAGAATGTTATTACAATCCCACTGAAGTGATACCTATCTATCTGCTTGCACTTTTACATGGTTTTGAACTGCTAGGTTGGCAGAAGCTGGGACTAGTGACAGGAGCTCACTCCATCACATGGCGCATGGGCCTTGAATTGCCAACCTGGTGACCTTGTGATCATCAGAGTCAGTACCTTAACCACTAAGAATTTCTGGATGATGAAGTCCCATTAAATACAATGGTGTTGTGAAATGGTGTCTATTGTATAATAAAAATGTAAATTCAAGGCTTGTCTTTTGACATTTATATCTTTTTGGAATATTTTCAAGCAGTGGATGGGTGAATCCATGGATTCTTTAGAGGACTGATTGATACAACTTTAGACAGTTTTGGTACAAGAGACAGATCCAATTTTAGATAGATAGGTCCATGCCTGCTATGGTCATGCCTGCTATGGAGGAGGTAGTTAAAGGGCCTTTGAGTTTGTAGACAAGCAGATCACACCCAGCTTTAAGGCTGATGACAGTGCTCACCCCTAAGTAGCATGTTAACCACACAGTGGCTCCTGCTTGGGTGGATTCCCACATCTACCAGTCCAACACCATCCAGCATGTGGGCTCAGTAGATGGGTCTCCATTGACTGGCAGGCCAATCAACTGATGTCTTGATCTGGACCCATGCTGTAGCCCAAGTTTATCCAGTTCTAAGCAAGAAGACTGTGGCCTTTTCAGAAGTAGAGCTACCAGGGCAGCAAATCAAAGGCACTGCCTCCAAAATAAGAATTCTGTCCCCAATGAAATTTTCCTTCAGTCCCCAAATTTTCAGCATTGAAGTAACCTAAAATTTCAATCATTTAGAAATATAATTTAGACAACCAAAGAAATGGGGCAGGAGAAGTAACCAAAGAAATGCAAAGTCAACAAATATGAGATTCTCTTATTTTTGTTGTCTGCTTTCAAGTGATTTCCAACTTAGGACAACCGTATCATGGGTTTTTCCTAACAAGATTTGTTCAGAGGGGGATTTGCCAGTGCCTTCCTCTTGAGGCTGAGGGATTGTGACTTTCCCACAGTTACCTAGTGGATTTCTACAGCTGAGTGGGGATTTGAATCCTGGTCTCCAGAATCATAGTCCAGTACTATTGGTTCTCATAACAGTTCTAAGGTATAAATAATTTTCAGTGTCCCATTTTTGGGAATGCTAAACATTTGAAGGAAAATGGAAAATTTCAATTGCGGCAGAATTCTTATATCTGAGTAATGCCCTCATTTTGTGCCTTCCATAGCTACACTCCTAGGTCTTCCCCATTTCAACAAAATGTGACGTTTGTTCATTCTTGCTAAACACAAATTCCCATACTTGTCCCTATACTGCATCCACAAAATCTCTTCCCCATTTTGGGGATCCATAACATAGGGCCTGAAGAGACATGCCAAAATAAAGCTGCTTCGGGTCACTTTGGAGGCATGCTGCTTAAATAATAATAATAATAATAATAATAATAATAATGTTTATTTATAGCCCGCTTTTCCAAAGGAGATCAAAGCAGGTTACAACAAGGGTATAAAACATTATACAATTTGAACAAACAGTATATACACATCATAAAAACACTCTAGAGTTAAAAACACCATAAAATTAGAGAGAATGAAAACCAAAACAAAACTAGCTGGAAGACAACTTATATGATGGGGAGAGAGTAGATATCACGACACATGGGGGAAAGCCTGTTGGAAGAGTTAGGTCTTGAGCTTCTTCCTAAACAGGTGAAGGGAGGCAACAGAGCGGAGCTCGCCAGGAAGGGAGTTCCAGAGCTGCGGGGCCGAGTAAATGATGCATGTGTCCTAAGAGGCCACGCCAAAGCCATGTTTGAGTCCTGAGGACTGGAGCACAGCTTTGGTGCAGCTTCTGGCCTCTTAAGATATATGCATAATTTAAACATCATACCCCCAAAGTGACCGGAAGCAGCTTTATTTTGGCCTGTCTGTCTGGGTCCACTTTGTCTACCAAAGTCCTGGGCAGCTTTGGCAAGTCTGGGAATCATGGAGGGGGGGGGGGCATGTTGGAAAATCTACATATATTCTGAAAATCTGTGGTGTCTTCTTAGTGATGCATATGAAGCCTCCTTGTTTGGGACTTTTAATGCCTTTATAAAGGGAAGCTTTTCTCCACTTAGGAATAAGCTAAAAATGGAAATAAATTTGCTCTTCTATAGTGCAGATACTGCAAGTTTATGAGAGGTATAAACGTTCTTTTCCTTGATCCAGATTTCATCCACATATAGCTTAATGTGGAAAGGTATCTCTCCTTAATCCAAGTACAACAGTGTGCACAGCAAAATAAACAAGTCAATAGGTTTCATATTAAGCAATGGTAGAACAAACATACTGGAAATGGTATTTTCCATAGCTTCTCCCCCCACTCTCAAACTGAGAGTGTTAATATTGAAAGAATATTGCTAAGTATAAATTGTCAAACCAAAACATAGTTATATAAGAACACTAACTGGTTGGATATTATATTTGTTCTTTGGATTCAGGTGATTGTTGTAAAACTTGTACACATAATTGCCAGCCATCTGCAAAGCCCGCCAAAGACTACAGACTGGATCCAGCAATCTTGTTCTCCATATTATAAAAAGATAATAAAGCAATAAAGACACCAAGGCAGCTGCTGGGATTATCTGCTCTCCAGGTGTTGTTTATAGGCAGGCAGGCACCTTTTGGAATACCTCATGCTTTAAGGTCAACATGGCTGCAGGCGATTGCTAGAGACTGAAGGTGCATATGATCATGAATAAAATGTACATTCCTCTCCATGTCTCCCCCTTTCTCTCATCCTACACAATATTTATAGCCCAAAAAGCTTTGACAGGCATTTCATTCTTATCAGTCCTAGCAAGCCACTGTTCACAATTCTGGACGTTAAGGAATTTAGTGCACCAGTTAATTATATATTGGAAACTTGGCCATGGCATTTTATTTGTTTGCAAATTACATGGCAATTTTTGAGCAGCCTACACACATACATACATACAAACCAGTGTCAAAGTTTTTGAAAAATCTGCAAGCACAAAATCATCCCATGTCTAAGATTAAATAAAATTCAAATAATCTTTTATCATTATCTGGCCACAGTAGAAACCCATATAATAGTAATTTTTAAATCTCTTTGCATCAGTCATCCTTGTCCCATCATCACACTCTCTTTCCCTTCCCTTGCAGTAATGTTTCTTTGAAGGATGATGTCATATATTAAACATTATTTAATACTTATGATTGCTAATTAATACAGCGGGCCCTTGGTATCTGCAGGGGTTTGGTTCCAGGACCTCCCATGGAAACCAAAATTTGTTCATGCTCACATCGCATTAAATAGAATGGCATAGTAAAATGGTGTTGCTTGTATAAAATGGCAAAATCAAGGTTTGATTTTAAACTCATGGATGGTTGAATTCATAGATAAATTTTAAACTCATGGATGGTTGAATTCATAGATAAAGAAATTTAGGATGTGTATTTTAAATAATTCTATTGAAATATATTGGGTCCTTACAACATAAACCTATGTGCATTAGTCACACGTAAGTCCCACTGTGGCCAAGTGTGTGTCTTAAGACTGGAGCCCAGTCACTGTCACAGTCCAAAACGCCCATAGCACTTAGCTTTCCCTTGATTTCTAAAAAATAGGTGCATTCAATTTATTCCCCTGTTTCTCTTCCCACAGAAGGGAATGGAGAGTCATTAGGCAGACATTATTCTGAATCACTGCGAAGAAGAAGAAGAAGAAGAAGAAGAAGAAGAAGAAGAAGAAGAAGAAGAAGCAGCAGCAGCTTTTGTACTTGAGATAAAATGTACATTGTGAAGAGATAGGCTAAACAGTGCAATAAAAGAGTACCATGTCTTTTTCCAGTAATGCAAGTAATTCAACATTTCCTCTTTAATCTGTAGATTTTGCACCTGTGAGAATAATTTTTGCATGGACTGCACAAATTGCATAGCTAATCTCCAGTTGTCACTGCCTTGTTGCATGAACTTTTAAAAATTGGATATGTTGGGTGAATTGTTGACATCTTTTTGATCAATCAGCCACTCTTTCTGAGCTTGCTGTGTGCATATGTAGTGCATGCTGTGCTTCACAAGAGAAAAAGACATTAGTTTTGTGCAGAAACATTTTGTACAAATTGTAGAAACCTTGAGAGTGTGAAGCACTAGTTTGAGACATGACAGTTAGGCTCCCTCATCAAAATGAGATTGAAATTCAGCAAGATTTCTGTTACTGATAAACATGTATACTACTACATGTTGGTATAAGGGAGCATCATGCTGGCACCTTATTTTATATAACTTCTGTTGTGGGAAAGGCTGTATGAATGAGAAACAAATTGCAGCTAGAAAAAAGGCTCTAAATGGTGAGTTATCTAGCTATCCTTTGTCCTGAGTTCCGAGTAGTTGTCTATGTTAGTGTGAAAAGTGTGAGAACAGCAGATGAGTACAAATGCCACCCAGCCTGTGAGTTACCATTGTAATCATGGAACCTATGAGGGTAACACAAATTGAGTATTTGATCAGTAGGTTAACTACCACCTAGATACCACTGGCGACCATTTTTGTTTTAAGCAGCTCCACTTGATTGAATTTTGGAACCCACCTTTGGAATTTTCGCAAGTTTTGCATTTCCATATAAGATATGGCAATGGTTTTAGAGTAACTTCTACCAGTCCACCGGAATGTCCTTCTATGAAATGAAATTAAACAGATTTATGCCAGAGAACGTTTTGGTCAATTTTGCTCTTGTACTTAGCAATCCCATCTCATCCTGGAAGCTAAGCTGGGTCAGTCCTGATTAGTATTTGGATGGAGACTGCCAACAAATACCAGGTGCTGTAGGCTATGTTTCAGATGAAGGAAGTGCCAAAACGACCTCTAAAGTATTTGTAAGAAATTCCTATGAAATTCATGATGTCACCATTAGTCGATAGGCTATTTGAAGGCACATACACATAGACTACAACAGGTAGAAAAGGGCTGGTGAAAATTCAGTGCCCTGACTTGCATGAACAGAATTTTATGTGTTTTCTCACACGAAAAAGCCAATGGCGGGGTACAGACCGCCGCCGCCAGTAGGTCCGCGGGGGAGCCGGAGCCTTCACACGGCCCGACTCCCGCGCGGACCGAAAAAGAAGCTCCAAAATGGAGCTTCTTTTAAAGTCGCGTTTGCGATGTAGCGAGGCGCCAGGGGCGCGCTCGCTAAGTCACAAGCGGCGTGACACGTCTGGACGCTGTGCGTCCAGTACGTAAAGATGGCGGCGCCCATGTAGAAGGGGCGCCGCCATCTTGTACGTATACAATACGTACCAGGGTTAGGGGGGTGCGGAAGCACCGCCCCTTCCTAACCCTAGTACGTATTGTATACGTACTAAATGGCGGTGTGTATCCCGCCATTATTGGCTACAGCTCAAGGTTCTAAACCCCCTTAAAAACCTGGACTAGCACTCTACACTCAAGTATGCATTTCCTCTTGTTTTCCTCAGATTCATTATGCTAGCTGTTTGAAAATTAATAAAACAAAAACCTATATATTATTGTAAGTGATCTTTTCAAAAAGCCTAGTCTCCTGTTGTATGGCTTGTTCTTAAAAAGGTCCTTCTGATATGAAGTAGCTGAATTCTGGAAATGTCATGCTTTGGGAAATAAAGACTATAAGCCCCATGTAATTCAAAACATCAAGTTATATGGCCATGAAAAATTAGGGTTTCTAATGGAAAAGACAACTGACGATCAAATAAAAGCGATACAGTGAATAGAGCTATAGAACATGATATGGCCATTTTAGCAGTCTGCTGACCTTGGAGATATACATTACCTAATTAAGTATGAGGAATGTAAATGATGGCCCCAATCCAAAACAGACTTTCACATGAATACCCAACAGAGAGTCTGATGGATTTGGCTTTTCTGTAAAGTGATTAGATTAATGTCCATTCATGAATTTTTGCCAAAAAAAGAAAGAAAGAAAGAAAGAAAGAAATTTGTTGTTGTTGTTGTTTGCATTATAGAAACATATCTGCATTTATTCAATTTAATGTATATACAGAATGGAGCAGACTCACCACTCTTATGATAGCAGAAGTTACAAAAGGTCTTGTGCCTGTTCTGGCCAAGAGGGGAGGGGAGACTGAGAGACAGTATAAGCATGGTTGGGCACAGTCCCTTCTATCCCTAGCACAGCCCACCAGTGGCATATTAGGGGGTGCGGGGTGTGTGGAGTGCACCAGATGATACACTACAGGGAGATGTCACCCAGTGGGGCAGTACACCTAGAGGGTCTGGTATGGATACTGGATTAGTGAGAAAGGGCCTTTTCCTGCTCATCCAGCAGCTGCACCAGATCCAGAAGCCACAGTGCCATCCCCCTTAGTAGCAGCAGCTGCTGCTGGGGGAGCATTGTCTTCAGGATCTGGCATGTCTGCAACTACGCTGAACCCTGAAGGCCTTTCCAGAGAGAGCTGCAGTGATGTGGGCAGCTGGCAGGTGCAGGAGAGGGTAAAATAATACTCTCACACACACTGCACCTGGTGACACCAACCTCAGAGACATCACTACAGCCCACCTCTTTGTGCCACATTTAAAATGTGTTAGTTGGCTGCTAAACTATTAAGCATGTCCTGTGGCAAATCATAGGCAGAGCAATACAAGGGAGGCTAGGCCCACTGTCTATACACCCCACCAATCTGATGGCAGCAGGCATAAAGGGGTGGTTAAAATTTTAAAGTTATTTATATACTTTTGGGCTTTTTACATCCTTAAAAAAGGTAACATCTTCTCTCCCATTATTCTCTTCAGGAGGGAGCAAGGAACTCCTGGTTAAGCAGAAGTTTCCCAATCTTCCACAGGAATTTCAGGGGGGAAAGGAAGTGCTTTAGTTCAGATGTGGAAATAATTTGGTCCTCCAGGGTTTGTTGGACTTGTAGACTGGCTTCACCATTGGCTATCTAGGCTAGAGGTTCTGGGGTCCTGTAGCCCAGATAGACAATGGTGAAGAAACACCTTAAGGGCTGCATCAGTTCCATCTGCCTTAGACCCTACTGAATGACCCCAGAGTATCAACAAGTTGCTTTTCAAACCATTTTTTAAATATAATTCAAATTATATTCCACCTTTTTTTCTGCCAAAGCACTGCAACTCCCAGAGCCCCCACCAACAACATTATGGCTATACCTCCCTTTTGCCTCCTCTGTTGTGAGTTCTTGTAGTAGAGGTCTTCTAGTAGAACAGAAACCTTCCCACAAAGGAAGTTTCCAAAGATGGACTTCCTTCTTCACCCAGGGACCTCCTTCTCTACAGATGGAGATGGAAGCCTGTTACACCCTTTGAATGGCTACCCAAGCACTGTGGAGTTGCAGTGTACTGTACCCCAATCTTTTGTAGATGTTTAAGATTTAATAATCCTCAGCCTGCATGGTCAGTGGTAAGGAATAGCTGAAGCAGTACTTCAAAAACGTATGAAGGTCAATAGGTCAAGAAAGGCAGATTGAGTCAATGTAGAAGAAAACAGATACATATCCAAATGCAAGCCATAGAAATAACAGCTCACTCAGGTGCCCTTTCTGGAGACAGCTGCTTAGAATGAGTCTTAATTAAGGGACAGTAAACCCTGTTATCATCTGTGTACCTATATAATAGCTTTAACTGTACAGTGATAAAGTTTCTAAAGATAAAGTTCAGGTGGTGTATGCTATATTTCAATTGCAAACAACTTGGCTGCATTTATGCTGCAGAAATGATGCAGCCATGGGCCAGTTCTAGGGAATTCTGAGATTTGTCCTCTTGTGAGATATTTAGCTTTCTCTGACAGGCAGTTCTAGTGCAACAACAAGTTGCAAATCCCACGATTCCATAAGATGGGGCTACAGCACTTAAAGTGGTGTCAAACTGCATTATTTCTACAATGCAGGGACATTATTATACTACACACACACACACACCATGATTACATCAGGAAAGCAGTGCCTTTGGCCATAGTCATCACAAAACAATGCCTTCGACTTGTAGTTGCATCATTCCCAGTCAGTCCCTTTTCATTGATGGAGGAGACCTGCCAGTGGCCTGGCTATTGCACAAGTGCCCAGGTATGAAGTTGCTCCCAGGGCAGTTAAGTGATTGTGATTCACATGATGTCAGCATCCCCTCCTCCCTATGTCCACCTTCCTCCTCACTATTCTGAATAATCTTTAATACATTTCATCCCCTCCCCATGTCTTTTTCTTTCTTTCTTTTGACTTCAATCATGGTAGCAGAGCTCTAGAAGTGCAAAAAAGAAAAGAAAAAGTGGGGAAAATATTTTAAAACCCTAAAAGACATGCTGAGTAGACCATAAGGCAGAGAGGTGGGGTTAGAAGGGAGAGCAATGCAAACAGCAGTCCCAGTTGCACACAAGAGGAGGTGTGATGGTGGTTGCCTTGAGAACCATATGTTCCCATTTAATTTTAGTAACTGCTGCAAAAACAGGGCTCATGTGAAAGAGTCCTAGATGCACTCTGATGCCTAAGAAAACCCTATGAGATTCATGGGGTTACCATAAGTTACACACACACACACACACATACATACAAAGGTTGGTTGAAGTAATTGTTGCTTGACCTGCGTTCTTTTTTATTTTATAAAATTATTTATCACATTCTGTAAATAAAATCATCTAAAATGTTACAACAATAAAAACAATAGAAACAATATCATAAAAACATTTACTTTAGGGATCAGGGCCAGTTCCAGAAGATTTACCTTCCTTGTCACAAGAGTTTGTTGTCATTATGTCTGACCAGACTCTAATATGGTTCTGAGGTGGTCTCACAAATCACAAATTTAATAAATGGAAGCCATGTTTCAACAAAAGTAACATGGCTCATTAGTCTCTTATTAACTTTCATATTATTTGACAATTTCTCTAAAAGCCATAGTTCCCATACTCTTTTCCATCAGAAATCTAAACAAATATCCCCAGTTTTTCAACAATTTGAGATTTCCATTCGAGCAGCAGTAATGAGAAAAACAATCAAAGTTTTATGTCTCATGTGTCTACTTTCTTTAGAATAAATGGATAACAACAAAAGTCCAGGGCAATAATTAATATCTTGTTTAGTAATTACTGTAAATTGTTTTAAAACATTAGGCCAGAAGGAATTTACTGCTTGGCTTGTGTTCTTAACTTGATTTCATTTTCTTGAATTCAAAGAAGAAATGGTGAAAGTAGCCTGGGCGAGCGTACCGGACTTATAGACTCTTCTGCATGGTGCAATACGCTGATTTGGGGTCATATGAATTGACCCTGCTAACCTAACTATTACACTTTTTCAGTGTTTCTGTCTGATCTCTCAGTTAAGCGTAACTTCTGAAGCTATTTCCTCTAAAGCATGCTAGGAGTGCATAACCAGCAGCCACAGTATCCCTTGTAGGCCATGTCATTATTCTAATGGAGGTTTTCATATCTTTAAAAACATTTCCCCTCAAATTGGATTAGTTATTAAATTACTCTTCTTTAACAGAGGGAAACTGGGTTAGTGCAAAAAGGTCATAATCCAGGTCAGTTTTTTTGCTGCAAACTGTTTAAACTATGTAAACTGTTTTCTCAGACAAAGTGAGGCAGGCAGGGTTGTTAGATGAAAAAAGAGAAAGAGAGACAGAGTGAATCTGTTAATAAATGATTCAGAGGTCAATAGTTCTAGGATAAGCATTTGATAAAGCACAAACTATTTGAAGTGATGGTTGCTTTGATCTGCCAGAGCCTTTCGAGCATGATGAAATGCCACAATGTACGAAAAGCCTTTCAAGGGATGGAGTCAAGAAAATTCTTCAGACCAAGGGGGCAGGGTGGACGTTCCACTTTGATTTGATTGCTGAATCTTTAAATCAAGAAACTAGCTTCCTATTCAGAGACAACTGAGGAGCCTCTGTTTGCATTAAACTAATCTATGGGCAGCTCTATGAAGGACACTCAGCTGCGGTCTGACATTTTGCTGTTCGAGGCATTTCATCATTGCTCAGTCAACGTGTTCTGTGAAACAACCTCTTCTGGATAGGAATTTAGACAGGGTACCCTTTGGGTACAGAGTTGTCTATTGGACTGAATAAATAAACCAATCCTAATATTGTATCTTTAGAAGCAGCTTGGTACCTAATAGAATGTAAGAGGAACTTATTACAGCATAAAGAAATATCTATATACATTGCCTGATGTTCTTTAGCACAGTGGTCAGATAACCACTTAGCAGCCTGTATTTTCCTTAGTAACCTTAGTTGCTTGTATTTTCATGCCAAGTGGAGATGGAGATGTTACAAAAATTTCTGTGTTTGCTTTAAAATCCAGGGGAGTAGAAAGGTTTTTCAAACCACTTGACAGTATACTATAGATGACCACCTTACCACATGGTGACATAAACGTAATGATAAACCACCATTTGGTAAACTGTTATTTTTGGTGTCTGCCATGAGCTCAAATGCACGGCAAATTGCTCCATTTTGAATGGCTAGTAATGGCACAGTTAAAGGGACAAGCATAATGACAGAGGGAGGTGCCAACTTTTGGGAACTGTCCTCTTCATATAGTTTTCTTTAATCCCAGCTCAGTCTGCCTTATTCATCTTTATCTGTTTTTAGCAGGCAATTAGAAACTTCTCTTTAAAAATAGTTTTCAGACTATGAACTGATTTTTCCCACAGAATCCTCCTCATAATTGAGTAATCATATTTTATTGTCCCCAGGTTTACTGCATCGCATTGGCAGTGGCTTCTTGAACAAATGACTGATACATTTTTAAAGGTTTGTAAATGGAAAAGAGAGAGCTGGTAATTATGACAAAGCAGGTCCAAAAGCTCTGTTACTTTTTCAAATATTTCTGTCTGAGTAGGCAAAATTGAGTAACACCACTGCATTCAAGCATGCAAACTTTTCCATTGTTATGAAACAAAATATCTCTTATACAATTATTCTTCTACAACTTCCACTTGCCTTCTGCTACCCCTTCCAAACTCCAGATATGTTGCTTACTCCAGATATTTCTACTTCCCTTCCTCCAGCTCCTCCGTTGACCCACACAACCTGGCTTCTGTTCTCTGTGCTCTACTGAGAATTTGCTCACCAAAATCATCACTGATCATCTCATTGTCAAAACCAACTGTAAATTTTGCCCTCTTTCCCCTTGACCTCTCTGCTGTCTTCGGTACAGCTGACTTCTTCATTCCACAGAGATTCATAATTCTTTCATTAGAGGCCCTTGTATCTGCTCCTCTATGCCCAAAACTGAATTCTGACATTTTCATACAAACCCCTTCTCTTTTACTTGACTACTGGATTACTGCAATCTTCTCTCTGTCTTCCATTGTCTTATATTCTTTTACACCTGTATTCTGGCTTCCTGCTCCAATACAGTACTGAACACAGATTCTTCATTCTTACATGAAAGGCCCCCCATACCCGAGATGCATTGCCCCCTTTTCTTTCCCCTTTCATATCTCTATCCATTTTACCTTGTGAAATTCACCATTCTCAGGCATCTGTTCCCTCAAAGAATTTTGCCTTTTTCACTGGCTCTCACATATGCCTTGCAGATGTTTTTAATGCATAATAAAATTATTTCAAATCCATCTATGTAGCCATGAAGACATTTGCACAACACAACCTGCTATGATGAAGTTAAATATATGCAACTGTAAGAACTGCAGGTTCTTTACCTTTTCACCACTTTTCCTTGTCCTTCCTGGCTAGTCTGGATTTTAGAGAGCCATTTTTTTCTGCTTTGTAAACTGCTATACAACACCACTATGCTAAAAACAAGACTTTTGATGCAGAGTTTGATAAAGCTGGGAGTTCCAAGAAAATACCATCCAAGGATTTGTAGTTTTACAAAGTTTTTAAACTTCTCTGTCAGAGAATGCTGATGCCTCACAAAACTAGAAATCCCAGGATTCTGTAGGAGAATTCTGCATAATCTGTAAGATTCTGATTCTGGAGCCATGGCCGTTAAAGTGGTGTCTATATTATAGATCCACCCTAAGGATGGGTCTCCACTGCTACTGCAAGTTGATCAGGGAATATTCTGGCCCTAAAACTGCCCTGATTTCCCCCTGTTACCTGTGCACTCCTCAGCAAAATAAGGAAGCTGTCTATCCAGCATGAATGCTGTCACTAGGGGGCTGCAGTGGTGCAGAGTGCAATGGGTGACACCCCAGAAGAGGGACAACACCTGGCTGACTGCCCTCATCTCCCTGTTAAGCGCTGTTTTAATCATGAGTAAAGTGGCACCAGGCAGGGAGGAAGAGGACATGACCATTTGGTCCCACTCCCTGGAGGCCCACCCTTCTGCATTGGGTGACATCTTGGATTGGAATGCCACTGTGCAGCATCCTGCTGCACCACAAGTTGTTGTTGTTGCTGCTGCTGCTGCAACTAGGGTTGCCATAACTGGCTGCCACCAAACCGGGACAAAATAAATAAATAAATATTTTAAAAATTTAGAAATTAAAAATTTAAAAAAATGCGGGGAGCCCCAGGCCAAAGCGCTGAGCGTTGCACTGCCTCCTGGGCCTCCGTCAGCCCTGGGGAGGCCCAGGAGCCCGTGCAATGCTCTGCGCTTCGGCTTGGGCCTCCTCCAGTCGCAGAGTGCACTGCTGCCTCCGAGGCCTCCCCAGGGCTGATGGAGCCAGCTGCAGGGAGGCCCAGGCCGAAGCGCCAAGCCCAGCTCAGCAGCAAGGCCTTCTCAGTGGCAGAGGATGCTCCTCCGCCTCTGGAGAAGGCCTTGCCTGTCCGGGGAACTGAGAGAGAGCAGGATGGGACCGTGCCCATCTCCCAGAAAGCAGGATAGTCCCACCAGTTCCCAGGATTTGGCAAGCCTAGCTGCGACTTGCTCCCTCTGAGGCCAAAATGAGTCTCCCAGCATCAATCACATGGCTGGGCACCTTGTTGAGACCTCAGAGGGAGGCACCCACATTAGAAATAGTAGCAAGTGGCACATCAGGACACCTGGCATCACTGCAGAGTGCTTTGGATTTTCTTGGAAGATCCAGAGCAAATGGTGAGATTTTTTTTACATTGCTTTAGCAGAGGGATGGCCCAGATTCATCCCATGTGAAGACAGTCTGCAGTTGAATTGGGCCTCTGGCCCTGTGTAAAGACAGAGTGATACAAGGCCGAGTTCATTTTGGCCATCTGGATATGCCCTCTGTCATGCTTAAAAAGACCTACTAAGAGTTGGCCATGACTAATACAGAACCCCTCAAGATGAGAAAGATTCTGAAAGTCCTAGGTTTTTTCTCCTATACAAACTGATTTCATTTGGTAGATCCACATGACATATTTGCCTTCCTGAAATATTTTCTTGGAACACCCAGTGTTATCAAGTACTTTTCATTCCTACTGCCCAGGTCAGTTAAAATTTACCCAGTATTTTCCAAAAGGAAATTCATCTCTACATGGCCATATCTCTGAAGGATGCAAGGAATAGGATGAGTGAAGGAAACCTTAGCTATTTCAAGAACGTTTGGATTCAAACTTGAGAATATGCAGGTAAAATCAATATAAAAAGCAATTAAAAGTGTCAATACTTCAAGAAACTTCCCCCCCCCCTTAGTTGCATTGATTGCCTCTGGATCCAAAGCAATGTGCAATTGTTAATGAAGGGGGGGATATATATATATATATATATATATATATATATATATATATATATTCACAATAAGGAATAATGAGAGCTATATCAGCAATCACTCATAACTTTTAAAAGTATAGCTTTAAAAATTCTACATGATAATATCTATGAAGTAAAACTATGTATTTAAATAGCTGTTTACAGCCTGTTATCTCAAGAGCCTATCATTTCAAGGGACTGTAATCAGAAAGTAATTGCTGAGAAATATTCCCTCACCACCAGAAATACTTATATAATTCCTAGAAATCCAGCACTCCCATGACAGTACACACTGGATTTGCAGCTAAACCCGAGGTTCAGCCAAAAAGTGAGATTTACTGTTCACCACTTAAACTGCACTCTGCCTTCATTTTGGATTATGGTGGTTTTCTGGTTCTTATGGAAAGTGCAATGTTTAAACTGACTCTTCACTTCCTGTGTATGTGGGGGTTCTTACTGTCTGAAAATCTTTTTCTTAGAAACAGCTTTCACCCACCACCCAGGAATATTTAGAAATGTTTATTTTTCAAACTATGTAACAGCATGTCCATGACCGTGTGGGCGTGTGTTTGTAAGTTTAACAAAGTTTAAGTAAACTTTCTGGTTTATCATTGATAAGGGTCAGATGAAACTAATCATTGCAATGACTGTTTTAAGTTATAAACAGAAAGTCTTGGCTCCTAATGTCCACTTTTAAAATTAATGCTGTGTTGACATTAAAGTAACAAGTGACAACCAGTTGCATTTGCTGTGGTCACTGTGTTCTTGCACTTGCAATAATTATTACTGGAATATTTGCAATCATTGAAGGGGGAATATTTCCTTCATGCTCATGACAAAATACTAGATCTTGCGAATGGCCTCAGGGTGAATTTTGCTTCCAGAAACCCATCTGCAGCCATGATCAAATGAAGGATTAACTTGCCATGTGTCATGGTCCCCAGTGATGGGGAGCAGCATGAGATTACCATGGTTTTCAAGAAAAGTAAAGGCATGAAAGAGCCAAAGTCCTTATTTATTATGTAGTCACTATTTTCAGGTTGTATACATTTTATAGTGCTTCAAAAATCTGTTTGGGGAGAACAGTTGGACAAAAAAGTGTATGCACAATGTTTGCCAGTGTCTCCATCTTAACACTTTTGACTCTCCGAAAACTTACTATTACTTTGTACTTGTACTCCTGATCAGGGAGGAGGGATGGCCTCTGCCTACATGGATATCTTTCCATATAATCTTACCTGAGAACAACTATAACAGCATCTTGACAAAATGTAGGCCTATGACTCTTTGTTGTTGTTTTTATTAACTGCACTCAAGTCCATCCTGACCCATGGAGACCCTGTGGATCAGACATCTCCAAGACTCCCTGTCCTCCACTGCTCTGTTTAGGTCCCGTAAAATCATGTCCCCTAATAGAGTCCATCCATCTAGCCTGTGGCCTTTCTCTGTTTCTATTTCCCTCCACCTTTCCCAGCATTATTGTTTTTTCCACTAAGTTCTCCCTTCTCATGATGTACCTGAAGTATGACAGCCTCAGGCCGGTTACAGACCGGCACTTGGGACATCCGCAGGATGTCCCATTTTTAAAAAGGGTGTCTCTTCTAGACGCCCCTGGCTCTAATACGGACTCTGTCCGTACAATATGGCGCCGGCCGTTCCACACAGCCGGCGCCATCTTTACGTATTGGACGCATAGCGTCCAGACGTGTCACGGCGCTAATGACATCGCGAGTGCGCCAGCAGCGCCTCGCAATGCCATTAGGACGCCACAGAAAGAAGCTCCATTTTGGAGCTTCTTTTTTGCTCTGCAAGGGAGCTGCGCGGTGTGGCTGCGACGGCTCCGTTACGGAGAAAACGGCGGTGGCGGCAGACCACCTCAAAGCGGCGCCTCAGTTTTGTCATCTTGGCTTCTAGGGAAATATCTGGCTTGATCTGCTCTAGGAGCCCTTTGTTTGTTCTTTTGGCTGTCCACGGGATCCTCAACACTCTTCTCCAGCACCACATCTCAAATGAATTGATTTTCTTCTTATCTCCTTCCTTAATTGTCCAGATCTCACAACCATACATGGTAACAGGGAGTACAATGGCTTGTATGATTCTAACCTTTGTGCTCAGCTGTATATCTTTGCGTTTTAGAATTTTTTTTTCTGGTTCTTTCATAGTTCTCTCCCCATTCTTAATCTTCTTCTGATTTCCTGGATGCAGTCCCCATTTCTATCAATGTTTGATCCTGGTATGAGAATTACCACTTCTATTTCTAGATTGAATTTGTCAAGATTCTCTGTTGTCATTATTTTTTGTTTTCTTTATGTTCAACAGTAGGCCTGCCTTTGCATTTTCTTCCTTGATCTTTCTTAGTAGTTGTTACAGGTCTGGAAGGTTTTCTGCTGGTATTATGGTGTCATCTGCATATCTTAGATTGCTGATATTCCTTCCTCCTATTTCACTCCTCCTTCTTTTGTGTCCAAGCCTGCTTTTCTTACAATATGTTCTGCATATAAGTTGAAAAAGTATGGTGATAAATGCAATGTTCTCTGACCCCTTTGCCAATTGGGAACCATTCTGTTTCTCTGTGTTCTGTTCTAACAGTAGCCTCTTGTCCTGAATACAGATTCCTCATCAGGACTATCAGATGGGTTGGTACTCCCAAGTCTTTAAGGGTGTCCCATAGCCTTTCATGATCTATGCAATCAAAGGCTTTGCTATAGTCTGTAAAGCACATACTGATTTTCTTTTGGAATTCCCTGATGTGTTCCATTAGCCATCATATGTTTGTGATGTGGTCCCTGGTACCTTTCCCTTTCCTGAACCCTGCTTGGACCTCGCTTTGTATGGTGGGAGTCTATATCGCAGAATTTTGAGCATAACTTTCCTTGTGTGGGAGTTTAGTGCTATGGTCCTATAGTTGCTGCAGTCCTTTTTAGTGGCTGGCAATGTATATTGATAATTTCAAATCTGTTGGCCATTATTTTGTTTTCCATATCTGTTGGCATATGTTAGTTAGCACTAGAGTTGACTCTATCAGCAGTTTGATTGAAATATTGCAGCAGTTTGATTGAAATATTACCTGTTCTTGCCATTTCTCTTATTGCAGCTTCCGCCTCACTTTTTAGAATTTGGGGTTCATCTTCATATGGCTCTGCATCCCATGTGTCCTTCATTTTGCCATCTCTTTTCTATAATTCTTCTGTGTATTGCATCCAACATCTTTTCATTGCTTTCTGGTCTTGAATTATGTTTTTTATTTAAAAAAAATTGTCATAGAGCATCCTGGTCCTTGGTTTGAACTTCTCTTTCATTTCCTTGATCTTGTGGAATAGGTCTCTTGTTCTTCCCTTTTTGTTGTCTTCTATTTCTCTGCATTGGTCGTAGTAGTAATTTTCTTTATCTTTTCACACTAGCTGTTCTACTGTTGCATTCATGGTTCATCCCTTCTTTCCTTTATTCCTTGTAGTGTTTTATCTGTTATCCATACTTTCTTCCCTTTCTTTTTGGCTTTTGAAAGTGTCTTTCTGCATTCATATTTTATTATGTCCCTGGCTTCAATCATAGATCTTTTGGTTCTCAGTCTATTATGCTAAGTTGCACACATCTGTTCCTTATATTGTCAATAAATTCTGTTGAGATAGCAGGGCAGTACAGATGGACGGCTCTGTGCCGCCCATCTTTGCTCCGTGTCTGTGCTGCAGCATCCCCATACTGCAGCACAGACACGCCACAAAAAAGAGACACCTAGAGCAGCTTCTTTTTTGCGACACCGGAAACAGGAACAGGCGCTGCCATGATGCCACTTCAGGCTAGCAACATTTGGTTGCTATACGGTGGCAATGGCTTCATGGCAGCCCCTGTATTGATGGGAGGCTACCATGATGCTGGTGTCCATACGTACTAGGGTTTGGGAGCATGGGATTGCTGCATGCACCCAAACCCTAGTATTGGTGGTGCCATGCCGCTTTTGGCCCATGTGCACCAGGCTATTGATTAGATCATATTTTGGTATGGTGACTGGTTTTGTTTTCTTATTGAGTTTTACTCTTGTTTTTGACATGAGTAATTCATGATCTGTACCACAATCAGTGCCTGGTCTAGTATGGAGCTTCACCATCTCTTACATCCAGTTATATAGTCTATTTGGTTTTTGTGTTGGCTATCTAGTGATTTCCATGAGTATAGCCTTCTTTCTGGTTGTATGAAAAATGTGTTAGCAATGAACAGGTTGTTGGCTTCACCAAAATCTATCAGCTGCTCACCTGCTTTGCTTCTTTTACCTAATCTGAATCTACCTACTGTTTGTGATTCTTCTTTTCTTCCAACTTTTGCATTCTGATCTCCAATAATCAGCTTGCCATCCTGTGTTTCTTCCTGTACTCCTTCACAGAATCTATCAATTTCTTCCTGTTTTGTCTGTGTAGTTGGTGCATATACTTGAATTATAGTGATATTCACAGGTTTTCCATGGAGCCTTATTGAGATAATTTGGTCCAATTTTGCATTGTATCCTCTGACTGTTTTTGCCAATCTTTTCTTAGTATGAAAAAGACTCAATTTCTTCATTTCTTTTCATTCCTGTGTAGTTGTCTGATTCAAAGTGACCCATTCCTGTCCATTTTAACTCACTCACTCCCAGTATTGCTAAGTTCATGCATTCCATGTCCATTTTTACTATGTCTAGCTTCCCCTGGCTCATGCTTCTGACATTCCATGTCCCTATTTTCTGTGTGGTTTTGCTTCAGATAACACTTGCCTTTGTGAGTGCATCTACTATTTGTTGCTAACATCATCATTTCTTTTCTTTCTCCTGTTTAATTTTTAGCACTTTTGCCTGATCAAGAAGCCAGCACAGCTTTGAAAGCTTGCAACATGTATTTTGTGCATTTTGGTAGGCCCCAAATCCACTGCTTTGTGGATTTTGATGTTATTGTACTGTTTTCTTTTCTTATTTTTTAAAAAGATTTTTTCTAAGTCATAGAGTTATAGTGCAAAAGTGTTATTTTACAGATGCACTAGAGCATTGCACTTTGGGGAGGTGAACAAGAGGAGAGGAGAGAACGTACTATTCTGATATGTTTCAGAATTTAAAAGAAATCCACTTGAGAGTTGGATTGTAGTTGGTGCTTGGAATTGTCGAAAATAGTCCAGGAAAACAAAAACAAAAAACACTACTTGTATGTTTTTAAAAATCTTGAGAACAGTGGCAACAAATACTGCAACCTTGTGATGCATTTACCCCATCTGGAGGAGCCCTTCGTATACCCTCATGTTGATTTGGGGGAAGAGTGACACATTTGCTGAGTTACTTCAGGTAGCAAAATATCTTGGGACAATACTGCACAAATGAGCAGTGATGCTTTCCAACAGTACTGAATGCCAAACTTTACGTGGATCAACTGTTCTAACACCCAACTTGCCCTGACCTCCAGCCATCTTCAGCCATCAAATAGTTACTTTGTATTGAAATGGTTGTGGGAATTGGGCTTCATCTTTCTTTTCCCCTTCAGTGGGAAGTTAATGGTGGTTTTTTTCCAATGAGTTCAAGAATACTGAGGTTTTATGAGAAGGAAACCACAATTGGAATGACACATTGATGACCACTGCATAACTAAACAGACATAATCATGGCTACGTTCACAAGAAAATAAATGTAGGCATTTTGAAATAACAACTCCTACTCTGTAATTATGAAGTTATATGTGTCTTTTCGTGGTTAGCCCCAAGAAAATAACTGCCAGGAGGTTCCTGGCATCTGATACCAGAGGACTCTGAATCACTCTGGATCCTCTGACCACTGATTTATGTGCCCACAAAAGCCAGATACTAAGCACAGCAATCTGGAAAAGCATATATACTATGTCAAGGATGCTCTTGTCAAGGTGTGTAATGAGGAATATAGTAATAATTAGAACTTTGAAAAGTTACTTTTGGGGGCACCAACTCCCAGACTCCCACAGCACTAGCTGTGTTAACTGGGGGATTCTGAGCGGCTCCAAAAAGCAGCCATGACTGAATAGAAAAGTATTTACAGAATAGAAATAGTGTTCTTTTACTAAGCTCCTAGGGTGCATCTACATTGTAGAAATAATGCAGTTTGACACCACTTTAACTGCCTTGGCTCCATCCTATAAAATCCTAGGATCTGTAGTTTTCTGAAGCACCAGAACTCTTTGGAGAGATGACTAAGGATCTTGTATAACTACAAAACCCAGGTTTCCACAGGAGGGAGCTACAGCACTTAAAGTCATATCAAATTGCATTATTTCTACAGTGTGTATGCACCCCTATAATGTCCTGCTAGCTTTTAGGGACATAGGAAGCTGCTGTGTCAGATAATCAGTCAATCCAGTCAAGTATTAATGACTTCATAAAGCTGGCCCCATTTAGTGGCATCAATAGGAGTGTGGGGATGTATGGCCCTCAGAAGAGGGCTGACAATCAGTCATCCCCCCCCCCCCCCAAACACACACCTTAGTGCCATTGGCTCATTCTCCTCATGAGGAGAATGATGGGGTGGCATCAAGGGAAATTGAGTGCATCCCCCCACACCTTGATGCGTTGGCTCATTCTCCTCATGAGAAGAACAATGCAGCAGCACCGTAGGAAGCTGAACGTATGCCTCCCACCTCAAGGTGAACAATAAGGTGGCCCCATCTGGAGGAATCCTTCATATACCTTGTACGTTGGTTTTGGAAGAGAGTGGCACTGTTAGGAAGGATCGAATTAGGGGAATTTAATTAGCACAAATTTACGAGAGGCTTGTCTTAACAACTCATGCAGCAGATCGGGTCCCTATGTGTATACAGGAGGTCATCTAGTCCAACCCCAAGAAACAGAGACTCCAATGCCAATGAGTTGCAATTAAAATATAAACATTTATTAAAGCCACACAACAAAATGGGATCACACACACACACACACACACACACATTCAATGCTAAAGCAAGGGAGGGGGAGAGTTTGGGAGTAAAGGAAAAAGGATAGAGGCACCTTTGAAATATTTACCTCAGGAGTCTTCTCCAAAGCGATGGATGTGAGTGATGGGGAAGGTGAGACACGGCCACGAGAATGGGAAAACAAGCAGCGACCGCGGTGGCTAGGAGCTGAGTTCCAGCAGGCAAAGCTAACGGGGAGGCGTTACAAACCGCCGCTTTGCGTCGGTCTCCCGGCGCTGCTGTTTGCTCCGCAAGGGAGCCTCCGCAGCCAAACCGCGTGACTCCCTTACAGAGCAAAAAAAAAGCTCCAAAATGGAGCTTCTTCTGGCGGTGCGCTAATGACGCCGCGAGGCGCCAATGGCGCACTCACAACATCATTAGCGCCGCGTGATGTGCGGACGCACAGCGGCCGTTACGTCAAGATGACGGTGGCCGTGTGGAACGGCCGCCGCCATTTGTTACGGACAGAGTCCGTAACAGGAATAGGGGCATCTGGAAGAGACGCCCCTTTTTTAAACTGGGACGTCCTGAGGACGTCCCAAGTGGCGATTTGTAACCCACCTTAGAGACCCGAAAGAGACAGTGAGCATTGGCTTAGCTCAAGTGATTTCAGCGGAGCCCAAGGATTGGAGAACTCAAGTCTGGAGCAGCAGCTCAGCAAGCAAGGTTTTGAGGTTTGGAACTTCAGCTCAACAAGCCCAATGAGGGCAGAAATCTCGGTCCTATTTATACTGCGAAACGTATCCTCAGGCTATGGCTATCTGATGAACAAAGGTCTTGATGGCTATCTTTTGTCTAAGTCTAAAGTTAAACAATGGATACACAAAGGATAGGTCTGACACCTTTCAGGGAAGACAAATACCTAGATGGCAGAGCTGTTTAAGACAATCACTTGCTCAATAGGAGAGAGGCAACCTCTTTGTCCTCTTCTCTTTGGGCTGCCTGTGAAACTTGTAGGGCAACTCCCAGAACTGGTTTCTTAAGGTTTAAATCTACCTTTTTCCTATGACCAAGTCCAGCAAGGCAGGCTGGCTACCTGGTCAGCTCGCTTTTAGGGTAATGGCGGCTTGCGATGGGGTCAGTCAGGGGTCATGATTTTTGATCACTTGGCACCCAAAATTTATATAAAGCCAAACTCGGTAACAGCACCATTCCTCCAGAAGCCCCCAAGAAGCCCCACCCCCCACCCCAAGTGACACCAGAGGTAAGGACACCGCTGGCCCCATATAGTTGTTCTGCATTTTCCCACTTCATGCTTCCTGCTCAAGAGACAGTGTGTTTTAAACTGGAAAAAGTGAGTCTAGCACAGAGCAACCATGTTGAGAAGCACAGGCTTCTCAACATCAAATATGAAGGGAATCCTGTGCAGAGATTTCTGTATTTTCTCACTCTGGGGAGAAGACTTGCAAAGAGGAACAATGATAGCTCCTCCCATTAGAACCACATCTTTTTAGGCCCACACTGATCACAACAAAACAGTAATAAAGATTTCTGGAGAAATCTGTGTAGCCTCTCTTTGCCTTCAAGATTATGTGGTGGGGGAATTCATGCATATTCCAGGAAGGATATGTGTAGGAAAATGTGTAAGTTGCTGACTCACATAGGAATTCCTATTGTTGTTGTTCATTGCCATGAAGTCAACTATGACTTATGGTGACCCTATGAATGAGAGCCAAAAATTTTTACTGTTGTCAACAGCTCTGCTCAGGTCATGCAAACTCAGTGCAGTGCCTTCCTTGATTACATTTATCCACCTATAATGCAGTCTTCCTCTTTTCCTATAGCAGCGGTTCCCAACCTTTGTTGGGCCGCACCCCCACTGGGGACGAAAGTCCTGCCCACGGCCTCCCTGATCGGTTGGGAGGCCGGGAAGGGTGGGACTTTCGGCCACCTACAATCCCCAGCAGGCTTTGCGGCCAGAAGTCCCGCCTCTTCCCGGCCTCCCAACCAATTAGGGAGGCTGCCAAGGGGAAAAGGGTGGGACTTCTGGCCACAAAGCCTGCTGGGGCTTGCAGTCCCGTTCCCTTCTCCCCGCGGTTGCCTGGCAGCCATGAGGAGAAGAAGAGAAGGCGGCCCCCACTGTCCCTTCCTCCCTGCGGGTGCTGCACCCGCAGGAAAGAAGGGAGAAGGAGGAGGCGGCCCCCACCGTCCCTTCCTCCCCATGGGTGCTGCACCCACGAGAAGGAAGGGAGAAGGAGGAGGCGGCCCTCACCCACCCCTTCCTCCTTGTGCGTGCCTGCGCCAGCTCGGGCACTTGCAGGGAGAAGGGAAAGGAGGGAGCACCGCCCCCTTCCCCTTTCCCCCCATGCGGTGCCTGCTCCAGCACCCACATCCATGGGGAGAAGGGGAGGGGGGAGGCAGGGGGATTCCCAACCTGGCGACCCCCAAAGGGGTCGCAACCCCCAGGTTGGGAACCCCTGTCCTATAGACTTCCACCTTACCAAACACTGTTCTCTTTTCTAGTGAGTCATGTACAACGGTTTCAGTTTAATCATCTTGACGTCTAGGAATAATTCATTCTTGATTTGCTCTTAAACTGATTTATTTGTCTTTTTGGTAATCCGTGGTATCTTTAGAGCTCTTCTCTAGCACCATATTTCAAATTAGTTGGTTCTCCTGCTATCACCTTTCTTCAATGAATTTCTGTGGGATACCTTTAGTTGCAACATAGTTTCTTGCTTTCCATGGCCTTACTCATAAGGACACAGGTAACAAAAGTTACAAAGTGTGGGTATTCCAGATGTCATGCAACCTCTATTTAATTCATAGGCATTGTACAAGCACATTGGGCAAATTCACTGAATTCAGGAAGTTTGTTCTCAATATTTGCTTTCTTTCCAAAGAAGTGGATCAATTGGATAAACTTAGGCAGCTTTACTCCAAAGTCTATGTTTATCTGTTTCACTACACAGCTGGCTTTTACGTCTATGCATATGCTTTATTCCTTGTTTACCTTCTGATGTCGTCATCCAATTTCTTTTCTATGCAGCATGGCCCAGTGCCTACAACCTACCAGTCTGAATTATTCTGAAATGCCCACCACTGTGTTTGTAGATAAGATGCATTTTGAACCCCGCATGTAGGAAAATGTAAATATATGGTGTTTAATGACCACAGAAAAAGATAAAAGCTTCCAAGCAATAATACAATGCTGTGGGAAAGAGGAAAAACTGACCAATTTTGCTAACTATGAAAATGGATAGTGTTGAATTATGGATCCGGGAAACAAGGGCAAAGGAAGAAATGTCTATTTTCATGTTTTTACTCTTTAAAACTTTCACTCTTTGAAACTTTAGCCAAAGGAACTACTGAAGCAGAGGTGGGGAGCAGGAACGCCTCTAGATTTTGATAAATTATCATTCCTATTTTTTTCACTCTTGGTTATACTAGCAGGGACTAATGAGAACTGAAGGCATACATCAAGTGTCTCTCATCAAGAGCTAGAAGCAGCAGACGGGATGCCCCATCCTTTTGGACTATTAAATTTGGTGCTGTGTGGTCCTGGTGGCTTTATTTGCATATGTAGAGGTCTTGGTTGCTATGTATTTGGCAAGTACTGGAGTAAATGGCTATTCTCCACTTTAAAGAGCAGCAGAACCTGCACAGAAATGTTATTAGTAGCAACAGCTAATGATGGATTGGAAGATTTGTGTCCTCCCTCCCCATGGTGTTTGATTATTACTTCCATGACATATCTGTTACATGATACCTAATAACATAGTAGCTGGGGATAATAGTAGTTTGAGTTCAACCATAAGTGGAGGACCAAAGTTCTCTACCTTTGATCCAAGGCTCAGGAAGCAGATTTTTTTCCCAATCATTGTCCTCTCAAAACTTTCAAAAGTCACCATATCCTACTTTTTTTTTTCGTGAGTGCATTATGTATTCATTTTCAGCTATTGTCAGCCACCTTACGATATGAGGAAAAGGGACACAGATGTACAAAACAAAGGATCTATTTGGATCTTTTCATTGCCCCCTCTAGTCTGAATATATATTGTGGAAGAAGATATTGCCCCTTCCCTCCCATCAGTGGTCCTTTAGAGGACTGGTCAAAAGAGAATTTTAAAAGATTTATGGGATGTGTTGTCACTAATTCCCACTGAATATTAATTGGAAAGAAAGAAGTAGACTGGATGGCTGAATACAGCCATCCAGTCTACTTTTGGAAATGTGATGTTGGAAGCATAGGAAGTCTATATATGAAAATTCATGGAGTGGTGTGTCTTTGAGGGCAGAAGAAAGGTTAATGAAGACTGCTTTTGAAAACTGTGCTCCGCAACAGGCACAAGAACATGTTTTGATACAACTCTTAAAAATAAAATGATGATGATTAAATTTCCAGAAGTGCCTGTCAAAAAACAAAGATTACTTCATTTGTGTCTCTTGGAAAGAGAAGCAGTTGTCTTTCTAAGGGTAGCCAGAAAAGACTCCTAGGACTCCCTCTACTTCTCACACCTCCTTCACAATTTGTTCCCTCATCATCTGTATGACTAAAAAAACTTTTTAAAAACTTTGCTAATGTCAAAGTCTGTTGACTTCTCCATGAATTCTCCTTATGGCTCAGTTAAACAGAAACTTCAAAACAAAACAAAAACTTCAGAACATCACTTTAGGTGAACTGGTAAGTAATGCACAGTCAGTCCTACCATGAGACAGAGAGAAAAAGGCATCTCATGTGACAATTGCTGAGGGGCAATAGTAGACTTCTCCATACTTTTTCTCCTATATCCCTTGACCATCCTCTCTTTTCAAGAACAGAACAACATCCAACCTGTTGTATACCATCCAACCTGTTGTATACCAGTCTGCTGTCTTCATTTGTTGCAGAGAGCTCTGTCCCTTTGCCAGACTGGAAACAAAGTTCAGCTACCGGAGTGGCTAGCTCCAACACTAAGAATGCAGAAAGCACTAGCTTGTCCTTTGCCTCAAGTAGGAAAATATCTTGGAGCAAACCTGAACTGCTCATACTTTTGTCACGGAGATCAAGAAAGTATAGAGGTAAAAAACAAAACAACTGCTGGCAATTTGGAATCATAATATTTTTCTATGCTTGTTTTAAGTAGCCTTTAGGTTTGTCAGGCATGAGATCTGAGAGGGTCTGACACTTAGCTAACCCTCATGCTTGTGTACACTGTGTCTTAATACTGCACCATTTTATCATCACATAGGTTACTTTCTCAGAATTCAAGAGCCCCTCTGTATAGTTCAAAGAGAGATGTAAGAAGCAAAGCAGACCATCTTTGAGGATCACGAACATTTCTTTGTGGGGTATTTTATAGATTTCTTCAGGTCCTGGGTGTGGTCAAATCCCTTCTCTACTTAAATACTGACTGAAAGACTCTTTGTGGACTTGCCCCTTTGGTAAACATGACATCACCCTCAGTGACTTAAATCTCCTTCTTCAGGGCAAGAATTAACTAGTTTATAGTCTTGCTTACAGAGGCACCAACATTTCAAATGGAATTAAGAGGTTCCTACTTGACTATCATATACTGGTTCAGTGTAAAAGCACAGATAAGCAAGATCACTTGATACATAATAAAGCAAGAGAACTGAAAAGGCATGTTTGAGTAATAAATGGTGCAATGTTGTTTTCATTATTATTTCAATGGGGAGATGCAGCTGAAGATAGAATCATAGAATCATAGAATTGGAAGAGACCTCAAGGGCCATCCAGTCCAACCCCCTGCCATGCAGGAACCCCCAATGAAAGCATACCTGACAGGTGGCCATCCAGCCTCTGTTTGAAGACCTCCAAGGAAGGATATTCCATCACTCTCTGAGGGAGCGTGTTCCACTTCAAATAACCCTTACTGTCAGGAAGTCCCTCCTATTGTTGAGGTGGAATCTCTTTTCCTGCAGTTTGCATCCATTGTTCCAGGTCCTGTTCTCTGGAGCAGCAGAAAACAAGCTTGCTCCCTCCTCAATATGACATCCCTTCAAATATTTAAACAAGGCTATCTATCACCTCATAACCTACTCTTCTCGAGGCTAAACATGCCCACCTCCCTAAGGTGTTCCTCATAGGGCATGGTTTCCAGATCCTTCACCATTTTAGTCACCCTCTTTTGGACATGCTCCAGTTTCTCAAAATCCTTTATTAATTGTGGTGCCCAGAACTGGACACAATATTCCAGATGGGGTCTGACCAAAGCAGAATAGAGTGGCACTATTACTTCCCTTGATCTAGACACAATACATCTATTGATGCAGCCTAAAATCACATTGGCCCTTTTAGCTGTCACATTGCACTGTTCATTTATGTTCAACTTGTGGCCTACTTGAACACCTAGATCCCTTTCACACATAGTCTCCTTAAGCCAGGTGTCCCCCATTCTATATCTATGCATTTCATTTTTCAGTCCTAAGTGCAGTTACCATACATTTCTCCATGTTGAATTTCATTTTGTTAGCTTTGGCCCAGCTTTCTAGTCTATTTAGATCATTTTCAATTTTGATCCTGTCCTCTGGAGTGTTAGCTACTCCTCCTAATTTGGTGTCATCTGCAAATTTGATAAGTATGTCCCCATTTCTGTAATCCAAATCATTGATAAAGATTTTGAATAGCACTGGGCCCAGGACAGAACCCTATGGCACTGTACTGGTCATTGCTCTCCAGGATAAAAAGGAGCCATGGTTGAGCACTCTTTGGGTTTGGCCAGTCCAGCATTGATAGGCATTGATCTACAAAATGATAGGCATTGATCTACACCTTTTTAATATATCTAAATTATAATCCCTGGCCTGCATCTTGATATAAAAAGTGCATCTTGACCTGAGTAGCCAAATGGCCCTAGCATGTGATCTCCCACTGAAACAAGGGAAGCCATGAGTTTTTGATATGTAAATGAATTTCCTTTCCCAGCTTGGATGAGATTATGCAAGGAGCTGCTAAGTGCTATCAGGAAAGATGCTATCAAATGTCTTAAGGAAGTGTATCTCTTTCTGATTGAGGGGGAACCATTTGAATCAAAGGAATGGCATTTGTAGCCATTCAGGTCCCTACTCTGGCAGAAACATTTGGGTTAGATCAAAACATTTGGTTAGGATGTGAAATATACTTCAAACAGTTTCCTTTGATTACCCTTTGTCTAGAGACCCTGTTAAACCCTTAAAAAGGTCTCCTAAATTTAGAGAGGCGCTGCGGCCAGCCGCTCGCTGCGGCCAGCCGCTCGCTGCTGCCAGCCACTCGCTGGGGCCGGCTAGCCATTCACTGGGGCCAGTCCGCCACTCGCTGGGGCCAGCCACTCACTGCTGGTAGCCTATCGCTGCTGGTAGCCTCTCTCACTGCGGGCAGCCACAGCTATCTATGTCAGTTTAAAAGGTGAGTTTTTTCTCTCTGACTTGTCTGCTTAACCAGACCTGCAAACCCACACACACAAATTGGAAGATAGAACTTCTACATAAGGTGAGTATTTCCATTAGCAAGCCTAATATCTATTCTACATTTACTACGTTGTTTCCTGAGTCTTGTATGAATGTATGAGCATATGTGCCTGTACGAACACGCACTAAACGGCGGCAGCCCTTCCGCACAGCCGCCGCCGTGAGTATGTCATGGCTGTGCCGCCTTTAGACGGGGCGGCACGTCCATGACGTAGTAGCTCCGCGCCAGGGCGCTTAGTGCGCCCTGGACACGGAGCAGGAAGGAGCTCCATTTCGGAGCTCCTTCCGGGTTTAGTCCGCTGGGCGCAGCCTTCAGACGGCTGCGCCCAGCGGACTAAACGAGAAAGGGGCCAAGCGGCCCCTTTCTCTGCTCCCCGCCACCGCGGGGTGTCCTTGGGGCTTGAAGCCCCAGGGACACCCCTTTTTCAGGCTGCCCGAAAAGCGGCGGATCGGGGCCTCAGCGGCTGCCGTTCTGGCCACTGAGGCCCCGCTCCGGCGGGGAAAGGGGCGGGGACAGACCGCCCCAAATGGGCGGTCTGTAACCCGCCCTTGTTTCCAATAAAAGAGACATTGATTGTACTTAGATCCTCTGCCTCATTTCTGGATTTCTAGTTCCTGGTATAAAGATCGAAGGGGCGATCCCTGAGGTGTGGTAACAGGCCTCCTCTCGTGACCTTGAGCTAATTAGATTCCCCATTGATAATTTGGTCACTGTTCACTGTTACAGCAGAGCAGATACAGAAAGCTATTTTGTAGCACCAGAACAGATATTTTGAGTGTTTTGAATCCTATAATTTAAATGTCTTTGCATTTCTGTTCATCTTGAAATGTCATTATTGACAGTTAAAGACAATAGACTTTAAGCCAAATATCTGTTTTGCACTGTAATTCATAGTACACTCTGGATTCTTTCATGTTAGGAGTCCCCATTGGAGAGACAACTGTGTCCATTAAGGAATGCAGATAGAGAGCTGCCTCTGTCTTGAAGTGGTTTGAGAACACGATAGCACTTTGTTCTTATCCATTCACAAAGGAGCACCAATTAATGAATGCAAAATACCAATCTCAAATCCAACTCTATGCAAAAGCAGAATTTGAAGTAGATTCATGTACACCAGGCAGTTATTATATGCAGGCAAACTTCCTGTCCTGCATGAAACCTGCCTATTAATGCAATCTTAACTGTTTTTAGGAGCAGTGGTTAAATGCCTGTACTGCAGCCAATCACTCAAAACCATAAAGTTGCGAGTTCAATACCAGAAAAAGGGCTCAAGCTCGACTTGCATCCTTCTGAGGTCACTAAAATAAGTGCCCTGATTGTTGGGGGCAATTAGCTTACAGTTGTAAACCGCTTATACACTGTTAGTTCAGTATGAAGCGGTATGTAAATCAAGCTGTTTGTAGCGAAATGATTCATCACAGTGTAATGCCTATTACACAATACTGTAATGCTAATAAATATGGCCTGCTAGGGCTCCATTACACTGACTTTATACTGATTACTTTTAATAGAAATGGCTATAGGTACATGCTGAAGCCAACCATAAATGTGCTGTAGTGGGATAATGCACTGGTCCCAGAACCTCATCCTACCACTCACAGTCAAACAATTATAGAGCTGGAAGGGTTCCAATCAAGGATCTGTTAAAAAAAACTCCAATGAAAGAAAGTCTACATCTTTCAAAACATTCTACTGTCAAACACCTCTTACCATTAGGAAGTTCTTCCTCATTGCTTATTGGCACCTCCTTTCTTGTAATTTGAACACATTGGTACAGCTACAACTCTCAGGGAATCAGTGAAAAAACTTGCTTAATCTTCTGCCTGATATCCCTTCAAATATTTGAAGATGGGTACCATGTCATCTCTCTGCTCTCTCGTCTTCAACTAAAACATACCAACTTTCTCAACTGTATGGCCTTGAGACTCTTCACTATCCTTACTGTCTTCTTTGGGATATTCTGTAACTCATTGATATCCTTCTTAAGCTGCGAAGCTCAGAATTGGATACAGGATTCCAAGTGTGGTCTAATCAGAGCACAAGAGAGTGGTACCACTGATTCATTTGATATAGACAGTCTACCTCTGCTATCTTTACTTAATTACTTATTTATTTCCATTCCAGCTTTCTATCCCACCTTCCAATGGAATTAACAATATTAAAAAAATTCTAAACTTCTCTTTCAAAGATAAAATACAATAAAAATTATAAACATTTCAGATTTAAGACAGGATAGCACCATCAACCCATTCTTTAAAAACTTTTCATATTAAAAATCTGTAGGAATAAAAAGATATCTGCCTGCCATGGGAAAAAACAAGGAGGGAGAGCATTTTAGCTTCCCTGGAAAGGGAGTTGCAGAGTCTGGAGAAGCCACCAAGAAGACCCTCTCTCATGTCCCCACCAACTGTGCTTGTGATGGTGGAGAGACTGAAAGAAGGGCCTCTCCTGATGATCTCTCCTGATGATCATGGTCTGTTAAGAGATGGGAGTTTATCATTATATTTATTCTTTCCTACATACTTTTGACTATCCATGGCCACAGTTTCCACCAGGATCCCGTAAATGATAAAGTGACCACTTGTGCACTGCTTCCCAAAAGGAAATGCATGCTCGCCATAACAATAAAAGAGATTTTTGATTTGCATGAAATTAGCAAATTTCATGCATAGATACACATTTGGAAATACTAGGAAAAGGTAGTAGTAGTAGTAGTAACAACAGAACAGCAGGAGTAACAATGAAAATACTCAGTACCACAGTGGGAAAGACAATGGCAATGGCAAGAACCCCTGCGCGCGCGCGCACACACACACACACACACACGCTCCCTTCCTAAGTGCAAGTTCTTTATCTTGGTTTAGGAACCCTTTACATACAAAATTGATCTCTGTTAACAAGGATACAAGGATACAAGGCCACTTTAGTAACTGAAGTATCATATCTTGATACACTACATGACGCCTTTAGCTGTCTTTGTTAGCTAATCAAAGTGAGATGCTCTTTTGTCAAGTGATCACTTTGTAGCTGTGGGCTTTGTAACTCATACATCTCTCTTTTTTAATACCATTGCTTACTACAACTGAATTTTTACAGAGGCCTCTGTCCTGAGTAATTCAAAAGCATAAGCCAGAGCAGGCAAAACATTTGAACTTGCTTAAACAAGACAATGTTTAAGGTAATTTGTTTTTAAAATGTACATCAAAGTATCCTAAATCTGTGAAGGATAAATATAATTACATGGAGTTAATGCCAAACTGCCTAAAGACAAGGTATTTTCATGTAGCCCTGGGCTCTGCACATAACACACCCAGCTGTTCCTTCTGTAGACATCTGTCCATGTGGTTTGCCTGTATACTCATAATTCATTTTTTAATTGTGCTCCCCCCACCCCACATTGGAGACATGACAATAAGGGCTTCAGTTGTGCCAGGGCATCTGTTTTCAATGCTATTGACTCAACCTGGAATACATGAAATTAGCAGGGTTTTTTCCCAAGTCAGTTTGAGCTGACATGCCCCTAAGGAGTTGAAGAGTCAGTTTTTCTTACTATTGCCTTCTGCCTTCATAGGATCTTCATATGCAGTTGTACAGCAGAATCAGGGCTTGCAGGGTTGAGGCCCTGAGATTCCTTGAGTAACAGGGATTTTAAAATCTATGGTCACCCACCTGTTCCCTCTGGTTTTACCTGCAATCCACACTGTAGATATATGGAGAGGAAATGGATTTTCCCTAAAACAATGTATTGCTATGAACCATCTAACTGTAATACAACTTAGTTCGTAATATTATGGCTGGGTTCCTTGATTCTGAGGGAGCAAGTAATTAGCTTTACAAAAGAATAGTTCCTAGTGGGGATGAAAACTGACAGTAATGAAAGAGGGCATAGCCATCTGCATTCTACATTATTGGACTCTCCATGCAATGTTGCTTTAAGTACTATCATGATGAGGACTTTTACTTTACATCATGAAGTAATTTATATAATAAGAAAAGAGAGGAAGACTCTTCTCAACACCTGCTGGAGGGATTCACGTTACACTGGGCCTCCTGAGGGGCCAGCACCAGGGTTCTTCCTGCACTGCTAGTCTCTATGATTTGGGGCAAAATCTCACCTCAGATTACATTGAAATCTTGCTAGCCTTGAGATCTCGCAAGACGTTGGTTGAAATTTGGAGGTCTCTCCATGTGGCTACCACCATTCCAGAGTCTGGCAGCAGTTCAACCCATCCCATCCTCCTTTCATTATTTTAAGGGGGTCAGGAGATGAAATTTTCCCATGTTATTGGACCATGGATTTTTCATCCCCCATGGGGGTGCTGGAATTAGTGTTTTTTCAATTTATGTTAGATGTAGATGTGATGTAGCCTTTCTGTGTAACCATAGACAATTTTGCTGGATTGTTGCTTTGCTGGATTGTGATTACCATGTAGCTGGTGTTCATTTGGAACTAATGCTTTCTGCTGCTTACCAGAGGGTTAAGGGGTATTTGGCATGTGTTGGAACATCACTTGAGGTATTAGGATAGTGGAAGGCCAATGGGTAGAAGTGGCCATCCCCGTGGTCCCTCTGGCCATGTTCTAGCAGCTCCTCCTCAGACAAATAATCCCAGAGACCGACCTGCCAGATTCCTTGCAGGGCAGGAGGCCCTTTCCCCCAATGAGGACACAGCCACCCAGGCTTCTCATGCCTTGGATCAACCCCACCCAAGGGAAACAAGGCCCTATAATTTTGCCGCATCACCTGATGGGGCTGCCTGAGGCTATGGCACCTCAGGGCCCAATGGGGAATGCTGATGCAGGCTGGCAGAGCCTGAGCCCCAGGGAGCCCCTGCCTGCCCATCACTCACCCAGTGATTTCTGCCCCCTCCACGCAGACCTGGGCAGGCAGTTGGGTGACTGCCACCCCCCCCCCCCAGCACCATCAGGCACTGGGTGACACCAAAATGAGGGATGCCACTGCTGGGGAGAAGTGTTTGTGGAATATTCTGCTTTAAGGGCCAAATAACTTGTCCAATTTTGGATGTTATGCAGCTTGAGCTGTGTGTGCGCTCCTTGTCTCCATTAGGTAGCCAAATAAGCTCTTTCTGACCTTATGCTACCACTAGCAGGAAAGCTGGAGAAAGGGCTTTATACATTACTATCTCCAGCAATCAGTAGAGATCGCAGTAGCCTCAGATTAACTGAGCTGCAGCCACTGAGCTGTGGCTACATTATGGTAACAACAACATCCAATGGGTTGGCAATGGGACTCTTAAAGATTAATCTTCTCCCAAGATCTCTCTTTGCCTTCACCACTTTTGACCGGGGGGGGGGGGGGGAGAACAAGGAAATGCATAGTATCATTGATCAGTGTTATCAGCAGCACCTGGCATTTGTCATTGTTATATCATTGTATGATCCATCTATTTATTTTTATTACTGCAAACCCATTTACAAAGAGAACCCTTAGAGAGGCTGTTGCTGCTGCACTGGACAGATAGTATTTACACATACTCTAAAATGAATAGTATACTCATATATGAAGAGTTTTCTATTTATCTAGGAATCAGAGATGAGGTGGGGGAATATTGTTTTTCAGACTAATAATAATAATAATAATAATAATTATTATTATTATTATTTATATCTCACCTCTCTACAAAATGGAATCGGGGCGACTACAACTTCCAGAGTCTCCCAGCCAGCATGGTCACTGGTTGATTCTGGGGACTCTAGTCCAAAAGGAACTTTTCCCACTTCTGATTGGGATATTCCTATCATCCCTCTAGCTTGACCACCACCAACGGTCCAAAGTGACTAATGCAAGCTTACTGTCTCTGATAATCTTGGCCCACATTTGGGAAGCGGCAGAATAATGGACACAAAAGCCTTTTAGAAAACACTTTTAGATGCAGACATATCAGATTCTGACTTTGGATGGTACAGAAAGTGAACAGAAATGCATGCGGAAAACTAAAAACACATTTTGCCCTCCCTTTACAATTTTCCTGCTTCTTTTTTCTGCCCCTGTTATTATAGCTGCCTTCAGAGAGACCAAGTAATATTTGTGGGTGAAAAGTGATTGCCAAAGGAGATCACTTCTGAGAAGGAAATTTTTCTTCTGGCTTCAAGGACCTGTCCTCAAATTTCCTGAACCTTTGAATGCCTGGCTGGCGGTCTGCAGAACTAGAACATCTAATCTCAGGGCTGAGGGTTGGTTTGTACAGACAGAAACTGAAGAAGCAATATTTACAGAGGTCAATGCAAATATTTTACACTGGAACAATTTGCTTTGCCTTTGGTTTAGCAGAAGACAAACACCTCAGCAGCACATTAAAAAGCCATCAAATCTCACATGTAGTCTTGCTGGCATTAAAAGCAAACATGGGTTGAAGCAAAGGAATACATTGTCTTTAGATGATCCCACTACTGGGTTAGGATAAGATTACTATTAGGATGCTGTAAGAGCAGAGAAAACAGCCTTTCCCCCCTAAAACCTTCTGGTCAGTGGAATAACATAACTCTAAGGCTCTTAGCGGCTAACACACCACATCTTGGAAGGCAGGGATTGGGAACCTCCAGCCATATAGGAAGATATGATTGTCAGGGATTCCCTATCCAGCCTGCAAGCTGCTTCTAAGATTCGAGTGCTCTGAGATAAGAGACCAACTACCTGAAGACTGGAAAGGTCTTACATGGATGTGACCTCTGGTTTACAGTTTGGTTTGCAGGAAGATTTGCAAGAAGTACTCCATTTTCAGGAAATAAGTGCTGGTTTGTAGCTTAAGTGTCATTGGGATTGTGCTTTGCCTCACCCAGTGCTCTTTGTTCTCAATTAAAACACCCAAAGATCTTTTCCACATTGGGATTTATCCCCCTACCCCTAATGCACAGTCTCTATCCCTGTTGTAGGAAGAACAGATGGAGAGGGAGATGTGACTGATATATATTAAAGCTGTAAATATAGTTTAAATAACATGATCTTGCTATGCAGGTGCGAGAAAACCACAGCTGCTGAAATCCATCAGCACATGGAGCCAGTGTGATGCAGTGGTTGAGTATTGGACTAGGACTATGGGAGACCAAGACATGAATCGCTGCTTGGTTGTGGAAGCCCACTGCATGACCTTGAGTAAGTCATGCCCTCGCATCCTTAGAAGTCAATGGAAAACCTCCTCTTATTAAATCTTGCTAAGAAAAATCTATAATAGGATTGACATACTTTGGCATCAATTTGGAGGCATGTAATGACCACCAGAGGATACAGGAGACCCCAGTTCTGTGCCTCTTATATTCTTTTCCCTGGAACCATAAGATTTTTTTAAAAAGTCTTATAGTCTAGCTATATGGTTGGGATACTTGAAGAATTAGAACTCTGTTCATTCATATAGAAGATATTTGAATATTATGCGGAAGTTAATTCTTCACTGAATAGTACTTCTTTATTGTTGCCACTCAGTTCTTGGGAGCTTATCACAATATGTGCTGGAATATTATTTGGAAAGAAAATAAATATATATGGATGGAATTCTCTATTGCAGTCCATGTTACATAACTTTACACGTAGCAGAAGCACTAAGAAACTGTTAGTAAATTGCGAATATGTGTATCAAGGTACCGGTCAGTGTGTGTGGATGCTCATTGTGCATCAGTCCCAATGTGCATAAGTCTCATTTTGCATTAGTCATTTTGGGCAGTCCCTATGTTGTTATGTAATAGCAGTCCCTTGATGAATATGGACATTATGGAACTGCTCAATTCTATTTGCTACAGATGTTTGGCCACTTATGAAGACATAAGTTCCCAGGTGAATTCTGGCCTATAAGTATTTAAATGTATATTTTGAGAAGATTAATGTGGAAATTAGTAATTAATAATGCAGGGGGGGAATAATAAAGAATGGAATAATTCACTCATTCTTTGTAATGCTGTTATTTTCCAGATGTTTTGTAATACAACCTTCAGAATCTCTGACTATTGATCATGCTTGCTGGAGCTTATAGGAAATGTAATTCAAAAGACCTGAAAAGCATTATGTTACCAACCCCTACATTATCTATTAAAGGATATTAGCCACTTTGTTGGTGGTGTTGTGTGCTTTCCAGTCATTTCAGAGTTATAGTGACATTAACATGAACCTATCATTGGGTTTTCTGGAATTGACAATAAGTGACTTGCCTAAGGTAGGAAGTGATATTCAACAACTGGATTTACCCTGCTGACCCCTTCCCAGCTGTTTTAGCTTCTTTCACTGACTATAAAACAATTATTCTATACTACAGAATCAACTGATTAAAAACAGAACAACCATTAAAAAGGTTGTTCTTTTAAATTATCATTATTGATAGTCCAAGAGGAATCAAAACAATATTCTAGAGATTGATAATTTAGCATTGTAGAGGCAAAGAAATTATCTGCTTTAAAACAAAGAACCAAAGGGGCCATTCGGACTACCTTTTACCCCGGATCAGAAACCGAATCTTGCACATGAAGTTCATACTGGCCCCAAATTTATCACAAGCGAATCAGAGGCTTTCACAACCATTTTGAGGCAAATGCCCCTTAGCACGGGTCATTTAGAATCAGGGTAAAAGCCGTCTCTTTTGAAAAAACCCAGGTTCAGCGAATATGTACTTGCCCCTGATCATGATCGGGGCAAGTTCAGGGGAAGGATTTAGGTCAGAGGGAGGGCAGTGGGCAGAGCATTGCCTCCCCTTCATCGGGGTGAAGGAGGAGGAGGAGGAGGACGGAGCCGGAGGAAGAATGGAAAAAAGGGGAATCAGGGTGACAGGCTGCAAAAAAGGGGGATCGGGGTGACTGATGGAGGCTGCAAAGGGCAGTTAGAGGGAGGGCAGAGGAGGGAACTGGAGACAGTGGAGGAGGAAGATGGAGGAGCCGGGGGTGAAGAAGGGGGCCATGGAGGGCATTCTATAACGGAGCAGGAGGAGAAGGAAGGAAGGAGCAGGACGAAGGTTCAATTCAGGGCAGGTCAGAGGGAGGGCACAGGACTGAGCAAGCCTCCACTCTCGCACCAAGCAGCTTTCCCTTTTTTCTTTTTTCTTTTTTAAAATTATTTTTGTCAAAAATGTGCATGTTTTTTGCTTCAGGTAGATATATATATATAGGTGTGTTACAGACCACTTGAAAGCGGTGGTCTGCCGCTGCTGTCATTAGCGGCGCCGAGGAGCCCCAGCAGCCAAACCACGAGGCTCCCCGGCACCGCAAAAAAGAAGCACGAAAATGGCGCTTCTTATTGCAGTGCACTAATGACGGTGCAATGCGCCAATGGCACACTTGCAACGTCATTAGCACCGCGCAACGTGCAGACGCTAAGTGTCCGCTATGTCAAGATGGCAGCGCCCGTGTAGAACGGGTGGTGCCCTTTTGTACGTTCTGCAGGATTTACTAGGGTTAGGGGCGTGCGTAAAGCACGCCCTTTCTTAACCCCAGTACGGCCTGGGGATGTACTTCATGCCCGTGCGGAACGGGCCATAGATAGATAGAATGTGGCTGCCTGCCTATTCACTTTCCTTTCATTTCCTCGCTTCCAGCACACACTTTGCAAGAGGCTTTTTTCCTATGCGAATGCTACAATGCGAATGTTACAAACGTTTCTCTTTCCAATTTGGCAAACTGATACATGGTTTTGCTACTGTCTCTAAGGAATTCAGGAGTAGCCTAGGAAAAGCAATAGATGCATGGCATTTCTGGTATTCCGAGGTCAGGAATTAATTAATTAATTAATTATTACATGTGTATGAAGCTTTCTGGGGTGGCAAGGAGGGAGAATGCAGGATGCAGAGATGGCACTAGCTTGCATTTTGGGGCAAACGGGGCCAAGGGAAGATCCATAACCTGCAGTGATCCAAACCGCCACAACAGAAACAGGAGGGTTTTAGGTTTGACAAAATGTGCGCATACTGGTGCCTGTTTTTTTTTAAAAAAAAAGGAGGGGGAAAGCACACTTCTGATGGCCCAATGAGTGCAGGAAACGTCACCTATGACAAGCGTGGAACTAAATTTGATTGACAGCAAGGTACCTTCACCTTAACCCGATTTCTCCGAGAGGGCATTCAGGGCTAAAATACCCTGATAAGGTATAGTCAGCACTTGCTTCTGGAGGGATGGGTGGGTGGGTGGCGGAAACTGAATCTTCCCAGTTCCTTCCAGCACAAAAAGGTCAGTCTGAATGGGGCCAAAATTAGTTTTTTGTTTTGTTTCGTTCTTAATATGGACAACAACAATAACATTTATCAATCAGAAATGTGTACATTTCAGAAATACAGAAATGTATATGAGCCATACACACTGAAAGAACCTTAATCCTTTGCTTGTAGATTTTAAATTCCTACATGGTATATACCAGGCTAGCAAAGCTGCCAAGTAATGGGGGAAGTTAAAGAACAGGCCTTAAATACCAGGACCTAAGGCTCGTAATGAGTCCATGCCTAAACTGGTAGCCAATGGAAGGATCTATGAGAGGAAGCGGCATATGAGTATTTAGGGAGATTTTAAAACAACTCAAACAGTATTGTTCTGGATTAAAACCAGAGGAATATGTTCAGGAAGGAAAAACTGCCCATAGGCTATTACAAGAGTCTAGATGTGAAATAACCAAGGCCTGGACAAGCAGATGGGCAGTTAAAAACCTACAGATCCTCTGGATGTTCAAAAGATGGAAGTTACATACCTTTGCAGTTGTACGATAAAGGGGCCTAGGGGAAGATGATAATCCAGTAGGACCCCATGTTTTTTTGGCAAAAACTAAGACAGGGACCAATGTGTAACCCTGTAAACACAATAAAGGGCATGAAGGGACTAGTGGGTTAACTTTAAGGGGGGATGTCTTTGTTCAAGTGTGATGAGGCAAACTAGCATCAGCAAGGAAATGAGAACTCATCAGGCCATTTTGCCTTTTTTGATGGTAACTCTATATATTAAACAGATGGAAAAGTAACCAACCCACAGTTGTGTGTTATTGTAAGACTGGAAGAGAAGTTTCCTTTTGAGACTTTATTTTCTCTTTGCCTGAACAGATATAAAATGAAGCTGAAGAAAGGACTGTTGTTCACTTCCACAATCTTTATATTAAATCTTCCTTCGAATGAATGGATGTCGTGTCAATTACAGCTCTATCAGAATATTTTCACATTTTTGTGGATGTGCCAAAGAATATGCAATTTATGGAAATGCTGAGAAGTACTTCAGGGGTAGATAGGCGATATCCTACTATTTGCATCTTTCCTGGCTCCTACTTCAACAAGGTAAAAAGAGACCACTCGAACAGGTGAAGGGCATAATAAGCAGAGAACGTTCCCAAGAAGGAAAATACTGCATGAATTATATTTACAACCATTGTGGGGAATGTTTTTTAAAGGTCTTGAAACACATCACCTAGCCTTGAATTTGCAGGCCTAATTTCCACAATCTCTTTCTTTTATTCATAAATTCCAATGATGCAAATAGTAAAAATACATAGAGTAAGAAAATACCAAATAAAACATTATGAGACCACTGTGAGAACCCAATCTGATATAATTAATGATCCAGCAGTCGAAAAATAATGGGTGAGAGGAGCTACAAAAGAACTTATTGATTAATTCTAAGGACGAACAGATGTCTTTTATTAAATGTTATTATTTTTCTACTGGTTTGCTGTGCCCTCACTTCTGTTTTCACTGCCTTTCCGTTTAATTTGGAGAATTTTGGAAGATAATTAACTGTAGCATGAACAGTTGGCTGAAATCTTATATTCACCTTGTCGCCTTATATTTTTACATCAAATGCATATGCATAATGGACTGGAATAACATCAATATGGAAGTACAGTGCGTCCTCGCCTTACGCGGGGGATCCGTTCTGGATCCTGCCACGTAAGGCGAATTCCACCTATGCTCGAGCCCCACTGGAAACAATGGGGCTTGTGCGCGGCGGCGCGTGCGGGGCGCAATGGGCACGTGTGCCCATTCAATTGAATGGAACGCGCCGCCCCTTCTGCCCCGTGCGCGCCCCACGGCTTGAGCGCGTATGCTCAAGGCCACGTATGGCGCACCCGCGTATGGCGCAGGCGCACTGTATACAGGTATCAACATTGTGTGATATCCAATACCACACTTCATTCCATGTTCAGGAAGGGAAAGATGGAGATGAACAAGTGGTATTGCTTGGAACTGTTTGGCTTCTGTTGTTTCATGAAGATGGGCTTGTGGCAAGTGATGGGTTGTGCCTCACAGCAGTTGGCAGTAATATTTCACAGATCTGATCAGGAAGATTTGAAACTGGGTTAGGTGGAGAAGTGAGACAGTATTCTTGAGGGCAGGAGTTCATCATGTGCTAAAGATAATAGCCCATATATTATAGACAGAACTTGGTGAAAAGTACAAGAACCAAACATGGAGAGGGAGATAAAACTTAAATAAGCAGCTAGAGAGAATGACCCATGGTCTTATCTGTTTCTACTCTAATGCTCAGAGCATGGAAAATCAGCTCTCTGTGTCCATGGATTCTGTATCCATAGATTAAAGCATACATGGCTTGAAAATATTCAAATTAGTTTTTCCAAAAAGCAAGCCTTGAGTTTGTCATTTTATATAAGGAACACCACTTGATTATGGCATTATATATAATAGGACTTAACTATACATGGGTTTTGGTATTCATAAGGGATGGAACCAAACTTCAGTTTATACCAAGGGTCTATAGTATCTCAAAGATCTTTACACCTGTGAAGTGATCCATGACTTAAATCCTGGTAACCAGGTTGAGAACATCTGGGTGAAATTTTAGGGAGAGAGAAACAACAAGAATGCCATTGTGGAGGTCTACTACAGACCCTCAAGGCAGACCGAGGGCTTGGGTGATGCCTTCCTAGAACAGATGACCAAAAGTTCACAAAGGAGAGATGCAGTAGTAATGGGAGATTTCAACTGTTCTGATATTTGTTGGAAATAAACAAGAATATAAGGTCCAACAAATTCCTCATCTGCCTTGCAGACAATTTTGTTGTTCAGGAAGTAGAAGAGGGAACTAGGGGGCCAAACCGATGGCCAGAAAAGCCAGCTTCCAGGCAGCTTGGGGCCATGGTGTTTTGATGCTGCAAACCTCCAAGATTCCTGAAAGATGCCCAGCTTGAAGCCACCCTGGATTTGCAGCAGGACCACCTAAGGCAGCCCTTTACCAGCCTAAATCTGAGCAGATATTTTCTAGTGTGGCCCCAATCTGCCCTTTTGGGGCAGTCTGTTTTGCTTCAGGGGATCTTGTCTTTTAGATCTGATCCTAACCATCAGAGGTCCAAAACACAAATATAATCCAGTTTGAGACCACTTTAACTGCCCTGGCTCAGTGCAAGGGAATTCTGGGAATTGTAGTTTATTGTGGCACTAGAGCTCTTTGACAGAGAAGGCTAAATGTCTCAGAATCACTACAGTTCCCAGAATTCCCTTGCACTGTAGGATGGGGGACACTCAGCTTGACAACAGTACATGGGAAAGGGATTTAGGGGTCTTAGTAGACCACAAGTTGAACATGAGTCAACAATATGATGTGGTAGCTAAAAAGCCAACTGATTCTAGGTTTTATCAATAGGTGTATAATGTCTAGACTGAGGAAAGTAATAGTACCACTGTATGCTGCTATGGTCAAACCTCACCTGGAATACTGTATCCAGTTCTGGTCACCACAATTCAAGAGGGATATTGAAAAGAACTTCCTGGTGCTAAGAGTATTTGACAATAGAATATGCTGCCAAGGAGTATGGTGGAGTCTCCTTCTTTGATGATTTTTAAACAAAGGCTGGATGGCCACTTGTTGGGAATGTTTGGATTATGTATTCCTGCATGGCAGGGTGTTGGACTGGATGGCCCTTGTAGTCTTTTCCAATTCTTTGATTCTGATGTTCCAGTGCCACCTCATAAGCACACTGAACAGGAAAGGGATTAACATAAAATCAATGTTTGCAAAAGTATATTTGTGTACTGCAACTCCAAGAATCCCTATAGTAGGCCAAAAATTAACTTTTGTAAGATCCGAATAGAACCTGGCAGATGATTCAAAGAATAAATGGATATTATGGTCTTTCATTCATTGGGAGCCTTTCTGCTATGCTTCTATTGGAGCCAGCAACAGTAGAAGCAGTGGTTATATTGCAAGCAGCTGACACAATTATTAGTCATTTAGAGTCAGCCCATGGAACTGAAGAGACTCCAGCTGTTTCTGCAGTTTGATCACTCACAAACTGGGAAGGTCCTATGTTGATCCTGACCTGGGTTAACTAAACCTGGGTCAACCAATTGTTTTCACCAGATGAATGATTGGGACCTTTAATCTTTTTGAGAGAGAGAGCCACCCTGCAGAGAAAACCTTTTGAAAAGTTTTAATTTCAGCTGTGGCTCAAGTGTCTCATGGAACCTGTTTTTTAAAACTCACAATGTTAACTTGCAATGTTTTCTTCAACAAAATACAGAATGTTTTTAACAGGTGTAAACAACGAGGTTGTTACCATAGTAAGTTGCTTAATAAAAATAACTTTGAGGTCTCCACCTATGCAAATAGCCTTAGGCAAATTCAGAACAATCTATTTTGTTGTTTTTTTAAAAAAAGCACAGATGTTTGGAGCCTGGTTTTTTTAAATATAAAATATACCCAGGAGCCATCATTTATCTTGTCCATGTAGAAAGGTTCCTTTCCAGGTAATCTGAACCTCTTTGTCAGATAAACTACTTATTAGGTTACAGTTTGGGAATTAGCCATAGCGCCAGAGGGTAAAAATATTTTGTTTAATAGCAAGCTGGTGGAATGTACTTGCTGTGCTGGCATAATCTCTTTTTAAGGTAATGTCAGTTGAAGACAGAGATAAGATGTTCCTCACAATTACATTCTTTTTCTTTCTATCTTTTGCTTTTTACATTTGCATCTTTTGCATTTTACATTACACAAGATCTGGTAAGTTAGTATGCGCAAAACAGAACAGGCTCAGTAAATTTTTTTATTTCCATACACCATAAAAATCAACATTTTCACTCAAGCCATGTAGAATGTAAGTTTATAAAAATGCTTTCAGTCTGAACCACACAGTATCAGTGATGTAGTCATTCACTTGTTTATTATTCCCTTTATATTTTCCCCTCTTCCCAGGAAGACACATGGTTCCATGCCAGTCTTCCATCCACTGACTTGGCTCAGACCCACTCACCTTCAGAAGATTTGCTTCTTCATACATAATGTTTTCAGATCATGCCATAGGGCACAAATGGACAATCTGTGCCTCTCTGTATATTTGGCCTAATTTCAAACTTCCTCTTCAAGAAATCAGTTCAGTTATATCACTGATGGGGGAAAAAAGCACACCAATACTGTGTTGTAGTGATTTGAGCATTGGGCTAGGATTCTGGAAGATGAGGGTTCAAATCTCTGCTCAGCCATGGAAACCTACCAAGAGACCCTGGACAAGTCATACTCAGCATCAAAGGAAGGCAATGCCAAACCTCTACCATAGGGTTTATCAAGAAACCCCTATGGTAGAGTCACCTTAGGGGTGCCATAAGTCAGAAATGACTTGAAAGCACACAACAATAAGCAAATTTAGAATTCCAAGCCTTACAGCTCAAGGTCCTCCTCAAACTACAAACTCCAAGATTCCTTAGGCAGCAGAAATGGCAGTTAAAGCAAAACCATAACACTGTATTTGTGTAGTTTTGCTACATATTTGTAGGATTTTGCCAAACTTCCTCATGATTTGTGTTAAATCTTTACAACACACATGATCATTTAAAAAAAAAAGAATTCAAAATTCATCCATTTTTATTGAATAAATATTTCACGGAGTGAAAAGTAAATGAAAGGATTACCACGTTTATACTGATTCCTAATACAAAATGTGTGGAAAATTCCTGATTCTGAAGCAGCCACCACTGATTAACAATCTGGGTGCAGTCTAGTAGAAGTATTTCCTGGAAAACTCTATTAAAATAAATGAACTTGCTTAGAAGATGTTTTGCCAAATTCCCACTGGTTTTAACAAAGCTGAAGATGTCCTGGACTATGTTGCTATGCATTGCCTTTGGCAAAGACAATGCAACTGAATGTAGATTCATATGACTATTTTACACTTTAGAGAGCTTTGAACATAGTTTTCATGCACATCTAGAATATTACGTTGGAAAAAAATAATAAACGATGCCTTTGTCTTCTTTAGAAAAGAATGAAGAGAAAATGAAATGCATGTCATATGGTGGAAATATGTTAAACTTCAAAGAAGAAATTAGAACTAATTTTAAGAACTGCAACAAGTTTCTGATTTTCTGAGGTTTGAACATTAAGCCAGATTTAATGTTATAAAACATTAATATGTATTTCTATTGTAACTCATAATGCAGAAGGAATGTTTTTTGGGGGGATGCACATCATAAAACTTCATAAAATTTTCCCTGTGGCATTGTGTAACACTCTGAGGTGGTAGGTCCTTTAGTGTTCTTTAAATTATGAAAACAGTGCTTAATAAATAGAGCCACCAAATTCCATCAATTAATCTGATACTTTATTTCCATTTTGCAGAGGGAACTGCCTCTTCTTATGCAGACAAATACCAACAGGAAGATTTAAAAAGGAGGAACTAACAGAAAGTTTGTAGAAGTACAACAACTAGAACCACACAAACATGCACACACATACATACAAAAACGTTGGTGGGAGGAATGCCTCTGAGAGAACCCTCTAAATATTCCAGGAAAAACTAAGCATGCTCAGTGGGTTCAAAATGTTGTCAAGCCATTGGAAGTGAGAAACTAGGTAGGAGAGGGGAATGGAATTGAAAGAGAGGAATTGGGTGGAATAGGGGAAAGGAAAAAATGGTCACTTTTTCATCAACTTGTACTAAAATAAGAGCAGATGCTTACCACAACTGTAGCACACCTGTCCAACAGTTGTCCAACAGCAGATATGTAAACAATGTATACAGTCCCAAAATTATGAACAGCAAATTATAGATTTCAGAAATGCGTACTAATTAATCTAATAGACTACACACACCTCACCTAAACCACAAAAGCCTCCTGCACCCAAGGAGCTACACATACCACTATGTGCCTACATGTTTGCTTTAAAAGAGAGAGATTGAAATGCAGGTTCAAACAACTTTTCCTTTCTCTTTCTTCTCAACAGTTCAAGGCTCAAGGACTGAACAGCAATAATTGAAAGAATGAGACATCAAAGATTCAAGAGCTATAATGACTAACTGGGACCTAACTGTTCATTTTATCCATAGACACTCTGAGAGCTCTTTATTGTACCATCTGCTCTAGGTGCTCTAAAAATATCTTAGGCCCTCCTAAGCAAGGTGTACACTCCATTGAAGTATGAATCAGACTGGGCTGTATATTCAGAGAAAATGAAGCCACAGATGCAAACATCAGGAATAAACTCTTTCAGAACATGGTCACAAAAAACTATGATTAAAGCTTCTGTCTAGTCTTTTTGGTTGTATAGAACCATATTTTGCCAGATGCAAAACAGCTGAAGCTGAACTGAACAGTTCTGCTGAAGCCAAGAAATTTATGAAAAAGGCCTAGATCTCAGGTGTTACGATCTACAACCTTTTGCAATGATTGCGCACCACTCAGCAGCAATAAATAATGCACTTAAATTTGAATCTCTTTTCCTTCTGGATGTCAGCCCACAAGTAAATCGTTTCCTTTCCAAATCCTTAGGCTTGGTAAAAATGAAGATGAAGGAATTGTGTGTATACACTTAATTGGGAAGAGCAAATGATGGACTTTGACTACAGTACAAAATCTCAGAGACTTGGGTGAGGTACAGACCTCCCCTTTGGGGCGGTCTGATCCCTCCTCCGCTTTTTGCTCTGGATTGAGGCCAGGGCATCCTCACCGGCAGCCCTACGCCTCCAATCCAGAGTTTTTCCGGGCCACGGAGAAGCGGAAAAATGCACAGAAAAGGGGTGTCCTTGGGGCTTCGTGTCCCTGGACACCCCAACAGCTAGAGCCATGGGAGAAAGGGGCCATCCAGCTCCTTTCTCCTTGGCATTGTTCCCACGGCTGTTTGGTTGCCGCAGGAACGATACACATGGCGAAAAGGAGCTCCATTTCGGAACTCCTTCCTGTGCCACAGCCAGGCTGCCATAAGTGGCCTGGGGTGGCATGGAGATGTCACGCACATGCTGCGCTGTTTGGACGTGGCGCATGCATGACTTCGTCATCATGCACCCTATATGGATGGCGCCACGTAATGATGGTGTCATCCACATGAACTAGAGTTAGGGAGTGTGCGGTTGATGTGTGCTTCCTAACCCTTGAATTGGCACCGGTATGCTGCTTAATGGTGGTCTGTACCATGCCTTGGACAGAAATCCTACACAGTCAAGCATAGCATAAGAATTCTGCATATGGAACTCTGCTGCATGTCCCCTGTCATCAGCTTCAGGACTCACTGTGTTGCTATGATAGTCCCTCCCGCAATGCCCTTTCCATGGTGGGGGGAGGGGGGTTGGAGAAGCATTTGGCTCTGTTTTCATAGCCAGACACAAATTCAGGATGTCTTCTGCCAAGCTCCATTGAGATCTTCCAGCAGGCTGGTGATATCATCAGTCTGCATTTGCCCATAGGAACACAGCCAGATGAAGCTAGATGCTTCTCCAATCCTCTCTGCTCTCCATCAGCAACATAACGGCCATGGAGGAACTATTACATTGCAGCAGTGAGTCCTGAACGTGAAAGAAGAAAGGGAATACCAAACTCCACAATAATAACAGCATACTCAAGAATAAGGTAGACTTATGCTTGCTTATGTCACTAACAAGGCGCCCTCCTGTTTTATTCTACAGCACTCTACATGCTTGAATTTTAAAGGAAGTAGTAGAAGAAGAGAAAAATACATTTCATGTGCAACATATAATTCTTTATTATTGTGTAACCTTTAGCACTGAGTGATGTGATCATCCATACGGAGAATGCATCCTAGACACATGCTCTAAACAAAGAGCAATAGTGTTTGGAGTTGTATGTTTTCCTCCTGTCCAGTCAAATAAGGAGCCAACTTCCAGGAAGTTTGGTCACACTCCTGGCTTTACTAGAGAGCTTTTCAAACATGTCTCAAATGTGCTCATATGGGTGGTCTACCTACCACAGGATTTCCAGCAGTAAGCTACTTTGTTTACCAGTGCAAGTATGATAACAAACTGTGTATACAGGCTGAAAACAGATTTTATTATTGTTAGTAAGAAGGAAGAAAATAATGAACCATAACAAAATGTATCTGTCTTTTGCAAAACATATTGTTCTTTTGCATTTACTTAAAAACAAACACACACATTTCAGTTAAGCCTGGCTCTTCTCTGTAGAAAGACAGATGTTAACTGGTCATTAGTTTTTTTGAAGAAAACAGAGATGACTGATTCTTAATCTTAAAAATAAATAAATAAAATACATGGCCATATGTGGGCAAGTGTTTCGGGTCAAGATGGTAAGCAACAATATACAAAAATAAAACTGATTATACATGCCTTTGAAATATAGTGGGGGAAAGGAATAAACACCACTATGAAAAACAATACTACCAACTACTTTGAAAGAATATACAACAATGCTGGTTAAAATTCAGTTTTGGCCATCATTTATAACAATGCTGGCTAAAAGTCAATTATCTTTGCTTGTCTATTCATGGAGTCATTTATCAGCATCCTTCTTCATGGTTCTGTAGTGGGATGTTCCGCAGAATACAGATAAGCTCTTACTAGCGTTGAGTTCTGCTAAGCCACAATTTCTCAGGATCTGCAAACATTAGGTTTTTTTGTTTAGTATTTATACATACACACACATATATAGAAAACATTCAGGGGTAGTTATGTTGGCCAAAATCTTCTGATGCAAAAACATGGAGACTTCTTGAGGAATTCATTGTTCTCTGTCTACAAAAAGGCCTGTGACCTCACTGGAATGGGGATATATTGGATTGCAAAAGAGGGCTCCCTGTTGAAATGAAAATGGACTTTAAATTTCCTGGACTTTGAAAATCTCCCTATTGCCACATGCCAGAAAGAGGAGGAGCCTGCCTGCACAAAATATATCCTCCCCACTATACTATCTTTACTCAGGACTGAAAAAACATGCAGGCATCTGACTAACATCTCCAATTGTTTTTTCCCCTCCTGTTTGGTTTGTAACGTCTTGCCTGATGAGGAAGCCCATGGAGCTTCAAAAGCTTGCAACAAGTGTGCATTTTGGTTGGCCAATAAAGGTAGCCCTGATGGATTTGTTTGTGTGTGTGTGTTGTTGTTGTTGTTGTTGTTGTTCTGTGAACTGAAATAATTTTTCTTCCATTCAAGATGGAAAAGTCCTACTGTTTGCAAAACCACTGGATACAGTCCCCATATTTCCTTGATATTTCAAGGAAAGGTCATCGGCCTTTCAAACTACAGAGGCTCATTGCTAATTCCCATGCAACAAATTTCTCCAGCATGACTCCCTTCAGATGTTTTAGACCACAACTTCCATCATTATGTATTAATAACCAACTAAGGCTCCTGGGAGTTCAGTTAAAAGGTTTTGGAGTAATAGTGAGGGGGAGAGGGGGAGAGAAGGAGACTGATACCACGTGAGTGCTCAATATTGGGACTGTTATAGACTGTCACTATCACATCTGTAGAGTAATGGGGTGGCTATGCAATGTTTGCTTTTTGATCAGGTTTTCTGTCAATGAAAATATGCCCTCTAACAATAGCCAAAAGTGATGTTCTCTTGCTAAAATTGCAAGTTGTTTTTATGCAGCTGTGGAACAGCTACCCGTTGGAGCTGGGAAAAGCAACCTTGTTACACTGTGGCATTAAGAGGGAATTTAAAGTTTTGGGTCATTGTGGTGGTTGGTATCCCCTTCCACCATATGCAACAGCCAAAGCCCTCCTGTTTGATCATATAGCTGTTGCATCTCTCCCATGGCCTTTTCAGTGGCTGATGTGAAACAGAGGACTCAGGGAACTGATTGATTATCCCCCCCCCCCCCCCAGCCAGATGCAGAACAATGAAATCTTAAACTTCAGATTCTGGGGGATCCTTGTAGATCTTGGCAGAAGAGATCATTGGTCTATGTCTAGCTACACCGAGATAGCCAGAGGCTGCTTTAATCCCACCCCTGCTCTGCACCAGCTGCTGAAGAGGCATGGGTGGGGCTTCAGAGGCTAAAAAAGTGGGAAAAGGTTGAGAGGAGAGTTGCAATGTGGTTCTGCCTGGATTTTAGCCTATAACTCCCAGAATTCCCTTGTCAGCTTGCCCGTTGGCTGGATGAGGGAATCTATGAATCAGAGTTTGAAAGAGTAATGCTTCAAAGCTTGTTTTTTCCCCCAATATGGACTTCACTTTGTACAACTTTGAACTGCCACTATGTCCATTTTTAAAAAAAAATTGTAAAGATTTCTTAATAAACCCAACTTGCTTAGTGCAAAACTACATATCTGTAAGGAACGGCTGTTTAAGAGCACATGTCTAAATGAACATGATGGCAAAGGACCAGCTAAGCCAATGCTAGGCCAGTTGAAGCTGTGCTAAATTCACCCCCTTCCCAGCCTAAGGGTATTGGAGAAGGACAACCTGGCCTACTTTGTGCCTGCATTGTGGTTGTGCCCCTGGGCTGAAGAAGGTTTGGATTTGGCATGACATGGCTCCTCTCTCAACCTGTCTTTTCTCTGTCGCCTCCTCCTTTGGCTTTTCTGCCCACTGATCTTAGCCAACAGAGCAGTGCTTCTGGCAGATTACTTTGTCTGCAGATCTCTGAAATCAGCTGTCAGAAAAGGCCAACAGAAAGAGAGCTAAGAAATGTCTTGTGCCTATTCCAAACTCTATACAGAAGAGTCATAATTTTGAATTGTCATTGGTACTTACTATAGAAACAGGCAGCAAGTGTGAAGTGTCAGGTGCTGAATTCTCCACTGAACATAGAACTTCAGAGGGGGTGGGTAGGAACTGTACAGGAAGACTTCAAAATACCTGAAAATAAAAATGTACTCTAAAATTATCTTTCCAAACATTATCAACATGCCACATGCCAACTGCCTTCAAGATTGTTCTCTCAGCCTGGGAGAGGTTTCATTTAAAAAAAAAAATCCTATACATACAATTTGAGAACTTAATAATGCTTCTATACTTGTCACTTTGTATGTGTTAGAGGATCCAGCTGAAATGTACACAATAATGAATCTGGCAGACTATTTATACAAGTGAAACGTGGTGAAAAGTTCAAGCAATATCCAAGGATCTCTAAATATGGAAGTACCTGCCAAACCTCTGACAGCAATACCACAGCAATCTTTTAGTGTAAAACATTCAACAGCAAAAATGAAGAGGTAATTGAATAAAGCTTGCATAGGTGGATAATAATCTTGTTTATCAAGTTTTTTCTTCACTGTCCTTCCCTCTCCACCCTCCCACCCAAACAGAAGGGCCGGGGAATTATGTGGCCCTCCAGATATTGTTAGACTACAAATTCCATCAGCCTCAATCAGTATAGCCAATGGTGAGCAATGGTGGTAGCTGTAGTTCAACATCTAGAAGGCTGCATCTTCCCAATCCCTGGGATATAGTATAGCATATAGTATAATTTCTTCAAGACAATGGGCAGGAGGGTGGAACAATATCTTGAAGGTGTACAGATAATCTAAAGCATGACTAGTACAGTCGGCTCTCCTTATCCATGGATTTTGTTATCCATGGATTCAAGCATCCACGGCTTGAAAATGTTTTTTAAAAAGTATAAATTCCAAATAGCCAAGCTTGGATTTTTCCATTTGATATATGAAGGACACCATTTTGCTATGCCATTGTATTTAACAGGACTTGAGCATCCACAGATTTTGTTATACATGGGGGTTCCTGGAACCAAAACCAAATGGATAACAAGGACCCACTGTCACTAGATCAAGGGGGCTGCTATGTGCAGGTGATGGTGGGGTGGAATGAGGGCACTGCCCTCTCCTTAGGAATTCTGCTTCTCTAAATGACATTTTTCTTCAGTTCCCCAAATTTATAACATTACAGTAATATAAAGCTTTACTTAAGCTTTTAGAAATACAGTTTAGGCATCCAAAAAGGGGGGGGGGCAGGCAAAGTTACCAAGGGAAGATAAGTGTTTTAGTGCCCTGAGTAGAGAGGTCAGTCTCTGGGCCATGCTGGCCAATGGACATGCTTCCAGAACATGCTCCTTATCTCCCCCCTGCATCTCTGCTAGTGAGCAGGCCCCCATCACTGTGTCTGATGCAAAAATGGGGCACAAGGCCATGTGGCACAGCCATGTGGGTGGCTAAACACCCAGAGTTTGCTGCAGAGATTCCAGAAAACTCTGCAGCAAGCCAGTAGCATCACTGGGGGGAGTGCAGGCTGAATTGGGTGACACCCCAGAAGTGGGGTGACACCTAGTGGGCTCCCCACCCCCCATAAGCACTGTTTTGGCCCTCACAGGTGTTGCTTCAGCTTGTGGAGCCACTGCTCCACCTTAAGGGAGCTGCTTGCCCCCCCATGGGAGCTCCTTGGGATTGCGCCAGCACACCTTGAGGTCATGTAGGAGCTCCTCAGGGCCACACTGGCACTCCTCAGGCTCATGCAGGAGTTTCTCAGGGCTGTGGCAGCACTCCTTAGGCCCATGCGGGTGTCACTCATAATAATAATAATAATAATAATAATAATAATAATAATAATAATAATACATTTTATTTTTATACTGCTTTTCCAAAAGATCAAAGCAGTGTACACATAATTTAAAACCAGTTACAAACACATCATAAAATAGAGCCATGGGTCATGGCTCTGGCCTATGAGGCATGGCTCTGGCCCTTGCAGATTTCATTCCAGCCTGCCTGGGTGCTGCTGTGCATCACCCACCCTGGAAACCCTACCAGAAGCCTGGGGCCGGAAGTCCCGCTCACCCTGGAAGTCCTACCCACCTGCACAAAGTGTCAAATTGGTCCACATTAAAGGCTGTTTACCCCAGGATTGAGCCAGATCCACCAGATCTGGCCTGATCCTGGTCCCAGGGTTTTGGTCTATGTCATCCAAACAGGATGACATGAGGCCAGGGGGAACACAACAAGCCTTTTGCTCCATGCAGACAGCCCCTAGAAATGAATGATTTTTGCTGTTTCGCTCTCTCTCTGCAATGTTAGAAATTTGCACAGAGGAAAAAAAACTGATGGGGGGAATTTCCATTAGGAGGGAAAGTGCCTTCATCCCCCCTCCTCATAGGGACCCACTTCTGACTGCAATCCTGTGTTTGTTTAGCTGAGAGCAAGCCTCATTAAATTGGACCTATCTCTAAGTGGATATATCTAGGTCTGCACCATCATAAGTGCTTAGATGGTTCTATGTAAGGGATGAAAATGGTTCTCCAGATGTTTTTGGACTACAAGTCCTAGTATCACTAGCTAACATAGCAAATACTAAGGAATGTTTTAACAAATTCTTGGAGCTCAGGCTATTCATCCTAGTTTGCTTAAGCCAGGGATGTCGAGATTCTTTTCAGTTGGCAGCCCAGACCAGTTCCTCAACTGGCTCACAAGCTTCTTCTTTTATCTGCAGTCACTAATGAAATATAGGAGATAAGGTGTTGTTTAAAACTTAGGAAGCCACTGTAGGAAACTGAGCTCTGATTTGCAGCTGGGGATAGCCGCTTCATTGACAGTTCAAGGCTTAAACACCACTTATTAAACAATGTTTCTCCCAAGCTATAAATTTTCTGGTTTCTGTTTTCCATAGTGACCATTGTAAAATATCTGTTGTCCTAATAATTGCCTTAAAACTGCATTAACACAGGAAAACTGAATAAAAAGAATACTCACAAAATTACTCATCCTCAGCAAGAAAGGGTGTCTTGATATATTAACTACTCTGCATTTTTTTCATAATGTGGGACTTGTAAAAAATCATTTTTACAAATAACGTGCAAAATAGAATACCTTTTTTGCATAAAAACAGAATATTTTGTACTAAATATACTGTTTTGTGCTGTGAAATGCTTTTTTACACACACACAAAACGCAATGTGTTGTTTTTCATAAAAAGTCCCAGAGTGCAAGAGAAAAAAAAATGCATGAGAAAATGCACAAAAATTCTTGTAACCTCACCTAACAGGAAAAAACTCTAAATGATTGATTCTTCCATGTAAGAACAAATAAGTAAACATTTATATCCCTGTACCTGAGTTGCCTTTTAGCATAGAAATGTAACTGTCTGGTGATTTTAGCTCTCACAAAGTTCCAAAACACACTGCAGAAATAATCCAGTTTGACACTGGTTTAACTGCCCTGGCTCAGTGCTAGGGAATCTTGGGAATTGTAGTTTATTGTTGTACCAGAGCTCTATGACAGAGAAGGCTAAATGTCTCATAAAACTACATTTCCCAGAATTCCCCAGCATTGGGCCAGGGCAGTTAAAGCAGTCTGAAACTAGATTATTTTTGCAGTGTGTTTTGGACCAAAGTTACTTAAAGATAGGCTATCTATGAAGTCTATATCGATCCTGTATATCCTGTATATGTGTATATGGACTTTATCATACAAGGCTTGAAAAATGGTATTACAGCAGGGTAGTAGCATCTGTGGCCGTACTTTATACCACAACACTGTGTCTGTCCAGCAGTTGATATATAGTCCATCCATTGCTGGAGTGCTCCTTCTCATTGATGGGCAAAACCTGTCAATGCCTCCCAATCATGCTACCTTTCCATTGCTGATGCACACATAGTATGTTCCTCCCAATATGTGGGCAGTCATGTGTTGTAAGTGGGTGTGATGCTGCTCCTTTCCCCCCCTTCCCGCTTGTTATTCCCAAGCATGCTGTTTTTCTTTTCTTCTTTTTCTATTTTTATTTCTTTTTTACTTAGTAGATTGTCATGCTTGCACAATTGCATTAAAAAGAAAAATAAATATGGACTGCAGGGCATGCTGGGAAGGGCATAGGGCAGAGAGGCTGGGCTATAGAGGCTATTGTGTGGAAGGCAGAGGCTGGGACAGAAGCAGCAAGACAGTAATTTGGAAGAGCTGTGTGATAATGACTGCTCTGTTTACATTTCCTAGACTAATACAATTATAGTACTTTACCAGCCCTAGTGTGATGAAGTCTTATTTATTCATATGTATTCTGTACTCATTAGAAAATTGACTTTTCATAGAATGACTGATACTACCTTGCATTTATTCCAGCAAGTTAGACTCATCTAAGCGTTGGCACCTATGGTGAAATTTGGAGGAACTTGGAAATTTATGCAGGTTCTAGACAGAGGAAGATGATAGGAACCTGTCAATATTTGTTACAGTGTATATGATGTAGTGCACGCACACACACACACAGGAAGAGCAGCCCTTGAGATGGAAAAATTGTTGAGTCCAGGGTAAAAATAGCACACAACTCTCTGTCTCTCTTCCTCTTTGCTTCCCTGGCCTCTTTAACTTGTTCGTCCCTTGAATCTGCTTCACAATGTCAAAGCATCATGAAACTGAGAAGAAAATAAAGAGAAATATTCACAGCTATAATCTTCTCCTGTGAACCAGTAACATCACTAGGGGTGTGGGGGTGCGGACCACATCGGGTGACACACTGGAGGAGGTGACATCCAGTGGGGGCCCCCTCCTCCCTGAGGTGCGCCATGGCATGCATCAGGGAGGTGGGGGACCTGCTGTCCCCAGTCCCTGCCCCATGTGGCTTTACTTTAGAGTAAAGCCATGTAGAGCAGGGATGCCTCACCTGTGGCTTTACTGTAAAGGTAAAGCCCTATGGGGCAAGGAGGGAGGGGCCTCTTTTGGCTCTGCCCCAACCCACATCACTGATGCCTGCCCCCTCACTGGGTGACAACCCTCTGCAGAACACCGCTGCTGTGAATATGTGTTCATAGTTGTGAAGAGATACTGAGTAATTACACACATGAGACATCTCCTCTTCAATGTCCCCAGCATGTGCAAAGGCTTTCACCTTACCCCTGTGAAAAGACACCCACTGACAACAGAGTCATGGCCTTTTGTTTTCACTTAAATGGGTGCTACATTTTTCTGGAAATATATTTAGCAATACATGTGCTGTCTCATTTCCTTTGTTGACCGTTCAAAAATATTACTGGAAAACCATTTTCTGTTGCCTGAGATGGCCTTTGGAATTCTTGACAGTGAAATATGAGAAGAGGAAACCCTGTTATCTCCATTCCTTTGGACAGCAGGCTCTCAATAGGAAGGGTGATTAACTCATACCCACTACTCAGTGTTTAACCATTTCTCAAGACAGAGTGGGAAGGGGCTCAAGCGTTTCTGTAAATCATAGCTTGTAGACAGCCCCATCCACATAAATTCAGAAAGGTATGAGGAGTTTCTTTATGTTCCTAGGTGGGCATAAGAACCCAGAAACCCACCTTATACTAAATCAGAGTATATTTTTTCTGGTTAAGTATGAAAGGAATAGCTATCTAGGTCCTTCCCCAGCCCCTGGAGATGCCAACAATTGAATGTAGGACTTTCTGTATACAATTGATGTATTTTACCACTGACCTGTGGCCTTACCTTTCTTCATTATCACTATACATTCTGGAATTGAGTCCTGGTATAATCTGAACCTAGCGTGCTATTGTAGTATGAGCACTGGTCTATGGAGATTATCACATGAGGACAGAATAAGGATGGGATTGCTCACCTGTCCTTATCCCATCCTTAACCCCGATGGCACAAAAGGTTTTTAAATTGTTGCCGATTTCATCATTAACCGCCATTAAACTGTCATTAAAGCAGCATTGTATTAATGCAAGCTTCCATTAATACAAAATGCTGGCCAATGTTGCTTAAATACCAGGTTAATGATGGGATTGGCATGACTTCAGCAGAAAGCCTTTAGCACCATCACAGTCATTTGCACTTCCTTGATGGGATAAGCATGAATGCAGTCCTTTCTGCAATCACACAGGAAGGATGGGGCAGTGACAAGACAGGGACAGGGTTTCTTTGGCACAACGCTTCTAAATGCTGTGCCAAAGAAATGGCATGACGCTGCCCACTGTTTGGTCGAGTGGGCAGCGTGAGGCCGGCATCGAGGTGGAGTCAGGGCAGGCGGTGGCCAGTCCCCACACCCCCACTCTGCCCTGATGCCAGCATTTAGTCCCTAAGTGAAAGATAGAAGTTGGTAGCATGAGCTTTTGTAGACTCAAGCCCACATCCTCAGTTATTCATCTTTTGGAATATTTAGATCTTTGTTTTCAGGTTAAATAAGGTATTTTAATAATCTTGTTTAGGGATTTTGAAAAACTTAGGCCTAAGGTGTATCTGCAGTGGGGGGAAAATAATGCATTTTGACACCACATTAAGTGTTGTAGCTCCATCCTATGGAATCCTGGGAAGCATCGTTTTACAAGCTCTTTAGCCTTCTCTACCAGTGTGCTGGTGTCTCACAAAACTACAAATTCCACGATTCTGTAGGATGGAACCATGGCAGTTAAAGTGGTGTCAAACTGCATTACATCTACAGTGTAGATGCACCACTAGAAATACTGTACTGTATCTTCTGTAATGAAATATAAGTAATCTAAGTAATGAATTTAAGAAAGAAATTAGTAAATATTGCAGGGCCAAGGGATGCATGCCCCTCAAGACACTGGACTGCAATCCACACCTTTCTTGACTACTGTGAGTGCTGGCCAGGAGTGATGGGAGTTGCAATTCAAAAACATCTGGAGGGCAACATATTCTGCAGTCCTAAAATAATTAAACGAAAAAAGGAAATATTTAGTTCCTTTTGAATGAGTTGTCTCTGATACAATTTGAGAGCTTCTCCAATCAAAGTCTAACTGGGTGTCTTTTGCAGAACATGGTATCAGAACAGAGTATTGTCTGCTTGTTTTCGGTGTGTTTTTTTTTTAAATTTAAACTGGTTAGCCGTATTGGGGTCTACTTGAGGAATAGGTGTGACGGAAGACCTTTAAAATAAAATAACATAAAATCCATGATGAGCAATTGTGCGATCTTTGCCTTTAAAGATTTCTGGGATAATCAGTCAACTGTCTTCATCTTAAATAAAGAATCAGAACTCCTTTGACCTTTTGGCTCTTGAATACAGTATCTTGAGTTGCACAATCTGGCCTGTCAAAAGGAAGCTGTGTATCAACATCTGGCGATCCTTTCTGTGCTTTGTGATTTCTCCTGGTCATTTCTGGTGCCATTAAGTTTCAAAGAATCACTCCTTAATTGAGGTTGCTTTATCAGAATACATCATTTTAGAGTGAAGGAGAGGATTGCAAATGATCTTGTAGCTCACTAAAGCCCAGCTCCTTGTCCTTTGTTAACAAGCTTTTGTCTCCATCTGCTTGGCAAAGGCTTCTCATCCCCCCCATCCCCCACCCATCAGTCCTTACCCACAGAGTTGCCCATCTGCCATAAAACCATTAGTGGGAGATTTCTTTTTCTTTTTACAGTCTGAATGTGCTTTTCAAATCATCCATTTTCAGAATACAAAGCAATATAGAGTGGGGAGAACACAAACAAATTCCAAAGCAGAGAGGTGTACACCACAGTTTTTCTGTGGATGTTGTGCCTTTGTGCTTGTCTTCCATTTGAATTCCGCCTTCACAGTGCTCCTCTGTAGCCAAGTTGTTCTTCTATTTGTAGATCTATAGAGGGCAGCATTGATGAGCTGTCAGAATTCATTTTGTGCTAATAACCATTTGGGGAAATAAATTAAACTAAGAGTCCCTTTGTGGAATTCAAAAATTCCACAAAGACAAAAGTTTCAATCTATGAACCAACATTGTTGTTATTCATAGCATGCTAATTAAAAAGCAGGCTGGGGTGGGAGAGTTATCAAAATGTACATTTTTATATATATGAAAAACCTCTTAGACTTTTCATCATGGGGCAGAAACCAATTTTGTGACATTCTAGAAAAGGAATGAATAGTTAGAGCAATTGGGTTTCATTTTTAATTATGGAAAGGCTCCAGAATAAAGGAATATATGATGTGCCCTGAGGCCGCCTGCATATTTTACTCTCGGGTTACCTCTAATTTAGCTATTGAAAAGCAAGAAGGGAACTCTTGCATAGAGGAACATGCCGAGTCTATCTCAGTCCATCATTCGCTTGGCTCTGCTCCACAGGACAAGAAGTCCTTTTCATTCAGGTGTGTTTATGAGGGGCAAACCTGACCAGTTGTTAAGGCCTCTTTGTATTTTAAAGTGATGGTGTAATAAGTTATATTAGAGGGCTGAAAAAGGGACATGTCTTTTATCTTTCTGAGTCTCCACCTCCTCTTCTTTTTTTCCTATATTTCTCTGCACACATACACAAATGACCCTTTTTTTGGAAATGAAAGAGACACGGGATGTAGTAATTAGAATGCTGGACTGGAATTTCAGAGACTGAGTTCCTGTTCCTGTGTGAGCTATGATATTTACTCACAGCTTGGGCCAGTCACTTACTTTCAGGCTGCATTCGCACTGCAGAATTAATCCAGGTTGATTCCATTTTAACTGTCATGACTCAATGTTATAGAATTCTGGAATTTGCAGTATGTTGTGGCACCTCTCATCTCTGACAGAGAAGGCTAAATGTCTCACAAAAAACTACAATTTCCAGAATTCTGAAGCACTGACCATGGCAGTTAAAATGGTGTCAAACTGGATAATTTCTGCAGTGTGGATGTAGACTCAGTTTGACCTACCTTGCAGATAAAGCTGGGAGAAGCAAAGTCATGTGTGGTGGCCCTGAGCTCACTAGAGGAGAATCAAGATATAAATGTAAACTTATGCCTCTAGCTTGGAATGAAATGGCTTAGTACAAAAGAGTGATACCATCATGACACTTAAAAGAATGGGCAATTACACTACAGATAAAGTGCAATAAATATTGCATATTTATCCTCTCTTTTCTCTAGAAAAATAGCACTCAAAATGACTAACAGATGTCATTAAAATGAATTAGTCTATAGAATGATTACAATTATCACAATAATCAACGAACATAAAAATGGGCTTCAAACCAATTTGAAGATTTGTATCTTTCTATCCTCTTTAAAAACAGTGTGTAGAGAGATCTTGTAGTTACCTTAAAGATGCTACAAGATCTCTCTACATACTGATTCTACAGATTAATATGACTATATCTTTGAATCATCCCTAAAAACAGTGAGAGTAGTAGCTGGTCACAAATGTGAGAGGAGTGGATTCCACATTGTGCGTACAGCACTGGAGAAATCCCTCATCAGCTCATCAAATGGGTCTCTTGGTTGATGATATTCTCACTTGGATCTCTCCTAATGACTTTAACATATGGATCATCATAATGAGACAAGTCCCAAGCCACTGGTCATCTGATAGTTGAATGTACAGTCCGCCTTCTATACCCACAGGTTTTGCATTCGTGGATTCCACCAACTATCCCTTGAAAATGATTTTTTAAATCCAAAAAGGAAACTTTTGAGTTGTTTGCCAATTTATATAAGGGATGCCATGTTACTATGCCATTGTATATTATGAGACTTAAGCATCCATGGATTTTGGTATCCACGAAGGTCCTTGAACCAAATCTCAGTGAATACTTAGGGCCCACTGTACCCAATTATAGATGCTGGATCATGGGGAAGGGATGGTATCTATCAGTTGGGGTCACACCACCACTTTTTTCTGGGGACCTCCATATGCCCCACCAGTATGTCAAAGCCTCTAGGGCATCCTAGAAGAATAAAATGATAATGAAAAGATATGGCTTTCCAAATCAATTGTTTTCATTACAGCCAGAAAAAGGTAAGAATTTCCACCTCTGAAAGCAAGGAGATGTATAGTAAAGGAATGATGAATGTATAACTCATTTGTTTTGGAATGATGCAAAATTTAGCAAAAGGGCCCCACTGAGTTGGATTTGTCATTTGTTACAAAATAAGTGCACCCTCATAAACAAATCTCAGCTTTCCATTTTGCAGTTTATAAATCCTGTTTAGGACTAAATTTTAATTCTGTTTCCACCATATTCCAAACTGCCATGTGATTCAGCCTATACTGTGCAGTCTGTGTGCTGCCTTGTTAGATTTATCACATTATAGGCGCAGTACAGACTGCCCAAAAATGGTGGTCTGCCGGAGCCTGCTTTTCCTCTGCAGGGAAGCCACAGCTGCCAAACCGCGTGGCTCCTCTGCGGAGGAAAAAGAACCTGCAAAAAGCGGGGTTCTTTTTCCCCTGCACCAGTTACGTCATGAATGCACCAATGACGCACTTGTGATGTAACTAGTGAGGCACAACATGTGGACGCTGTGTGCCCGTTACATTATAATGGTGGCGCCCATGTACACAGGGTGCCACCATTATTGCGTCGCCAGTAAGTGCTAGGGTTAGGGACTGTGCAGTTGCCAGACGGTCCCATAACCCTAGCACGGCACGAGCATGGTGATTTAGCGCCATGTGTACCGCACCATAGTTTAACCAGGTCTCTTGAACTAGGTCAATCTGCAGTTCCTACTGACACTTGCAGATGATACAGGATAAATGTTAGTGCGCTGTTAGGTCTATATGGAGAACATGAGTGGAATTTTCTATCCAGTATTTGTTTTCTGAACAAATGATGCCACACTTCAGCCACCCCTCTAAATGTTTTAGGCTACAAGACCTATCAGTCTATGAAAAATGAAAAGGAATTGTGGGAGTTATTGTCTAAAACATCAGTGAAATACCAGTGCATTTAGTATTTGAAGAAGGAGGTAATGTTTTCTCTCCTTTCCCAATCTTCCCTCCATGGGATTGTGGTAACATCTGTATTAGGAGGGCGAGGGAGTATAAAATGGCTGACATATGTCCTAAAAAACAAGACTTACCCCCAAATACTTCAGTAGCAACAGGGTTTTCTTTGCAAGGTATGTACAATTAAAATTAAATTTTTCTTTTTGGTCCTCTTCATCTTCTTTTTAAGACTGTGGCCCATGCATCTTTCAAATTCCTGTCATGGCATGACACCAACAGTGCATACGCAGTTCACATCGTTCACACATACCATGCCCAGCAGTGTGCTTTCCTTTTCCATTTAAAAGAAAGCCTCCCAGTATTTAGATTCATTTTCAATAGCAATAAGGCTAATATATTCCAGTGCTTGAAAAGGTATGAATTGCAGCCATAGATTCTGAGCTGGTTAAGGTACAACATCAGCATTTCTACACCTACTTTTTAATGCATTCCAGATGGCAATAATAAAAGTGTGTGACAAGTCTTAGCAAAACAGAATCTGTCTTTTTGACATTAATTAAGGTTGCAGCATAGATAATGTAATTTTGTGGGTAGGTAGGGCTATTTTCACACACATACACTACATACACATACACACATACCCCATGAATAATAAATGTGAGAGATGAGAAGTTGCCTCAATAGTTGTTTTACAAAATGGTAGCAGAGAAAGCAGTAGTAGTTAAGAAGAAAAAATAGTCTTATGACACCTCAAAGACTAACAAATTTACATCCATATACAATCTGTACTGAAAATCTTTGCTGAAAACATGAAAATCTATCCTGAAATAAATTGGTTTGTCATAAAGTTCCACCAGGTTGGTTTTTTCCCTTCCCTTTATATACTGAAGCAGACTAACACAGCTATCTCTTTGAAAAGTAGCAGTAGTTGTTATTCTTAGTATTAGTAAAATTCAACACATTTCTTAAAAAAAACAACAACCAGAAATTCTGTTGCAACTATTAAAATATTCAAAAGTTTTAAACAATAAAAACATACCTATAAAATCTACCTATATGATAGAGACGTAAATAGTGTTCATAGTGTCATAGACATAGGTATGTGGAACTTTCAAAAAATTTCAAATAAGCAATAATTTACTCTATTTCAATGATGTTATTTGTACATATGAATCCCAAAGTAAGCCATTGGAACCATTGCTTTATTAATTTACTAGACAAAAATAGCCCATCAGCCCACCTTCCACCAAATGGATTTCCCATAGGCCATCAAAGGAGCAATTGTAGCTTATGAATTCTATTTCCAAATTAAGTTTTTGAATAGATAGATCCTTTAAAGTTGGGACTAAACACAGAGCAGATTCACTGACCCATTCACATAAGAACCAGTGGCTGCCACTGCACTGTAATATAGGAAGGAATAATAAAGATTCTACTTCTGAACTTGTGGGGTGCTTTCCCCACATCACCAAGTTTCAAGCTTCAAGTGATGATTTCTATGTGTCCACAAGCCATCAAAATTATGTCAGTCAGGTCATTTCAAAGAGAAGCCAGACTGGTGTGTCTCTATTGAAGAACATCTTTATTTAGCTAAGAAAAAATCTATAGCTTACTAGATTTACTTCCCATCATCCCAGACAGAGATGACTAGAATCAGTTTGTATGATCAGCTAGCTGTCATAAGAGCTGAATAAGAAAATGACAAGAATAAAAGAAGTGCATGGTGATTTAAACGAGCAGCATGGATCCACAAATGTCATTTATTTATTTATTTATTTTAAAAATCCCTATCCTTTTATCATGAGATCCCAGGGTAGCAAACAAGATAAAGCAATATGAACAATTTAAAGAATTGCAAATTAAAACCAGTAAATAATTTAAGCAAGACCAAAACATATTAAACAATTCAAACAAGTTAAAATAGCTCTAAAGGGCTAAAAGAACGAAAAGCATGTTGATACTTAATAGTAAAATAGGTCCCAGAAGCATTAATAAAAAGCCATGTCTTGACCTGATGCTGAAAGAAATAAAATAAAGCTCAGTGTTGGCACCAGTTCCACCCCAAGGGTAAGGCATTTCAAAAATGGGGTACCACAGCTGAGAAGGCCCTCTTCTGAGTCCTCACCCTCATATTGCCCCTGCTGGTGGATCACAGAGGAGGATCCCTCCAGCAGATCTCAGTTCTCAGGCAAATATATAAAGGAAGGGGCACAACAAGTATTGCGGGCCAAAGCTATTCAAGGCTTTGAAAGTCATCACCAGCACTTTGAAGTGAATGGACAGCCAGTGCTGTTTGTTCAGAACGTGTAATGTGTTGTCTGTATGTTACAGCACACTAATATCCAAGTTATGTCAAAGTGACTCAGTTGCCAGAGCACCTGAAGCACCTCTGATTGTAAATACTAAGCATTAAAATAGCTATGAGGAAGGAAGGACATTTAGACAATCAGGGCTTATTAGTGAATGCCACCTAAATAAAGAAATCTTAACTAATCAGTTATATTGATGGGTTGACTCAGGGTACATCTACACTGAAGAAATAATGCCGTTTGACACCACTTTAACTGCAATAGCTCCATCCTATGAAATCCTGGGATTTATAGTTTTGTGAGCACTTAAAGTGGTGTTTAAACTGCATTATTTCTACAGTGTAGATGCAGCTTTGTGAATCTGCATAAAACTGGGTATACAAAATAGATATAACATTTTAAAAGAGAGTTTTATTTTCAGGACAATGGAAAAGAGATATTTGTATGAGATGGAATGCATCTTTATAACACAATTTTGTGTATGTTTACTCAAAATAAAATCTCTTCCCCATTCTCGCTGAAGCCTTATTGTAAGTCTTGTCATCTCCTGTTATTCTAGGTATTTGATTTTTTTTAAAATTCAAATTTAAAAGAAGTGCTGAAGCAACTGAGGAGGTTAGCCATTTTATCACTCAAAATATGTTTAATTGCTTAAGAGAAACCATTAATTGGCTAAAAACAGTCAGTTATCCTTTTGAGAAAAAAATGCATCAACTAAAGGAGAAAAATCTACATATCACACTGAAACTGGAGAAAACTAACTACTCAAACTCTAATTTAATAGGCTGCATTTTTTTTCCTCCTTGAAGATCTGATAATATATTCTGATCCTCTATGGTCCTCTCTTATTTGTGTAGCTATTAATTGCAGCACTCCCCCTCCCCTTTTAAACAAGTGCAAAATATATAATGAGATTAATAGCAGGGATAATGAACATTCTGGCAAGGCACAAAAATAGTAGCGAGGAGAAAAAGAAGAGCAAGATCTGAAAAGTTAATGATCCATTAAAGTGAATACTGGCTCTGTGTAGATCCTACATGGTTCATTATTGCATAATAAATTTAATTGACAGTGATGAATTCAGCCAAGAAGGGAGCTCATCAAATAAGCAAGAACACCTCCTGTTTAATTCACTGGGCAGACACTTGGGAATTGAAAGATAATTGAATTACCATTTATTATTGATATTAATCTTTCCAAGGGTATGCTGTGACTACAGAAATGTTTTCTGATGCTTTATGGAGTGATGAAACATGTGTTATTTTCGCTATGAAATAAAGCACATATAAACCATCTTGCAATAGTGCAATTATTTTTCAGAAGATGCACTGCCCAACTGTATATACTGATAGCCCTTGTTGCTGAAACGTCATACTGAGCTAAAGTCAAGGGTGTCACAATGGAAGGGACATTAACCCCCAATAAGAATTCTGCTCCCTCAAATAAGTTTTTCCTTCCATCCTCAAATTTCTAGCCTTGCAGAAGCTAAGAATTGGAAAGTTGTTCACACCTAGAACGTCTCTAATCATGACATTTTTATCCCTACGGTGGTAGAATTGCATAAACCTGTAAGGCAAAAGGTTATGCTGGTGGTATCAGTACCACTAATAGAATCTCTCATGTTAGAGAGGCTTTTGGGGGGGGAGCTAAGTTAAATGTGCCAACTATTGGGCAGCAGCAATAGAGTGGTGTAACAATGATAGAGGATTTATCAGAAAAAATGGCAATGGCATAATAGCTAACAATTGTTAGCATCGTAAAAAAGGGAGGTACACTAACCCCCTTTTGAATGTTTTTTTTTTAACCATGAAAACTTGATAACGAAACAAAAGATAGTGCCAGAAGATGATGCTTCCAGATCAGAAGGCATTCAACAAGCTACTGGAGTACAGCAGAGGACAACTATGATTAGCACCGTGGCTAATGATGCAACTGGACTCAAGCTGAAAGGACGTTCAGGTATTCAAAACATATTATAGGAACACTCAGTGTGAGAAACATTAATCAGGAGAAGCTACAAAGAGTAAAACAAGAAATGAAATGTCTAAACATTGCAATATTCAGGGTGAGCAAGCTAAAGTGAACAGGAATGGAACATTTTGAGGCAAAGAATGACACAATGTTTTAATCAAGAAATGAAAATATCTAAGAAGAAATGGGGTGGCATTAATAATGAGGAGGGATATGGCAAAAACAGTCAAAGTGTGTAATGCAAAGTCTGACCAAGTCATATCAATAATAGTTCAGGGAAAACCTATCAATGCAACCATAATACAAGTTGATGCTCCAGTTACAGAGGCAGAAGAAGTTGCAATTGAAAGTTTCTATGCTGGAGTTCAGGAAGAAATTGATCACACACCAAATAGGACTTCTTGTTAATTAGAGGTGACTGGAATGCAAAAGTAGGAAAGAGCAGAATCAAAGATTGTAGGAAAAATTGGCCTAGAATCAGGAAATGAAGCAGGAGAAAGACTGATAGATTTTTGCAAGGCCAACAGATTGTTCATTGCAGAAACGTTTTTTCAAGCAACCAAAGAGGCAACTGTATATATGGACATCACCTGATGGCCAATATAGAAATCAAATAGGCTACATAATTGCAAGTAGAAGATGGACAAACTCTGTTATCTCTACAAAAACAAGACAAGGAGCAGACTGTGGCATGAATGGCTAATATCAAAAATTAGACTAAAGCTAAAGAAAGATATTAAACCAAGTTTATGCCAAAATACAACCTAAAGAATGTCCCTTTAGAACAGTGGTCCGCAAACTGTGCTCTTTAAGGGATTTTGGATGTCATCTCCCACAATCCCAGACTATTGGCCAACATGGCTGAGGCTTCAGGGAGCTGAAGTGCAAAATCTCTTAAAGGGCACAGTTTGGGCATCATTGCTTTCGAATTTAAAAATAATGTAAAAATAGATTTGTACTATTAACCCCACTTGGCTGGGAGCCAGAACTCTGGACTGAATTCAAGGAACTTGACATAGAGGAATTGGGGGGGGGGGACCCAATATCTGCAGCCAAAAAGAAAGAGAAGCCTCAGTGGATAACAGATGAAACTTTTCAAACAATTAAGGACAAATGAGAAACAAAAGTAAAAGGTGCAGGAATATACCTCTTCCACAAGATCTGAGAAATCAAAAGGAACCCAGGAGTGGGGATGCTCTACAACCAGCATGACAACACATTGTGTGACCAAGAACAAATAAAGATGATAGAGTCTATACACTAAATAACTATGGCGGGATACATACTGCCAGAAAGAGGCGGCTGGGAGCAGTCTCTCTATTCTGCGTAACCGTGCCGCAGCAACCAAATTGTGTGGTGTGGCTACACGGAAAGAAAAGGAGCACTAAAAAGTGCCTCCTTTTAGCGCTGCCGGAAACTGCCTGCAGCAGCGTGAGTACATCGCTGTCGCATGCGCCCATGTGGATGGTGCGCAGCAGTGATGTCACAGCTGTGCGCGCCGTGTATACGGTGCCACACAGCTATGACGTCCCAGTGACATGCTAGGGTTGCAGGGCATCTGGAAACGGCACCCCAAGGCAACCCTAGCACGTTGCCAGTATGTGCTAAAGGGCCCATTTGTACAGGGCCTATATCAATGAGATGAAAGGTTGAAAGATACATTCAAGAACGAACCATATGAAGATAAAAATACAGTTTAAGAAAATGAAGGTGAAGCTGCACTGAGAGATCTTGGGAGAAGATAATCACCGGGAAAGGCTACTCTCGGGACAGAATACAGAGAAATGGAATGGTTTCCAGTGCATTTTCTCACCCTATCTGTTTAATTTGTACACTGAACATTTCATATGTAAAGAAGAATAAGACTCAGAGGAAGGAGGTGTGAAAATTGGAGGAAGGAACACCAACAATTTAAGATATGCAGATGACACCATTAAGCTAGCTGAAAATAGCAAAAACTAAATTGAGCCTGTTGTACTTTGGACATATTATGAGAAGACATGTCTCATTAGAAAAGACATTTAATGCTTGGTAAAGTAGAAGGCAGTAGGAAAATAACAAGAACACATTACAGATGTATAGACTCAATCAAGGAAGCCACAGCCCTGAGTTTGCAAGATCTGAGCAGGGCTATTGATGATATGGTGACATTTATAGCATTGCCATGATTATCAGACTGACAGCAGTTAACAACAACTACAAGAACTGTCATATTTACTGTGTTCACATTTCCTTGAACATTGATGGGGGAGTGCATCACTGCTGGTGCTTTTGGACCATTTAGCAGCATTCATAGGTTAGTCAATAAGGATTTTAAATTGTGATTTTTAAATGATTAATTTTAAATGTGGGTTGTTTTAATATGGAGACATCTTATTTGTCCTTTTAAACTGATGTGTGTTTTAACTGATGTGTTTTAACTGCTTCTGTCCGTTAATTGTTGTTCCCTACCTCAATCCATGGGGAGAGGTGAGTAAGAAATAAACATAAACATAACAACAACAACAACAACAACAACAACAACAACAACGGAGATGCCTTTCTCTCTGTCCCACTACCCTCTCAGACTTGTTTGGTGGAAACAAGAGAGAGGGCTTCCTCGGTGGCTGCTCCCATGCTCTGGAACTCCCTTCCTAGAGACGCCAGGATGACCCCATCCCTGCTCTTCTTTCGGAAGCAGATGAAAACATTTGTTTGGTCTTTTTTATTGTTTACAAAATGTAAAACACAATTACATCACCATTCTACTTTAAAAACACAAGCTAAAATACAGATTTACAAAATTGAGGTCTCATTCAAAACTCCAAACCAAAATCTCCTGTGGTGCTGTGGTGGAACATTTTTTTTTCTATATCGTAATTTTATCTATTCCTCTTTTTAATTGTTACTATCTTAGAGTGTATGCCTTGGGCAGGCTTTTATATACTCTTTAAGTTTACCGACTTTGTACAGCACTGTGTATAATTACAGCGCTTTAGAAATAAAGTTTAATAATAATAAAAATAATAACATGGGCATGAGAACTGAAGTTAATATATTCTATAAGAGGTAACCACTTTTCCTTGAACTGCGTGCAGTTCCTTGCCTCAAAGGTTCTCCTGGCATCGTCTGCAAGCTTCACCATTAACCATCCTTCCCAGAACTTTGTCCATCATTGATCCATGGACAGATGACCTGTTTTCCAGTTTTTGGCAATGATTAATCTAGCTATAGCAACTGAAAAGGATATAATTTCTTTATGGTGGAGAAATTTATTAACAAATTGAAATATTGACAAGAGAAGCAACTCCAGGGTGGATTGAACCTTTTGCTTAGTGATGTCTGACATCAACTGAACAGTCTGTGTCCTGAATTGTTGGACAATTGGGCACTCCAACCTCTTGCCCCACAACCTCTCTAGCACAAAGATGTCTTCTTTGTCATTCGTGCTAGCTGGACAGGGGTCAGGTACCATCTGTATACCACTTTCAATATGTTTTCCCATAGGGCAGATGACTTAGACTTATAAGGAGGAACATGACCATATATGATGCCATTCTGCATCTGAAATAACCGACTCTATATCCAACTCCCACCCTGTTTTATAGAAAGTATCCCTCCCATAGGAGTTTTCAACCATCCAGTTATACAGTGCAGCTGAACCTCCCGTCACTGGTGGACCTGGGACTGTACACATTTGTTCAAGTATGGTGGATGATCTAAGGGTTTCTCCTGACCATACTATTTGGGACACAAATGAGGTAATTTGTTGAATTTGGAGCCAAGAGGGTCTAAGAGGTGACAACACATTTAAAATACTTTCTGTATTTTTAGGTCTAGAATTTTGAAATAAGTCCTGTATGGTATAGATGCCCTTATCTTCACATCCTTTAAATTGTGTGAATTTATCTGGGCTAAAAAAGGAAGGGTGTAGTAAGAATGGTCTAATTGGCACATTTTTGTGCAATCAGACTTTTTTGGACTGATAAGGTTTGGGCTTTAAAAGCTTTTTAGATATTAAGGTTTTAGAGTTTTTAACATTTCAAAGCATTGCTGTTTTAACTTTTTAAATTGTTTAATCATTTTTAAATTGTATATTTATACATTTTAATGCCTTTGTATTGTTTTAAATTTGCTGTTCACCACCATGGGTCTCTGTATGGGAGAAAGGATATAAGTGTATAAAATAAATAACTAAACCCTGCTTTGTCGGATATAATTGTGTGTCGATACCACCCACTAAACACGTACCTTTTCAGCCAGCCAGCACTCCAAACATTGGCACCACTCTCCCAGGCAGGCATAAAGTGACAGCACTTATGGCAGAACCCTAAGGGATCTCTCCATCTCCCTGTTCTTAACATATCCTGTTGGAGGGAAAAGGTTGCAAACATCTTTTTTTTTTTTTTTGTAGAACTTGTTATTTTTCTTTTAAAGCATAGAGTTTTCTAGAAATTTTGTTTTTGTACTTTTGCACAAAATTTTGAGGATTTTCACACAAGGATAATGAATGGAGGGGAAAGGAAAGGGAGAATTTAATGAAGCAATTAATAGCTAGATAGAAGCGTTTAGGTTTGATAAATTCCTGTTGTTAAATACATAACATAAAGAACAAAAGATTATAATTTAGATTATAAATTGTGATAATAGTAGCAAAGATATGAACAGAAATATAGGATATTTTCCATCCATCCATCCATCGACCTTTATTAGGCATCTCAATAGACAATATACAACAAACAATACAATACAAAATTAACTAAAATAGTCTACATGAATACTTTAAAATTTATCATCCTTAAAATCATCTAACACTAAACTCTAACCATTATTTAATTTGTACCAGATTTTTGTTGCCTCCATTAGAAAATTGGCCATCAATCGTGTAATCTGTACATTACAATCCTCCAATAAATGTACTAAAGTTATATCCTTTAAGCAGTAGTTCATTTCCAATAGTTTCTTTAGCAATTTCGCTCTCGGTTTTTGATACAGCGGGCAAAGAAATATAATATGTTGGAGAGTATCTGGAGATAGTTCACATATACATATTCGATTTGCAAAAGGGATCCTCAAATATCTACCCCTGGTGACACAGGAAGGGTGAATATTCAACCTTGCAAAGAGGAAAGCTTTCCTTGAAGCCTGAAGGGACAATGATTGAAAGTACTTTGGCATCTCGCCACAATAGGGGGGAATGCCAAATACAGAAGGGGAGCACACTCTGGGAGGAGTGGAATAAGTCATCTTGTAATCCCAACTCAATAAACAATCCTTAATTTTCTTGAGGCATTCCTCCTCAGTTAGGAGGAGTAGAGAGTCCAGACTTAGGCCCTTTAATTTTAATTTATCTTCATAGATTTTTGACCAGTTAGTATAATAATTATCAGATAAAAGAAACCAAATTAGACTAGATCTATTTGGTCTATAATGGATTTTAAGCCAAGATTTGTACTCCATCAACCAAGCTGTGGTCTCGAGTGTATCCAGACCAAGCTCAGCATATAATGTTAGGTGATGAACACATGGTGGGATAGATAACAATTTCCTGCAGAATTGTGTTTGTAAACTTTCCACCTCCTTGTTAAAAGCTGTTACCCAAACAGATATACTATATAGTATTTGTGGTCTTATTTTGGTTTTATAAATTTTCATAGCTGCAAGGATATCTTGGTTTCCCTTCTTATAATAAAAGGATTGTCAAGTAGCCAGAGATCTTTTTCCAGATTGAACAACCTTTTCTCTCTGCTTTGCCCAAAGACCATTATATAGGATATTAGAATAAGTAGAAAGAAAGAAAAAAGCGAGTTAGAATAATAGAATATTTATGAAATCCATTGATCGAAGAAGGAAGAAACTGTTGAGATTTGAGGAGGAAGTTGAGTGAATGAGAAGTGTTGAATGAAGGTTAAAGAATGTTATTTAGAAGGTATGAGTGGGGATTGAAGTGGTATTAGAAGAATGTAAGAGGTTGAGAAGTTAGAGTGAGTAGGAAGAAGAGGGAATTGGTAAGTTGGATGATGTAGGAAGAAGGTTTGTGAGAAAAAGAGGAGAAGATAAAAAGAAGAAAGAAAAGGGTCATGATAAACGTGATCAAGAGGACTGAAGAAGAAAAATAAGAGAAGAAACAACTACAACCCAACCACTAAACTTCAAAACAGACAGAGACTCAGTCAATTGACATACGATTTGTTTTACATGTAACATGTAAACAAACGAGTAAATGTAAGAATGGATGTTTTTATGGGGTTTTTTTATCAATAAAATTTAAAAAAAAGATTTTCACACACACACACACACAAAATGTATTTTTCCAGCATAATAGTTTCCCAAAATATGTAAGAATGTGGAAACCTTTAAGAATTTACATAGCGAGAATTATGCAGAAATGTCTGTTTTTTCTTGCATTGGGAACAAAACTGCAGAAACTCTTTATCCTTGTGTGAGAGGATGAAATAGTGAAGTATTCACTTCCCTATTATGAAGTGATGTAGTTACAGAAAGCTTACACTTCCTGTTGATTTTTTTTCCTGGATGTATGGATTAGCTTCCATAATACTAGTAAAATTTAACTCAGTCATCTATAACTTCCCTTTCATATTCTTCTTTTAAAGTGTTAGTAGAGCTTAGTTTCATCCAAATTTAATTTCAGCACTTGCTTAAAAATAAATTTCATTGTATGACTGCTATATTGAAACATACAGTGTTCAAGGTGTCACCTTTCCTGTTCATATCCTTGCTGGCTATGCTATATGATTGCACAAAAGAAACTTTGGAGGATTCATTGCAGAGTTATTTATACGCTTTCCACAAAAGCTTCCTTGGAATTTACATTATTTGCTGTGATTCTTCTATGCTTTTTCAGAAATCACTATATGTATATTATAATCCAATAGTTGAATGCTAACTCTCATCACACTTTATTTAAAATATGGGACTGAGCCAGCAAATGTGTGAGCATTCTACATTGCTCTAAGTTTTGAAACAAATCTTAATTCCAAGACGTTTGGAGAGTAATGCAATGCATTTTTGTTACATACATACATACATACATACATACATACATACAATTCACTAGTGGCAGATTATTTCCAACAACAATGGGAATTGCTGAGAATATCTTGGAATATTGTGTCCAGTTCTGGGCACCACAATTTAAAAAGGATGTGGAGAAACTGTGTGTCCAAAGGAAGGCGACTAAAATTGTGAAGGGTCTGGAACCCATGCCCTATGAGGAACGCCTTAGAGAGCTGGGGAGAAGGTTAAGAGGTGATATGATAGCCCTGTTTAAATATTTGAAGGGATGTCATATTGGCCTGTTACAGACTGCCCAAATAAAGCTGCTTCAGGTCTCTTTGGAGGTATGCTGTTTAAATGATGCATGGGTCCTAAGAGTCCGGAAGCTGCACCAAAGCTGCCCTCCAGTGCATAGGAACAGAGTGCGGCTTTGGCGCAACCTCCAGACTCTTAGGACCCATGCATCATTTAAATAGCATACCTCCAAAAAGACTCGAAGCAGCTTTATTTTGGCAGTCTGTAACAGGCCATTGAGGAGGGAGCAAGCTTGTTTTCTGCTGCTCCAGAGACTAGGACCCGGAGCAATGGATGCAAGCTACAGGAAAAGAGATTTCACCTCAACATTAGGAGGAACTTCCTGACAGTAAGGGCTGTTCAACAGTGGAACACACTCCTTCCTCGGAGTGTAATGGAGTCTCCTTCCTTAGAGGTCTTTAAACAGAGGCTGAATGGCCATCTGTCGGGTATGCATTGATTGAGATTTCCTGCATGGCAGGGGGTTGGACTGGATGGCCCTTGTGGTCTTTTCCAACTCTATTATTCTATGATTCTATGAAAAAAGACATAAACAAATAGGCTAGAATGGCTAATCACATAATGTGCACAAAATGCACAAACATTATTCGCATAGAAAGCATGCACATATCATTGACCACTTGTACTTTGCAAATAAATGGATATGCAGACCAAACATCCATAAATGTCAAAGGACAAATAATTGAATATACATGTGCTATTCCACAGTGGACACTCCATACACAATTGAGAACATTATTCAGCAACATCAGTAAGTCTGTCCTCATACTATAGAAAGGAGATTAAAGACAAAGTATAATATGAAGACTGTTATGGATTTATTTCATATTTGCCATTGTAAATTAAAACGGTAAAACTTCTCTGTCAATAATTAGATTTCAACTTGATGTATGCTCTTTTCTATTTTTGTTTCTTTGTATGTTTCTTTGCTTGCTTAGTTTTTGTTTCTGTGTTTGGAAAATTAATACAATTTATTTCTGTTAAAATTACATGACACACACCTCTTCCATACTTTTAATATCTGTTCTGAGTACAACAGAGTGGGTTTAATCCAGATCTGTGGTCAGTGGTGTTCTTCTGGAAAGGGGCAGAGGTAATTGGAGAGCCCTCTGGAACAACAAGAGAAGCAATACTGGGAGGTTCATAGAGAGTATACAAAAATGGAGATAATTGCTATGCCAACTTTTTCCTCCAGCAGAAAGCCTCTGCTAAAATCTGGTTCACCCCACGGATAACAGAAATCCTTCTATTTTCAAAGAAGCAAGTCTGGATACAACACAATGTGTGAAAAACTACTTCCAAACCACTTGTCAGGTCTCAGTATTTCTACAAAGTTATTAAAAAATAATTAAGGGAAGTGGAATGCATTTGCATACCCAAATCCAATCTGCTTGCAGCTCTGTCTGGTTCACAACTGAAAAAAATGTTGCTATTAAGGAAATGTGAACACGAAAAGTTTTGCAGTAGGAAAACACGCAGTCTTGAGGAAATGGCTTGACAAAAGACACAGCCTAGATTTGTTGATGTGTGCTTTTAATTCATTTCCAAGGCCATGTAGCCCATGGGGTTTTCTTGGCAAGATTTATTCAGAGGGGGTTTGCCATTGCCTTCTTCTGAGGTTGAGAGATTGTGACTTGCTCATGGTCACCCAGTGAGTTTCCATGCCTAACTGGGGATTTGAACCATGGCCTCCAGAGTCATAGTCCATGCTAAAACCACTACACCCCACTGACTCTCTTCATCTTACACAGATTGTGGTGTGTTACAGACCGCCCCTTTGGGGCGGCCTGTAACCGGCCCTTTCCCCGCTGTATCGGGGCCTCAGCTGCCACAACGGCAGCCTCTGAGGCCCCGATCCGCTGCTTTCCAGGCCGCGGGGAAGCAGCAAAAGGCAGCTTCCCCACGGCATGGAAAGGGGTGTCCTTGGGGCTTCATGCCCCAAGGACACCTGATGGCAGCGGGGAGGAGAAGAAAGGGGCCACTCAGCCCCTTTCTCCCTTGCGTCCCTGGCGCAGTCATCTAAAGGCTATGCCAGTGACACAAACCACAGAAGGAGCTCCATTTCAGAGCTCCTTCTCGCACTGCGGAAAGGGCACTCTAGGCATCCTTGCGTGGCATGACGACGTCACAACCGCGCCACCTCATTTTAGGGCACCTCCATTTTGTACGGACTGGGTCCGTACTAGGGTTAGGGGCATCAAGAAGTGACGCCCCTTTCTAACCCTAGTATGCGCTCGTCGCGTACTAGGGTGCCCGTTTGTAACGGGCCTGTATCACATTTACATCTTAGGCAGACTGTGTTGGAATCTTTAGAAAGGCATACAGAAATATATTCAATTTTTGATGCAGCTTTTAAAATGAGTTTTTAACTCAGAGCCAATGCAAACACAACTGAAATGAACTGCTTGTTGAGGAAATGAGAAAAATGGTGAAATCAGAAATTGTAGATTTACCCACCCTTACTTCAAACCCCAGGATAATGTGAAGTAAAGTTACAATTAAAATTTATTTCCCATAATTTTGTTATAGTCTGTCTAGAAGGAGAGACACAAGAATTGTCCAGATAAACTGAAAACAGGAACCATAGCTACTACGAAATTATGTTCCATAGGCCTATATTATTGTTGGGACCATCATAGTTCTGCATCTTGCTTTTTGAAAGCTTTCAGGGGCAGTTTCCAGCTGTGCTTCAAGCCAAGGGTGGAACCGTTGTGTCACAGAGCCAATTGAAATCCAAATTCAAAGAAAATGGAACCACCGAACAACTGTGCAATTTAGTGATCATAAAAAACTTATTTCTATCTGTCATCAAACAGAGAGGATTTTACTGCTATGCTGCATACACATATACAGACAGACAGAGAGAAGTATTCATTTTCCATGTGGGTGATGGGGGGTGGGATCTCTTGAAAATAGTGTACTTTCATTTAAATAGTTTGGTATAAGGCACTTATTCAGGCCACCTCCTGGGCATAGAATGGAGCTTTGTATTGCTATGTTAGTACAACAGAGATAGGCAGCTACTGTCAGGAGACAGAGAAGTTTATATTAGATGGCATGACCCCAGTAGAGTAGAAGTACAAAGAGGTGCTGGTTGAAAGCTGCTTGTGAAAAAAGAAGGTATTCAGCATGCAAGGAGACAAAGTTTTTTTGGTTTTTTTAGTATATCAAAGAATTAATCCATAGCACTCTAGGCTTAGATTGCCCAATAAAGCCATTCAAACATATATATTCATCTTATTTATACTGGAGAGTCAAGCATTTTAATGCTTTCCCTTCCCAACGACATATTTAACATTAGTCTGGAAGACTGGTTTTTAAAACATCCTGCCAGCACAAGTACCATTGAGCTCATATTTCAGGCAAAAACAAAACCCTGTTATGAATTCATACAGAGGCAGTTGGAGATATTATTTTCTCAAGTTGTTCATTCATACATACGTTTGCAAATGTGCAGCCTGCCTTTTTGTTGGCCAAAGTGGCCAAAGTAGCTCACTGCAGATTTATTAAAATAAATGAATGAATATTTTATACTATTCTATAGTCAAAAGAGCGATAGATAACAAACGCATCCAGAAACAGCAAAATAACCTGCTGACTGAATTAAAAGGTCTTGCTAAACAAACTGTTTTTGAGAAGGTGGCAAAATGATACTGTTTTGTCATGGGTAAAGAGTTAGGGGCTCTACAGACCACCCCAAAGGGGCAGCCTGCAGCCACCCCTTTTCGTGCCAGATTGCGGCTGCAGCAACCTCATGCTGCGGCCCTGATCTGGCCTTTTGAGGGTGCAAAAAGGAGCTGCAAAAAGTGTGGCTATATGGTATCCCTTCGGAGGTGCGCCATGATGCAACATGCCATCTGGAGTGGCACACGGCATGAGGGCACCTGGGGGTGGAATCATGCCTGTGTCACCAGGACGCTGTGCCCTGACTCTGCCCCCAGGCAAGCCTTTCAGGCCAGTCTGTAAAGGCCCTTAGCAAGAGATTGGGTGAATCCACCAGTTCTCCAACAGATCACTGGTAGGAATTTGTAGTTTTCCTCCTCCTCTTCCTCCTCTACCAATTGAGTTCTACATAACCTTCGCAACCAGTCTCATTTGTTTTCTGTTTTAGTAATGCAACTGTTCCACTTCTCTCTAGCAGTCTGCTGCAGCTCCTGGCCAACACAGGTGTGAAATCACCTGAGTAGATGCACAAGCAGCCCACACAATAATATCACATAGTGTCATAATTCATCCTGTTCTCCACTGATATCCTAACCTTGGAAGAGTCATTGCTTTGAACTATAACTACCTGAAGGTCCTAGTCAGTATGACACTGTGCATGGTGGCTAAGGGATTCTGGTGCTTTCTGTCAGAAAAGGCATTTTTCTAAGCTATGTCCAGCAGTGTTATACAGCACAAATCAGGCCCTTAGAGAAGTTAGGCATATTAGGACAATATGGCCAGTGACTGAAGAAAATACTTTTCTGTGATCTCTGAGAACCCCCAAAGTTCTGAAATCCCTATCCAAGCCCTCACAAAAAAAAATAAAAAATCACCCAGCATTTGTCACCCTGCAGTATATGATCTTGAAACACCTCCAGTCCTGCCCTCCTGAATGAAAATGGCCTCAAAGGGTGAAAAGTAGAAACCAGAGGGTACTTTCAGGTTTTTCCCCCAGTGCCGGTGGGGATGGAGATTGCCATGGATTAATAGTTGCCCCTCATCTCCTTCACAGTTTCCCAAAAGTGTACTACAGTATCGGGTGCCCTCTTCAGCAGTTCATACTTCCTCTCGTTCCACAAGGACACAAACACTTTGGAAGGACTTTGCTTACAATGCTGGTTGCATCTCAGTTCTGAGCCTTTTCCCACTGTTCGAAAATAGTTTGTGTCCTTTCTGTGGCTTGCTATGGAATAGGCAGTTGTATTACAGGCGGAAAAAGAAAATTGCTTGCTTGGCTACTCTGCCTGTGAAAGGCAGTGGCAGGTTAGCCCCAGAAGTCTTATCATGCATTCCCTTAGACAAAATTCCCACTGACTTCAAAGGACTTCAACAGAGGGCATGATTAAGCCCTATGTATAACTAGATTCTAAATTCACCTTGGTTCCCAGCTTCATTTGCACACAAGATGAAAGTAAGCAAGTGATTATATGTTGGCAGATAATTGCACACACTATTAGTCTTCAGTGTGAGACAAAGCTTCTTTATAAACAGAAAGTTTGTCACTGCCAGAGGTCCACTTTAAAGCTTTCAGCTGACCAGTTTCACAAGCTACCTACAAAATTTGTCTCTCTCTGCTGAGGGAAAGCTTCCCCCACTCAGATTTAATTAATGTCAGCTGGAATGCTATAAAATAATTTATGATATGGTGGTGATATTGGTTTTGGAGAAGAAGAAAAAATTAACTTCATGCAAAAATAGTGCTTGGTTTTGTTTTTGTTTTTTAATATTCCTAGTTCACCTCTGTCCTAGATTGTTTGATAAAGAGCAGCCACAGCAGAACAGCCATCCAATATACAAACCAGTTTGAACATTTAGTTTGTGTATGTGTGTGTTGGGTAACTATGACTAGGATCTAGTAGTGTTTCTCCACTATGATTGCAGTGCTTCCACCAGCAGCACTGGGAACAGGTTTTAGCACCAGAGTATACTTGAGGTGAGGGCAGGGTTGCCATAATTCTCTACTACAAACCAGGACAAAATTTAGACCAAAATGTATGACAACTGTAGGATAAGATTTAGCCCAAAATGTAGGACATTTAAGGTCCTCCATTTTCCTTAAATGTCCTACATTTTGGGCTAAATTTTATCCTACAATTGTCCTACATTTTGGTCTAAATTCTGTCCTACATTTTGTCCCGGTTTATAGTAGAGAATTATGGCAACCCTAGGTGAGGGAGGAAGATCCCAACTCTACTGGGAAAAGCAGCAGGACCCAGCTGAAATACACAACTGAATCCTAATCTCAGCCTTCATCATAAATGTTTCACTTCCAGCTTTCAGTTTTGTCTCAAGCCAAAAAGCTTTTCAAGGGATAGCTCTTGCCAAGCAGTCAGTAAAGATCCTCAGTTTGCATTTCCGTTTATGCCAACTGTGTTAATGAAACAATTGTTCTCATCATCTCCTTATCCTTGTGTTCCTTTTTCTGCCTGTCTCATTTATTGTGTCTGTCTCTAACAGCTAATACCTTGATACAGATATTCTGATGCACTACAACATTTTGAAAATGACATGGATTACATGTATAGTTGAGTGGAGGAAACTTTTCAATATCCAGGCCTACAATAGAAACAAGATAGCCAAAGATACACAGTGTGAATGAAATGACTTTGGCAGCATCTTCACTGCAGAAATAATGTAACAGCTTTAACTGTTTTTGGGTTAATGTTATGGAATTCTGGAATTTGTCTTGTGACATATTTAGCCTTCTCTTTAAAAGAGCTCTAGTTCCACAACAAACTAAAAATCTCAGATCCCATAGCATTGAGCCATGGCAGTTAAAGCAGAATCAAACTGCATTATTTCTGAAGTACAGATGCAGCCTGTGTTCAATCTAATACATATTCTATATTCATCCCGTTATTTTTGTATTCTGGATTTCTTAGCTACAAATGTTTTGAGTCAAATCTTCACAGATCCTTGAAATTGTCAAATAAATTTTTACATCTTCAGGATTTTGATGTTATTTGTCTTACTGAAGATGTATTTCAAGTAACAACCCATAAGGCACAAGTAGCAGTCATGTGCCGGTTCCACTTTCTAGAATTCTACAGCTATTGTAAGGCATATGGATGGGCTGACTGGGAATTCCTGTTTGCCAGTTGGTTGGGGGTGTGTGAAATTGAAAGCTAATATTTTAGGTACCCAGTAGTGCATTTCTTCTGAAGAATCCTTGTTTCCAGTATAGAGTGAGAATAACCTGACAAGCAGGAAGATGGATGGATGGATGTGGGACTCCGCAACACAGATGTCAGAAGTTGAAGTCTGCTCTAGTCTGCCTGGGGAGCATTAAGCACTTCCTGTCTGAAGCATTGGTCAGTCTCCCTTTGATGGCTTTCCTTTCCCTTTCCTCCCTCAGCTTGAGCTTTATATGTGGATTCTGGTGGAGTCGCATTATGCCACGGGGTAGTAGTTCTGTATTGTGGATATTTGTTATTTATCATAACTTTGTGGAGAGTGTTTGGTCATTGGGCTAAATCCATTTGGGGAGTAAGAGCCCTGCATGCCCATTTCACACATTTTGGGGAATCTCTTAATAGCTCTTGGGTTGACCAGTTCAGGGAACAATAACCACTGCCTCTCTCCAGCTGGCAGTAGGAAGCACATAGTGGATTTCTTCAATGTAGATTCTAATTACTGCTGTTGGTGGGTGTCTTCAACTGGTAAGTGGGTTGTACTTGCACCTAAGCTCTTACATTTATATCCATCAAAGCTGTGGCAAAATGGACTCCAACACATGTCTCCTTAATATATTAATCAGGATTCTTTCGTCCAAGCCCTCTTTGCCATCACTATCCTGGCAACTTCAATTTAACTTGGCTAAACAGAAAGACATCCCATCTAGACTTTTACTCTTTAAATAATAATAATAACTATTATCTATAAACTGTAGAAGTCTCCATTTACTGGAACAGATGTATTAACAGGCTAAAATGGGAATTAACAAGAGGCAATGATTCCAACTCAATACAGTTGACAACCATAAAAAATAATAGACCTCATAGGAACACTGAAGCAGCAGTGAGCAGAACAAATCACTGGAAAAACACTGACTGGCTGGGGTGCCAAAAATTCAGTAGAACAAATGATAGAGAGAAAAAATCCTGGAAGAAAAGAAATGAAAACATCTACAGGAATACAGCAAACTTTGCAGTATTCAGGGGAGAAAAACATTTCCAAAAGGATTTCAGTGTGAATATACAAAGAATTCTGTTGAATATACTAGTTTGAATACTTGGGGGGAAACATCTGGTATTCCTGTGGCTAGTTTGTCCAAGGACCCTCACAAAGACCCTGTGTACACATTAATTCATACGTTTATGAAACTGGTGTCCTGTTCTCCACACATCAGTCTGACAAAAGGGAAGTCAGTCTTCACCACAGACATGATGTTTGTGTAGACTCTTCAGAAACTCCATCAGTATTCCATCCCACCATCAACCTAGGACTAGACCAGTCCATGCAACAGGTTTAGGAATCTTGATATCTGCAGAGGAGCTGTTCTGGACCCCACCCTCCACCAAAATCCATGGATGCTCAAGTCCCATTGTACCAATGGCCGATCAATGAAACTGGATTGGTACCAGGAGATAATCTAGTGCATATATAAGGAGCTTTCAGGTGAGCCTTTTCCTGTGCAATTGCACTACCCCATTCTAAAAAATTTATGGGAGAAGCAGTTGACAAAAATACGCTGGGGTTTGGTTCTAAGATCCTCCGTGGATAACAAAATCCGTGGATGCCCAAGTCCCATTAAATATAATGACATAGCAAAATGGTGTCCCTTATAAAAAACGGAAAATCAAGATTTGACATTTGAAATGTATACCTTTTTGAACATTTTCAAACCATGGATGCTAGAATCCGTGTATAAAAAATCCGTGTATAAGAAGGGCTGACTGTACATGAAAGTGTTGGGGAATGTTAGATAGTAGTGTATCTTAGAAGCAGAGTATTTACAAACAGCAGGTCAGAAACTACCACTCACACATCAACGCCCCACACATATAGGGTCTAGTAGAGAAATAAAGCAGGCATAGCCTTTTTTGTGAAATGAGTTTTCTCACAGATATGAAAAATTGCATAACATTTCAAGTGAGAGGCTCTATATGTACTCTTCAAACATGGAACACATAGAGAACAGCAGACTACAAAAATAACGGAAAACAAATGTAGGCTCATAGAGGAGGAGAAAGATTGCAGCTAAGGTCAAGAAACAGGAAATGATTACAATGCATACTACGCCTAAACTCTCAGGGAGACATGCAAACTAGTAACTATTCTGTACAAGCATGATAAGGTTGCTGCCTCTAACAGGAAAATCTTCAGACCAGTGTTTGGAGAAGTAATCACAAAGGACACATTACCTGTTGTCACCTATGCTGTTCCCAGGTGGCACCTATCCAAAAATGACCCGTAAACCATTCTGAATTATGATATTTTTCTACTCCAGGTATTGGGTTGGTAGACTTCATTGTTTTCTATTTTTAAGGGGCAATCCAAAAGGCCTAGCACTAGAAAATCATCTAACACAAACTTCAGTTTTGCAGTACTAGTTTACATGAGTGTTTAGGCATATATACTCTCTCCAGGAAGCTGAACGATCTGCCTAGCCTAAATAGTCCAAAAACTGGGAATAATGCTTAGTTACATTGCACTTGTTTTTCTGTTCCATGCCAAGTTTGCCCACTTTGGGCTTTCCCCATGAATTGTAATAATAAATTGTGTTTTGGAAAAAGTCCGGTGCATGTTGCTGTTCTCACATATGCAATAGGCCTGTTCTTGCTTTACCGGCAGGCAGCTAACGTAAAACAGCTACTCACCAGCAACAACAGGCCTCATAAGAGAAACACAAACACAGGAACCAGACCCTGCAGCAAATCCAGATGCCAACTCTGTTCCCATTATCTTCCCAGGCAGCATTATTGCAGGACCAATGAGTGTCAACCATAATAGCAAGGGTTTATTGATTTCTTCCAATGTGCTATAAGTTATATGTGTCTGCATTGGCCTCCAGCACAGGAGAATCAGCCCAGTCTCTACACTTTCAAATGCTGTTGGACTGTGATTCTCCAGATGTTTTTGGACTACATTTTTGATCAATCCTCCTTTCAGCCTTGCTTGCTAGGGCTGATGGGAGTTGCAGTGCAACATATGGAGGGCCACAGGTTGCCGTCCACATAAAATAACTGATGGATGCATGCCAATATCAGAAAGGGTGATATTTTAAAAGTAGTGACAGGCATTCCAGATTTTTAACATTTCCACCTCATAGGACAATCTGACCTTAAAGTGGTCATTATTAAAAGAACGTCAGAGGAAGACTCTAATCTGACACTATTTAATTGCATTGTATTGCGATGGCTGATCATATCACTACTGGCCTGAATTCACACCTTAAAAAAAAAAGAGATCTGACTACAGGTGTTAAGTTCCTTAACAGAATGTCCATGTAATCATCAACACTGCACTGTAAATAAACACTACAGTGAACCCGCACCATACGCGGGCTCCACTTCCACAGCTTTTGGCATATGCTGAAGCCATGGGAGAATCTAATGAATGGTGCGTACCCATGGCACTTGCCATGCGGTGCCATGGGTACACACACCATTATTTTCTATGGAGAACAAGTATACGTGATTTTCCCCTTACATGGGGGCTTCTGGAACAGATCTCCCACATAAGGAAAGGGAGCACTGTACAATTACACGGATTCCATCTTTGAAATAATGATCATTATGTTCCTTTTTTGCATTTCTATCTGACCTCATTGCTTACCTTTTTGTGGGGAGGGGGAAAGAGCTCTGAACCCTTGGTTACCTTACAGCTTTAGTCTGTCTGGTAGACTCTAATCTGCATATGTTCATGTGTGGGATGGACACTTGTAGGATTTGGGACCCTGTGGGTTCATTACCACACTCCCAAAAAAGTCCACTCAAAATATTTCAACCAAAAAATAGCCAATAGCACATCAGAATCCTCCAGGTGGTGTGACTGACCACTCCCCCCTCCCCACATCCTTTATCCTCACTTTAAGCTTGTTATGGGTCTTTTTTCAATACTAGAAGTGACTGGTTTTAAGGATTTAGGGGGGAGAAGTCCTGTACAGGTCCAAAATAAGTCATCCACCCTGAACAAAGGGATGAAATAGTTCAATAGTTGGTTTTTAAAGTGTTGTTTTAATGTGTTTTAATATATATGCTTATATTGTGAGCCACCTTGGGTCCCAACTTGGGAAAAAGGCAGGATAAAAATAAAATAAATAATATTCACAAAAAAGGGAATGAAACAGCAAATAATGCTTATAGGTTTCAGAGGTGCTATTGGCCTCTTCACTATTTGTTTGTTTGTTTGTTTGTTTGTTTGTGAAAAACAGATTGGCCTGTGTGGAGACAGCACTGGCATACCCAGCAGACTGCAACACTGGCCTTGAGGGGCAGGTTTTGCCCACTTCTGGTTTATCCCATAAAAATTCAACAATCACATGCCTCTTTAGTAGTCTTTGTTTTTGTAAGGTTCACCTCCATATAATCTTGTCCACTGCAGCTACTAAATTGCCCACAGCCACTTGGCCATTGCTGCTACTTGGCCACTTTTTTCATACAAGGAGCCTATAAAATGTGCTTCTGGTCTTGCGATAGGCTGACAACTGACCTTTGAATGAATGTAATTGGCTTCTTTTTGTAGCCAGCTGCTTATTTCTTCCTTTGAACTTGGTTTTGACACGTTTGCTGTCTTCTTTGCTCACCACCTATCTTTCAAATTATGGGCTGAGAGCCAAAGAAGAGCTGCTGTTTTGTTCTATTCATGGCTCTTTTTCTGCTTCCAATTCTTGAAGTGATGTGCTTTCCCCTTCCTTTTCTAAGCTCAGGTGCTATTATTACCACAAATCAATGCTCCTTCATGCCACAATGCACTAGAATTTCTGCACACTCACCTTGAGAAACATTTATTGATATGATGGATTAGGAGGGCTGCTGCACAGAATAAGTAAAGAAGGCAGGAGTTAGTAAAGCTTCAGAAATATTATCATGTAGTGAATTTTCAGGATTTCTGAAGAAAAAAATAGAAAAGGTAGTGAGAGTGGGAAGAAATGGGCATACCCAATTACCTCCACTTTTTAATTTGGAAAAGGTGATTATGCTTTCTTTTCCTGGGTCATTTCAAAAGGACAGAGAGTAATTTTTCTAACTCCACATTTTATTATTCCATTTGCAGATGAGTCACAAAGGAGGATTTTTTTTATTTTTATTTTTTTACTATTGTAAAATGATATATATATATATATATATATATATATATATATATATATATATATTGCCAAAGTGTTTTGGATACTGAATTCCTTGCCATCTATAAATTTTATAAAACTGTTCTTTACACAAGTGAGGGCTGCCCATAACATGGTAGATATTTTTGCCAAACTGAAAAAAAGGAAATCCAGAATGTGAAAACGTTTAATATGATTTGAATTAAATTTAGATAACATCCACACTTGGCTCCTCAGAATTTGGAAAGAGAGTCCATCTGAATGCCTCCTTGGAGACTTGTCCTTTGCATAACTTTTATATCAATAATTACAAATGATGTCTTCTTTCACCAGAAAAAAAACCTGAATGAAGAAAAATAATGCAACCAAGCTGATGAGGTCATTGTAGTATCTTGATATTTTTAAGAGACACAAGCTTAATATTATGCAATGTCTTAATACCAGCATCATTTTTCAAAGATAACTGGCCAAAATCACAAGAGGCATAGTTATAGGAATGTAGTTATGATATCTTCCACTACCCTTCAAAACCCTACCTTTGAACCCTTGCAGTCTGCCCAGCAAAGCCATTTTCTAAGTGGAGAGCAGGCCGGCAGAAATGATGGCCATAATCCAAGACAAGGTACTTAGTTAAATATATTTCAGTAAGTAGTCTCCTGGTATGTCTTCCCTCAATGCTGCTATACCAATCAGCAGTTACTAGGAGCAATGGAGGCCTGTTCTCTGTCAACTGGGTTGCAGCATACTGACATTTCCAGACTCCTCCTGCCAGTGATCTATGATGTGACAATCAGAAGCAGGATCCCTCTTGCAATTCCTCCATTCACTAGAAATTGCCGCTGGTTGGGGAGTTGAAACATCAGGATGCTGCACCCTGGTTGTGAGTAGAACAGACCTCCATCATTCATAACAGCTACTGCTCTGTAAAGCAGGATTGGGAGACTTCTATGTGGAAACTAGGAGCCCTGGTGGCGCAGTGGTTAAATGCCTGTACTGCAGCCATTCACTCAAAACCACAAGGTTGCGAGTTCAAGACCAGCAAAAGGGCCCAAGCTCGACTCAGGCTTGCATCCTTTCGAGGTCGCTAAAATGAGTACCCAGACTGTTGGGGGCAAATTAGCTTACTTGCTAATTAGCGTACTTGCTGTTCACCACTATGATCTTTGGAATAGCGGTATATAAATAAAAAACAAAAAAAAACCTATGAATACGTCTAGGTTACACATCCATAAGTGCAATAGTGAAAGCCCATGTGTTCAGCCCTTTTCTGGTTGTGGGGCGCACTAAGACCAATGGCTGCAGAAACCTCTGTGGTCCTGTGAGCATCTTATCATACCAGTCTGTCTCAGCATGCTCCAAGACTATGAGAGGGCTGGACAAACCTTTATTTACTGTTCTGCTTTCCAGCACCTTGGAAATTGTTGGCGTTTTGGTGAGAAAGCTGTGAAGCTTAAAAGGTATTATGTTGGGACACTTTTGGTAATTGTGATTATATAACCACCATAAACCAGAACTGGAACAATTATGATGTCTTAGGTCAAGCTTATGACATCATAATTACTAAGCATGATACCAGGAAACTGCTAAAATATAATTGTTACTACCTGTAATTTTCTCTCTCTCGTTTGTTCTCTGTTATATTCTTCTTCTCATGTTTAAGAGACTGCAAATGGAGGCTACGTTTCAGATTCACTGTTTAACACAGGAAGGATGAAGACTGAGGAAATGAGGATCCTGAGGAAGACTCAGCTACATGCCTACAGCTTCCTCCCCATTGTCTGCCTTTGTGTGAACAGCAGATGCCTCCAAAAGGCAAAATCACATTAGAACCACCATGTTACTTCATATTTGTAGGAAATCACACTTGAATGCTACTCTGCATCAAAATTTCTCTGTATAATAGGTCTTTGGAATTGTTTGGAAGAAATTACATTGCCATATTCACAACTTTAGTTTCCACCAATGTGTTGCTTCTTCTTCACAGCTGTAAAAGATGAAATGCATGTGAACTAAGATGATGAAATCTGATTTTTCAACTCAGACTTCACAAAAGAGCATCAACAGCAACATCACATGTACCCAAAGGGAGAAATATAACAGTGGCCTGTTACAGACAGCCAAAATAAAGCTGCTTCGAGTCACAGTGGAGGTATGGTGTTTCACTGATGCATGCGTCCTAAGAGTCCAGAAGCCGCACCAAAGCCACGCTCCAGTCCTTAGAGCTGGAGCATGGCTTTGGGGCGACTTCTGGACTCTTAGGATGCATGCATCATTGAAACACCATACCTCCACTGTGACTCGAAGCAGCTTTATTTTGGCTGTCTGTAACAGGCCAGTATTTAGAATGCCTCATTCTGGGTGTCATTGTATGGTGCCAACTGTTTTGCTGGTATCAATTATATAACTCTTCTTGTATTTCCACTGGGAAACCTCAGAAATGATTGTTTCCTAAGAGAAAATGATATTGTCTATTTCTTAGCAAAATAATTAGAACACAAGTTGGCATAAACCGGTCCCTAGAGTGTATGGGGTGGGGAAAGCGTGCCCATTGCTAATAAGGACATGCTTCATCATAAGGCCATGTCAACTGAATGCCAAAACACAGACAAATATACAAAATGTTCTGTAGGAAGAAATCTGAAACCTTTTGTTGGTATGTTATGTGCTGACTGATTCACTGAACATTCCTACAAAAATACAAACTTCATCCAAACTGCAAGAAGTTGTTTTTTCTTAGTACATGTTTAGGATCTCATATGGCAAGACACCCCCTGATGTGGAATGGATTTCAAACTAGAAGGGATTATGAATTTTATTCAAAAAACTGTCATATTTTCTGAGATAGTTCCTTTATTTTATCTAGACTTGGACCCTACAAGGTTAGCAGCACAAGTGTAAGAATGTAGGCACAGAATGGAAGTGTGCACCTTTTAAAACCATCACAGCCCACAGTAACTCTCCTCCTTCACTCTTCAAGGAATTGCCTCTTCAAGCTGGCATCCCTTGGGTCCATAGGATTTTAAAGACTTCTCTTCCAGAACTATGTGCTCTCACTCTATTCTCTCTACCTAGAATGAGGGAATATGTGGCATCTGAGATGATGTGGGACTACAGTTCCCACCATCCCTGACCATTGGCCACTCCTGGCCAAGGCTGGCAAGGGTTGGAGTCCAGCAACATCTGGAGGGCTGCAGTTTCCCAAATTTGCCCAATGCATTTCTAGCCAAAGTGAAAGAGACAGGAATATTATGTGTTAGTAATGATAAATTTTGAAGAGCATTGGTCCTGATTTATTTTAGCAGCAGCAACACCACCAGCAGCAACAACATTACTGCTAAAGGACTCCTCCTCCTCATACCATTACATAGCATAAAAAACTCCAAGCCACCTGTGGAAGGGGTAAATGTAGACTGATTCAGGAAGAAGCTGCAGTGTTGGTTCCTCTCATATAATTTCCATGTGACTTGTAGGGACAGAACTACAATTGTTACTATGTCAGTGAACATCAGTCCAAATATGGTGTAAGTAAAAAGTGGCCGCCTGAATGCCCAGGCAGGCCGCTTTGCCGCTTGGAGCGGCAGCAATTTGCCCCAGAATGCAAATCTAGGACGGGCGGAGGACGCTTTGGTGGGGAGTTCCAGTTCTCCAGGGCAGCTCATTGGTCGAGCTGCCCTGGAGGAGGAGCCTCCCTGCCTACGTCATAGGCTGGGGCCATAGGCCAAGCGGCAAGGCCCCGGCGTCAGTCCTTGATTGGCTCTCCCACCCTCCCACCGCTTGGGTCTGTGGGTTTTTGTCACAACTTGGGTTCGGCAGCATAGGCCATGGATCTGCATGGTGTGGTACCAGGGCTAAGGAGTTCTGGTTTGGGAGTCATTCGGGACCCGGGGGCAAATAGGGCAGGTGTTGTGGCCATTGCAGGGGCCATAATGCGGGAGCACCTCCCGGTGACTAGGGGCTTAAGGAACAAGTGAGCGCATGGTGGCATGGCGGTCAATTGGTGTTCCTTAGCCCCTAGGTCATCCCAATGCCTGGCAGTTACCAGGCTTATTGCTGATCAGACAAACATGGGGTTGTTTGATCTCGCAGATCCTGACCTTATGCTTTGTGCCAACCCTACCAATTGTATGAGTTTGTTTAATAAAGTTGTAGCCTTTCCTCCAGCTTGGTTTCATGTGGTTATTTGCGGCAGCCTCCTAGGCAAAACCTTTCCCTCTTACTGGCAATCCTAATACTTGTTCAGCTACAAAGATTCCTAGTGTCTTTCGTTCTGCTAACTAGGGGAACTAGGGAAGGGTCAAAACATATTAACAGCAGCGAGTGAGTGATGTGGTGTGTAGAATTATGTGCCCATTCCAATGATGGAATTATTCTACTTGCTATGTGCTCAAATATATCCTTTTTCTCAAGGTAATGATACTGAAATCAGAATCCAGCTATGCTAACCTCACACTACCAACAACAACAACAGAAATAGCAAAAGGAACAGGACACAAGTCCCAGGAAAAGGAGCAATACATTACTGTAAAGAAGGAGCATCTGACAAAGGGAGGAAGGAAACAAGAAGTGTCAATGACAACCTTCATGCCATCATTTCCAAGAAGCAATAGTGGAGTTTAGGTGGGGGGGGGGGGGGGATCAGGGTGTATGTGTGGGTTGGCACTGGGGACCAAAAGTATATCTTCCTTTTCATAAAAATCAATATGGGCAGTAAAACGAACTCAGGAGGCAGAGAACTTTCTCTACCTGTGTTAAGAATAAAGTGGATACTCTTAAGTCCAGGTATGAGGAAGTATGGAATTCCAGATGTTGCTGGACTGGACTTCCTGTCATCTCTCATCAGGGTTATGCTGACAAGAGTTGATGGGAACAGCAGACCAACAACATCTGGAAGGTGATTTATTCCCTGCCTGTGCTTAATCCTTCGTAAAAAGAACTGGGAAAACCCCTGCAACCTTAGGACCGCAGTCTATGTCTAATCAATGCATAAACATATGTGGCAGCAAGAAAACGATTGCTTTATAAAGCTTAAATCCAAATGTACATATAAACCTTTTCATGAGCTTCATACAAATAATGAGCTGTGTGGATAGTTTGTTTTACCAAAAACCCTGTTCCAATAACCTCAATATATGGTTCTTGCAAGGGTGAGTTCACACCAAATGGAAGAGGTCCATCAGTGACCAGAGAGAGGCAGGGCATCACATGATTCAAAGCTCTACTGGCAAGTTATGGCCTCTCCTTCCAGTTTCCTTCCTTTTTACCCAGAACAGAGTGAATTCTTGAAGCTCTCTATCCTCTTTGCTCATTTATGTGGATGAACTACAGGAAAAGAGATTTCAGTTAAACATTAGGAAGAACTTATTGACAGTAAGAGCTGTTTGACAGTGGAATGCACTGCCTCGGGGTTATCACATTAAAGTTAAAGGCTATAATCACTGCTAATATAGTCTCCATTTTCTTTGCTCTGCTTTTTCATCCTTTTGACATATGTACATTGTCTTAGCCCTGCCAGTGCCTGGTCACCTCTCCTACACATCACATAGCAACAATTTACTGTAATTCCCTCTTCATCCATCCAACCTTTAGGGTATACACAACCAGTTGTGCCTACCACAATATTGAAAGTTCTTTGGCATCATTTCCCTTCGCTTCATCCTTTACATCCTTTGTTATATGCCCCTATGTATCACTCTCCAACCTATCCCCAGGTCATATCAAAATCCATAATTTTGACCTCGACTTATACACAAGTTTGACTTATAGTTGAGTATAAAGCTAACTCTTTGAAGAAGCGGGGGAGTAGCTTCAACAGGTTACATACATAGGCCAAAGAAAGATATAGAAAAGTGAAACAAAGAGCAGGTATTTTCTAGGTTCCCTTCTCCCACTTTATACAAACATTGATGCCTCCTTGCTTCCAATAACAGCAACCAGCATCACTGCTTTGGCGGTGATCTTACATAGCTATCAGTCTAGACAATTAATTCTTAAATCACATCTTAGATAGGCCATTTGACTTCTCAACCATCTCAAGTGGACTATGCCAACAATGCATTCCATATTTTTTTCTAATGACATTAAGCAGTTGTCTGAATCAGTGCTTGGTATAATATTTGTACTAGATCAAGACATAATAACTAGAAAAACACACTATTATATTTGGAAAATGACCTGTCAGTGGTGGTTGGTGAATCTCCTCTCAGTGCTAGTCCACCTTTAAAGGAATTGCACCTACTTTGGGGTTAGGCAGAAACACCTTGGATTGCTTCATTGAAGCTCAAACTAAAATCTGAAGCATATTCATTGAATCATAGGTCCATTCTGGATGGGCATATAGTACGTCCCCAGGACGTACTAGAGTTAGGAAGGGGCGTCACTTCCTGATGCCCCTAACCCTAGTATGTACTGGGTATGTACAAAATGGTGGCGCCCGTCCACACAGGGGCCGCCATTTTGATGTCGCAGACGCATAGCGTCCGGACGTCACTCAGCGCTAATGACGTCGCAAGTGCACCATTGGCGCCTCGTGACATCACCGTGCCACGAAAAGAAGCACCATTTTGGGGGTTCCTTTTGCAGCGCGGAGGAGCTGCACGGTTTGGACGCTGGGCTCCTCTGTGCTGCAAATGGTGGCGGTGGCAGACTGCCCATTTTGGGCGGTCTGTAACGCGCCATAGAACCATAGAGTTGGAAGAGACCACAAGGGATATCCAGTCCAACCCCCTGCCATGTAGGAACTCTCAATCAAAGCATCTCCAACCTCTGTTTAAAGACCTCCAAGGAAGGAAACTCCACCACACTCTGAGGGAATCTGTTCCACTATCTAACAGCCCTTATGGTCAGGAAGTTCCTCCTAATGTTGAGGTGGAATCTCTTTTCCTGTAGCTTGCATACATTGTTCTGGGTCCTGTTCTCTGAAGCAACAGAAAACAAGCTTGCTCCCACCTCAACATGACATCCCTTCAAATATTTAAACAGGGCCTTACACACATCTGGAAACCTTACACACATGGAAACCACCAGTCCTCACTGAGTCCTGTAACAATAACACTCAGGCAAAAGAAGTGGAAGCCATTTAGAAGCGCATTTCACACATGTAGTACAGAATATTTTGTCCATTGCTGCAATAATGTTTTTTAAAAAAATTCACAGAGAATGAAACAATCAGTTTTTGGTGGCCAAACTGGAGTAAAACAAAAAATGTCAGCTGAAATGTTTGTCTTTGCATCAATCATCCAACAACATAATTTTCTTTAGGAGAATTTTACAGGACGTGACCCATTTAATTTTGACATTTTGTATATTTTACATGACAGGAAACGAGAGCAAGGTATAAAATAACAAACTACATTTTGTCTCTAACAAACCATGCTTTTATTGGAGAGAATGTGCAGATTTCTCTCCTAACATTAACATTATATTTTATTTTTAGCATTACAATTATTATGACTTGTCTTTTAATTATTTCCTATAACATTGCACAATAAATCTTGTTACCTGATGTCGAAAGGTTAAAAGTTTATTCTGTTATTCTTTTTGATAGTGGTGATTTCAAAAGCTTCCTACATTGTAGCTAAAAGATCTCTGCATATGTATTTTTTTTAAAATTGCAGAATGCGTAAGGTGTTGTGATTTGGGGCTCTGGATCTTCTGGGAAGATCTGGAGCAGAAGGTGACTTTATTTTAAGAGTGTATACCAAAGGTTTAGTGCTGAACTGGCTATATATGTCATCTGAACAGTTTGTACCAGGATTGTTGTTTAGACTTTTCCCTGTGAGGACAGGGGAAGGATGTGTTGTTTGGCCCACATGCACAGCCACTGACTCTCTGATCTCTATCAGGAAATAACAGGAAAATCCCATGTGCTGTCCTTGCACATTGGAACTATTGGCATGTAGGGAAACCTCTCCACTCCAGGTGTGGAGCTTTTGGATAGGAGGATATGAAAATGAGCAGGGGCATCCCAAGACCCTCCATTACAAGAAATTTCCATATCCTGATCTATTATGTGTTTATCTGCTTACAAAACTTTGAATCCATCTTCTAATACTAATATATATGAAAAAATGTTTCGGGTCCAACATGTTTATAATAGGAATAGTTTATGTTGCACAAACATTTTCATATTTTCCAGCCATAGAGATGGAAGGCTCACTGGAAAAACTGGACTTGTACCTAAATACAGCAGGATTCAAAATATTAGTAAAGTTTGTCTGTCCCAGCAGCTGGATATGTGGGGACCTAGTCTGTGCCTCCCAGGCTAATTTGTGAATTGGGCCTCCATTATCCACAAGATTTTAGAAGATTTTGCAAAATGTTCTTTCATGAAGAGAATTCTGAAAATTAATTTAAAATGTGTATTTACAGAAAATATGTTTTAAAATTTAGACTTTGAGAGAAAATATGGCTGAGATTCTATATTGGCTACTTAGGAGTTTATCACACAGGCCCCTGAAACGGCCCTGGCATGTTACAAAGGGGGGCGTGAAGGCGGCATAGAACGCAATTAACCACACTCTTTAAAAGCGTTCCTGAAAATCGCCTCCTCTGGGATGCATCCAGAACACGATGGGAACTTCCAGCAGCAGCGGCAACGTTCTCCTGTGTGGTAAACTGTGTTCTATGCCGCCTTCCATTCCCATCACAACCCCTTTTGTAATGTGCCAGGACTGTTCCAGGGGCCTGTGCAATAAAGCCCTTAGTTACATACACTTAACTAAGCATCTCCTGGCCTGACTTCCCACCCCCACCTCATCCTGCTTTACTAGGCAGCAGCTGCGGCAAATGATGGTCTGTTTTCTTGTTTATTGGGACTCAGCAGACTGGTATTTCCACTACCCTCACCAGTAATCTCTGGTGTGACAATCAGAAGCAGGATCCCTCTCACAATTTATCCTTGCACTAGAGATTGCTGTTGGGAGGCAGTGGCATCAGTCAGTAGCATCCTGATCAACATGAGAGCAGACCTCCATTGCTTGTAATGGCTACTGCCTTGTGGGAATTTTACAGTACCTACACATTCCCTACAATATTGCCACCATTGTGAATATGTAGAGATCATGAATACAAATCAGTTAAAGATGCGTAACTCCAGACTGTACATTCGTATCTGCAATCATGAATTTCAGCCCATGATTTTTTTTTTAAAAAAAAACACTACTTAAATAATATAAAAATGCAGGCTTGTGCAGATTTCTTTTATTAAATAATTGCAGGTCAATGTACAGTGCGCCCTTGCTTTACATGGGGATCCATTCTGGACTCCCCCACATAAAGCAAATTCTGCGCATGCTCGAGCCCCATTTAAATGAATGGGGCTCATGCATGCGGTGGTGCGGTAGCGTGGCGGCACACGCGCACCACAGGCATGCACCCCATTACCCCCTATGGGACACACCACCCCTTCCTCCCCACACAGCCTTCAGCATACAGTATAATGCAGGCGCACTGTAGAAGCTATATAGAACAGATTTACAGATGAACGTATGCAAAAGTGACATTAACCAAAAAAAGATCATCCATCCCTATATTGCCAGATCATTCAAATCAACAATCCCTTTTCTACGGAATGGGCTCAGTTCTGAACTCCCTAGCAGCACTTGTGTACTGCATGTGGGATTTTGGTAAGGATTTTGAATCCTGAAGAGGGATAGGTTGCCTGAGAGTAGTCAGCTAAGGTGAATATCAATGGACCATGCCTCAGAACACATTACTTCATTTATCTAAGCACAGTTCTAAATTATTTTTCATGCTGCAGAGACAGTATCTTTTTAATAGGTGTCATGCCATGTTGGTTATAGTGTTTTGTAGTTATGGAATAGCTATGGAATGAGTCTTCTGTCCATGAAAATCTTTGCCATTTATGTTCAGCTTCCTGCCATCAGGAAAACATCAGAGCAAAATGGTGTGTGTGTGTGTGTATATATAAAATTACATTATCATGTAAACAAGTACAGAGAGGGGAGAATTTTGTTTCATTTCATTTGTGGGGGAATACAAATTGGATTTTTTTTCAGATTTGGGACAGCTTTTAAAAATTTAAATGTAAATGAAAATGAAGCTGACAGTTTTTCCCTATATACAACATCTACACTAAAAGTCCTTGTTTAGAAATGCATTCCATTAAGAGTCCCAAGAAGCAAGAAAATTTATTTAGCTATGGAAAGCTGCTAAGGAAAAATCTGCAGACTTCCTCTGGGTTTTTGTACACCTCGGGCAATATACTATTATGGTAACTAACAGAGAAAGCTTGAAATAAATAATAATAATAAAATTTTTATTTATATACCGCCCTTCCAGAGATCAGGGCGGTTTACAATTACAATAAAACATCACAATCACAATAAAAACATCAATCACAATAAAAACATCAAAAAAAATACACAAATAATAAACAGGATAAAAGCCCCGTTAGCCAGTCCTCTTGCGGAATACGAAGGAGGGGAGGCCTACTAGGACTCTGATTGGGGGAATGCGGTCTTAAATAGAAAGGTTTTTAAACCCTTTCTAAATTGGGCCAGGGAGGTGGCCGAGCGGAGCTCTGTGGGCAGCGTGTTCCAAAGGGCCGGGGCTGCGATGGAAAAAGACTTCCTCGTGGTTGAGGTAAGCCTAGCCCCTGGCACCCTAAGCAATTGGTGCCCAGATGTTCTGAGGGTGCGGGACGGAATGTACGGGGAGAGGCGGTCCTTCAGGTATCCTGGGCCCAAGCCATTTAGGGCTTTATAGGTCATTACCAACACCTTATATTGTGACTGGAAGCGAATAGGCAGCCAATGCAGATCTTGTAGCACCGGTGTTATGTGGCTGGCCCTGGAAGTACCAGTAACCAGCCTAGCTGTCATATTCTGTACCAATTGTAGCTTCCGGGTTTGGTATAAGGGTTACCACATGTAGAGTGCGTTGCAGAAGTCCAATCTCGAGGTTACCAGAGCATGTACGACAGTTTCAAGGTCCCTCTGGGCCAGGTATGGGCGCAGCTGGCGAATAAGCCGAAGCTGATAACAGGTGCTCTTGACCGTCGCATTCACCTGAGCAGTCAGGTGAAGCGATGAGTCAAGAAGCACCCCCAGACTGCGCACGGAGTCCTTCACAGGGAGCGTGACCCCGTTCAGGACAGGTGGAACCACCGCCATTCCTGGACCAGGGGAACCTATCACAAGTACCTCCGTTTTCTCTGGATTCAATTTGAGTCGGTTTTCCCTCATCCAGCCCATTACTGGACTCCAGGCACGCCACGAGAGGAGAGACGCCATCCTCGGTCACTGCATCAGTCGGAGACATAGAGAAGATGATTTGGGTGTCATCAGCGTACTGATAACCCCGCGCCCCATGTCTCCAGATGATCTCTCCCAGCGGTTTCATGTAAATGTTAATAGCATGGGAGACAGAATGGCTCCTTGAGGGACCCCCAGGGCCCTCTCATCGGAGCACACATCTCCCAGCTGCACCATCTGGGACCTCCCAGAGAGGTAGGACCGGAACCACTGGAGCGCAGTGCCCCCGATTCCCACCTCTGCCAGGCGCCCCAGAAGGATACCATGGTCTATGGTATCGAAAGCCGCTGAGATGTCCAAGAGCACCAACAGGGACACGCTTCCCCCGTCGATGCCCAGACGGAGATCATCGACCAAGGCGACCATGGCCGTCCCAACCCCATAACCCGCCCGGAAGCCAGTTTGAAATGGGTCCAGATAATCCGTTTCATCCAAGACTGCCTGAAGCTGGATAGCAACCGCCCTCTCGATCACCTTCCCCAGAAATGGCAGCAGCGAAACTGGCCGATAATTATTATGTACCAGGGGGTCGAGGGAGGGCTTTTTTAATAAAGGTTTTACAATGGCCAATTTAAGTTCAGATGGAAATTGCCCTTCCCTCAAAGATGCATTAATAATCCGGCGTAACAATAAAGTTACCGCCGGTCCCCCCTGGGCCATTAACCATGAGGGACAGGGATCGAGAGAGCAGGTCGTCTTCCGAACACTTCCGAGGATCTTGTCCACATCATCGGTACTTACCAACTCAAACTGATCCAGTTTAATGGAGTCCACGGAGGCTCTGGACGCCTCTACGCTAGGTTCTGCCTGAATGTCGGCGTTAAGACCTTCGCTTATCCGAGAGGTTTTATCCGCGAAGAAGTTATTAAATTGGTCACAGCAGGCCTTAGAAGGTTCAAGGATCTGGTTCGGGGCGGGAGGGAGCTGAGTCAGCTCCCTGACCACCCTGAACAACTCTGTTGGACGCAACTCCGCGGACGCGACACGAACAGCATAGAACGAGTTCTTAGCTGCTCGTATCGCCTCTCCGTAGTCCTCTAACAGTTGGTCTAGAAGAGCCTTGTCGTCTAAGCGAAGGTGTTTCCGCCAACGGTACTCTAGCCGTCGCAGTTCCCGCTTCCTTGCCCGGAGATCTTCCGTATACCAGGGCTTACGCTTGGAAGCAGGTCTGAGAGGGCGCTTGGGAGCGATACTGCGTATAGCCCTTGAGAAACCGGTATTCCAGATACCAGTCAGGGCATCAACAGAGTCGCCGTCACTTCCAACCATATACCCCTCTAAAGCTTCCTGGAACCTTTTGGGTTCCATCAGCCGTCGAGGGTGGACCATCCTAACAGGTCTGCCACCCCCGGGGGGGGGGATCTGGGTAGAGACCTTGATTTTTGCCTCCACCAGGAAATGATCCGTCCATGACAGGGGGGAAATATTAGTTATTTCCGCCCACGGATTTTCCGCACCCGAACAGATGACCAAATCAAGAGTATTACCTACACAATGCGTAGGACCCACTATCAGCTGAGACAGGCCCATGGCCGCCATGGTATCCATGAATTCCCGAGCCGCACCGGGTGGAACATAACTGGCCATGAGGGAGATGTTGAAGTCGCCCAGGACAAGTAGCCTGGGCGTCTCCAGCATCAGTTCAGCGACCAGCTGTGTCAGCTCGTTAAGGGAGTCCGCTAGCGCACGGGGTGGCCGATACACCAACAGAATCCCTAGACTGTCCCTAGCCTTTAGGGTCAGGTAAATACACTCGATATAGGACGTCTGTCGGATGTGGTTCCTGGTGAGGGGCAAGGTGTTCCTATGTATCAAGGCCACACCCCCCCCCGCCCACCTAACCTGGGCTGGTCCTTCACCGAGAACCCAGCAGGCAGGGCCTGAGCCCACACAGCGTCTCCTTCAGGCCCAAGCCAGGTCTCGGTAATGCAAGCCAGGTCGCACTTACTGTCCTCCAACAGGTCGTGGAGGATGTGGGACTTGTTGTTGATCGACCTGGCATTGCACAGGAGCAGCGACAGGGTTTGTGGCACGGTTGGAGTGACCCTCAGGTCCCTTAGGTTGGGAGGGGGACAGGAAGGGGAGATAGATATGATGCATCGATCTCTCCTTCCCCTGGAACGCAAAAAAAAAAAAAAATACTATACTCCTTGGCCATGTTGGGCAGGAGATACTGGAAGTTTTAGTCTGAAAGTTTTCAGAAGTGTGAAAAAATATAGAGAGTTGATTCACTTCTATTCTTTCATACAGTGGACCCTTGTAATCAGGCCTCAGAGGGGAAGTGGAGGTAGGCCAATGCCATCAGGCCTCCCTAAAGGAACTGAGCCCTCTCAGAAGGCATCCAGCTCCATCCTGGCCTCTGAGGGGAAGAGGAGGGAGGCCAATCCCATCAGGCCTCCCCAATGCCATCGGGCCTATCCTTAAGAAACAGAGCCCTCCCTCCAGTCCATCTGCCTTGGTCCAGGCCTCAGAGGGAAAGATGAACTCCAGGACCTGATCCCCTTCCCCACAACCATTCCCTTCTCCTTTTGTGTCGTGTCTTCTTAGATTGCAAGCCTGAGGGCAGGGAACCGTCTAATTAAAAAATTGTATGTACAGTGCTGTGTAAATTTACAGCGCTATATAAATAAAGCTTAATAATAATAATAATAATAACAACAACAACAACAACAACAACAATAATATGCTGGGGTTTGGTTCCAAAATCCCCCATGGATAACAAAATCCATGGATGCTCAAGTCCCATTAAATATAATGACAGAGCAAAACGGCATCCCTTATAAAAAGTGGAAAATCAAGGTTTGATATTTGAAATTCAGACTTTTTAAAATATTTTCAAACCATGGATGCTTGAATCCATGTATAAAAAATCCGTGTATAAGAAGGGCCAACTGCATTAGGAGGTACATATTCATCTTCAAGACACTAGAGAAACTCAGTGGCATTGACAATATTCTCATTTGTGGACAACTGAAGCTTAGAGCATCTGCAAAGTTGCAGGACTTGAAAGTCAGAGGGAATGAGGGTGCAAGAGAATCTTCTCCTTTAGTTTGCCTTTAGTTTTTCCTAGTCATAAATGAATTCAAAAGCCAGTATTTTCCCTTAATTTTCTCTTTTTAAAGATTCTGTCCCATTGACATGGCTTTAAAGAAAAACTGGGATGTGAGACTACCAATTATTTTATAAATGCCCATATGGTGGAAATTACTTTACCAGCCCCACTTTCTCTTTTTAAAGCTACAAACGCTTGAGTAAAGAACAATATACAGTATTCTGATATTTTTTCTTTCTTTCTCAAATCTGAGGGCCAATCTAGACAGTGGGGAAAGGGACTCCTCAGCTGTGGGTCTTAAAGGCACCAATAAGGACAAGGGGAAGGTCCCAAATCATGCCATCTTCAGTACTTTACCTCCTACATCAATAAAGCTGCATCTAGACTACAGAATTAATGCAGTTTGGCACTGCTTTTTAACTGCCATGGCTCAATGCTATCAAATTATGGGATTTGTAGTTTTGTGACATCTTTAGTTTTCTCTCAAAACCTCTGGTGCCACAATAAACTGGATTCTATAGGATAGGTCCATAGTGTTAAAGTGGTGTTAAACTACATTAATTTTGCACATATGCAGGAATGCAACACTCTGATACCCCAGAAAGCAGGCAGGGTAGGGCCTGTGAATCTAGGCAGCCCACTAGGATGTAGTTCTGGCATGAATCTGCTGAATGAGGGACACACCATTCCATACAAAATCTTCACCACCAAGTCAGCTCCTCAGCCTGAGCAGCCTGAGCATTACTACTCATTGAATAAAAAGCAAGTAAACACTAATATTAATATAAATGAATGCTTTGTGGGCATGCTCAGAACAGAGGAGATTTTGGAATTTTTCCTGGACAGAATGTTGAAATGTAGGGCATGTCCTGGAAAAGGAGGACAACTAGTCACCCTGGCCATGCTATATTTTGTTAGCTTGCTTCCTTTTCAAAGGCCTGGTGACCCAAGTGGGTGCATTTCTGCATTACAGGTTGGCTGAAGTAAAATTACATGCAGGACAGACTACAAGAGAGATAAATATAAGGGCAGCTAAAAGGTTTTGCACTCCTGTCCCAAACAAACAAATGCATGCACGCACGCACGCACACGCATGCACTCACACACACACCTTATGCTATTAGCTTCTACTGTATTCCATCTTAGTTTCTATATGATTGGGGTAGTACATAGATACATTTAAAAATAATAGATCTATCTTCCTAGGCGCTTGTAACATGAGAACTAAGCCGAAACTGTTCAGTTTTGTCTGAACATGCCACCCTTTGAGCTTAATAGCATACTATAAACATGTTGAGGAGATAATTATTGTGAGGTCTAATTAAATGTGTTGAAGAACATATTGGCAGTTCCCAAAATTGTAATTTGAGTAGTACAAGAAATCAGGCCATAATGCTGTAGCAAGAAAATATTTTTACAGTATTAAGGTGTGTGAGTGTGTGCATGTGTGTGCACACACTTGAATGTAAATCTTCACTTTATTTGTTCCTAGATGTAAAAATGAAAAATTTCAATATGTGAACATTTTTATGATTTTCAGGCACACTTAGTAGAAGTTACAAATTACAAATAGTCTAGGGACAATATCACACTACACTGTTATGGTGTTATTATGCCACTTTAACTGATATGTCTGCCTCCTGTGGAATCCACGGATTTGTAGTTTAGGGAGGGCCATTTACAATTCTTAGCAGAGAGCTCTTGGGCCCCACTAAAATAAAAACTCCAGAATTCCATGGAAGGCAGCCACAGAAGTAAAAGTGGGATAATAGCGCTATAACAGCACAGTCTGATATTGTCCTAGATCATTTCAGCCAAGATCACCAAAATAACCATAAGCTTTCACACAAATGGACTCAACAGTTCCCTAGCTACTCCCAACCAGATAAGATCCAGAGTCTTGGGTGTTCATGAGGGTAGTTAGGCTCTGGTGCCCCCCCTAAGGTGGGACAGAGTCCCAAATCAACCTTTTTGTTCTACTCACCAATCCCATGGTCACTCAAGGCTTTTTATAAACTCTGCCTAGAAACATCTTAAAGCTTTGGCCACTGGTCACTCTATTTGGTTATTGTCTATCATGACCTCAACTCGTCATTAACATTAACCCCAATAAATGCAACTTAACACTAACGCCTCATTAACCCTTTGTTTTACCTGGAGGGAAGGCTATCCCTCAGCTGTTTTGCCAAGATAATGGGAAGGCCCATTATCACAGGGAACACTGAAATAAGATAAAACAGACTTACTGAACATGGAGCAGTTACAGATCTGTAACTCTAGGTTTATGAATCCAACCAGTAATAATACAGTGTGTGTGTGTGTGTGTGTGACAAAATTGTAAGCAGAAACTACATCATTTAAAATTTGAAGTTACTTAACTTCAGAGAAATATGATCCCCAATCCAAAGTAGTGGATTCCATGCATGCTTATGTTTGTATGTATCTATGCAATAGCTAGAGCATCAATAGATTATCTGTACTGTCAACACCACTTGAGCTGTATATCCATTGTGGGGGATCATGCCCATAGCCTCAGGTGTTGGATACAGAAATGCTGTGCCAGTAAAACTAGTACCCTTTGGGGAATATTCTTTACATAGTTAATGTATCTTTGTTATACTTCACTTCAACAAGAATCTCCTAGAAGAATTCAGCGAAATCTGTATTTTTCTATTTTCATTTTGTGATTATAATTTAGACTTCCTGTCTCAAAATATTACAATGAAGTTCTACTGGAAATTCACTGAACTGGCTAGATTCTTACAAGGAAGCATTCACAAAAATGCATCTTAAAACAGAGAGGAAGAATTATGATGTTATGTCAATCCTCTCTTTCAACATCCTCCTTCAAAAGCCACATCAAATTAGTACCCAAACACTGACAACTGTACAATGTACTCAACAGTCTGTAACTTGAAACCCATCATTGGTACGCAGTGTGCTGATTCAAGGAAATAAAAAGTTATGATGCGAGGTCTGTTCCAAACTTTGCAAATGTTTTCTCTGTTTTACCATTTGTATCTCAGCTCTTTATGATAAATCATCTGCAAGGCAGTTTATGTACACATATGTGTGTATTTCCCAACAAATTTAAAATAATCGTAATAAAATGACTAAAAAGCAGTAAAAAAGCCATAGCAGCATTTTTAAAAAACATACACCAGAATAAAAACTAATAAGCCTATTGTGACAGACAGAGGTTAGATATAACAAGCTATAAATAACACAATCTGTAAAGATTTACTTTTGAGATTAACAAGGGAAAGTGGAAGAATGAAATGATTATCCCTTGAAAGATTATTCCTTAATTCAGGCAGTACAGTTGGAAGGGTCCCCTCTTTCTTGCCCGCACAAGGTCCTGAGGAAGACCTCCAAGTAACTTAAGATGCCAGATGAATGCTTATGGGAGGGAAGGTGTCAAGTGTAGAAAATGACTTCTTTCAACTGCAACTCCCACTATGTTCTCAGCCAAGATGGGCCACTTGCCATGTTGGCTGAGTGGGATGGGTTCTGGGAGTTGTCATCTCAGATTTCTAAGTTTTCAGAATGAGGAGAGTCCCAAAATTTGCTGGTCCCAGTTCCAGTCTGTTTAGGGTGCTGTATACCACTTGTTTACACAGTAGTTTGCAATGATTTTGCTCTTAGTGTTATATGAACTGAGGAAAAACTTATAGCTGAGATCCTGCACTGGAAGATGTATATGGGAGAACTATAAAATGTATTCCCTTACACTTGCAGGACTCACCTTCCTCCTGCACCCCCTCTACATGTCTAAGTAGTGGCTGATGGAAAGTGGGAGACCGCTGTGAAGCATCTGATGGTGGAACTATACCCAGATGCTCAATGATGAGGACCTTATCCCCAAAGGTAATAAAACATGTTTTCATCATTTTGTGTCTTCTTATACTCCCATAGTCAGATGGTTCTCAACCATCTCCTGTTCTCCACTGGTCACTACATGGCTGAAAGAAGGAAGGCTATCAGGAGCTTTGGGTTGTTACATAAGAGAAGAAGATACTTCCAACCTCCACAATGATCCCTGAATAGATCGCTAATAGGATGCCAGACTTGTTCTTTGCACCGTCAAGTAATTTCTGATTTATGGCAACCCTAAGGGGACTACTGGATTCTCAGGGATGTGAGTGTGTGACTTGCCAAAGATCACCCAGTGAGTTTCGGTGGCAAAACAGGGAATTGAATCCTGATCTCCAGAGTCGTAATCCAACACTCAGACCACTACAACATGATGGGTCTCATGCCAACCTACATGCTGTTAATAATGAAATGTTAAGAATGAAATGTGTATTTTATTATTGGGGTGTATGTTTTATTTAATTTATTTAATGTGGGGATTTTAATTGTTTTTAAATTTTTAATGTTGAGAACTTTTTAGTTGGTTCTCTTTGGGATTCACCTTGAGTCCCATTCTGGGAGAAAGGTGGCATACAAATGAAATAATAAATAGAATAGAATAAAATAGAATAATCCATATTTACTCCAAAGTAAGTAGAGATCTGATACAGTTAAGGACTGCACATGGGGAGATGAAATGCAACCCTTCTACACACAACACACACACACACCAGCTTTAAACAGCCTGCACTGGGATACAAATCACCTCTGCCATATACTGACACAGGGGTCAAGCAAATTCTTATTAGGATCATAAGAACTTTTTTCCTGAATTAGTGCAATATTTCTAATTCAATATTCTGGTTTTAACAACTGCCAGCAAGCTAGGACTGGAAAGGCAATGTAGTGATAAAATGAAACAGTGATAAGTATAATCCAGTAGTTGCCAGGATCCTACATGCAGTTGTGCAGTATATAGCTTCTGAACAGAAATATTCACCTGGGTTATACTGGCCAAGCTTCGGCCTTCAAATCAGAGAATACTTAATTAACCAGTCTTTAAAAGAAAAGAAAGTTCTGGAAAGTACTATACAATGGAAGAGTTCCATATTTTATGCTGTCTTTAAAACAGTAAAATATTTGCAAAGGACATTTCCAATCAATTTCAGTGAAAAGCAATGTTTTTATTAAACCACCAATGCTCATGCTTAAATGCTCACTTTGGCTCTTTTTCTGCAAAGGGAAGTATTATAAGATCCAAGGACAACATACTGTAGTTTGAACCACAGAGTTACTAAATGGTGTACAGTTACACCAATGGTAATTGCACTTTTATATTTATTTCTTCCTTGTTCTCCCTCTCCTTGGCATTAGACAGATATAGGAGAAGACATTTTGAAACAGATGAATGTGGTGAACAAAAATTGGAAACCAAAACGACACATGAAGTGTTATACACATTCATGGTTTTTTTTTTCTGCTTCTCTTCTGGCAACCTCACTCTTAATCAAAACCTTCCTTAAAGAGAGGTCAGGGGCCTTCTAGACCACCATCCCATGGATCTGGAGAGTCCGCCAACAGAGGTAAAACTTGGCTAGTGCTCATGCACATGCAGAAGCACTTTGCAAGTCTACATAAATGTCTCTGGTTCCTGACCACAGGTTTCCTAAATTTCATTTATTCCAACAGACCTTGTTTCCATGTGACAGTTTGGATGGCATTCCATGTTATGGTTGCACTATAAGTACCATTTCATTTTCCTCTTGAAAAACACAGGCAGGATCTGAAACAAAATGTCACAGTGTGAAGTATTCTTGTCCACTGGCCATTATTATGACACCCTCCACAATATTCCATTCCATTCCATTGCTCTCCTCCCTTATTTTCTGCTCTTCTCTCCAAAAGGTCAGCATGCACACTCCTCAACAGGCTGCTTTTGGAATTTTTCCACTCGTCAAGGGTTCTTTAATCTCCATCATCCTTGGGATTTCCCTAAGTCCACTATCATATCATGCTTATTGTGGAGAATGCCTTTTTGAAAACATAAGCATCTGCAAACATCAGAAATGAAAAGGGTGATGGCTGGATAGAGTCAGGTGCATTCTTTAGGCAGATGCTAAGAATATGTAAGAATGAGAGCCAAAGGAGAGCATAAGGACAGAAAAACAATGTTGTGTGTACCATGCACCTTCTGCACACTCATATGCTACCCTGCTGCCTTCAGATCACATAGGAGAGTGGTAGGCAAATGTTGAGAGGACAGGGGTCACTTTTATCCTCTGAACTCCCTGCAAGAGCCATTCTGGTATTCAGAACATGGTGATATTTCATTTTCAACTGATTTCAGCCATTTGGGAGAAAGGTTTGAAGTTTAAGCATTGTTGAGAGCCATCAGAATGAAATACCACATTTGGCACCAGTTTTATGCTTTTTTCGGTTATTTTTTAAAGAACTGTTCATGGAGTCTGAAGCTTTGAGGGACTCCAGAGACCTCAAAAGGGGCCTTCCAGAGCCAGCAGACCATACTTTGCACACCCTTGCAGTAAATGGGAATTTCTCTGCTGTAGACTGTACAGAGCTGGTACCAATCACATGACGCAATACTAAACTGGATGGACCAATGGTCTTACTTGACATAAGGTAGTTCAGTTTGTCATCAACACAATGCACTAATGAGAAACCAGTGCCTTAAAAAAAATCAGCACTGAAGCTTTGTCAGATTTCATGCATGCATGTCTCATATCTCAAGTCACATTTTAACTATCATGTGAGCATAGGGATTAAGATGCACCATACATTCAAAGACAACTCAAATGCAAATCATTTCTAACAACTTTCTTCACTCATCTGAAAACTGGCCAGATTTTCTTGATAATAAATAAAAGCTGCAATGGCTAACCTTTGACCTCATCCACTGGCAAATTCTGATGCATGTTTATCTAGAAGCAAACTTCTGTTGAATGAGCAATTGATAAAGGAAGCAATTCATCTCATGTTCTTGAGAGTGTCTTCTAACACACTGTTACAATGAAGCAACAGCTTTACCTCTTGTGTCAAGCTGCAGAAGCCATGACTGTTCTCTCAGTTTAAATCCAAAAAGCTTTCTAAATGTTTTAAAAGTATGTATAACGAATCTGATTAATCTTTCTCCACTTACCCAGGCTGTAACAAATATATCAAAAACAGAAAGGTGAAAAATATTCTGCAGCAGGCTTTGACAGTGTTAAGCCAGTCTGGTGTTTTACTGCCTTTTTAATGTATTATACATTGTGCACCTTTAAGCTGCAAAGGCTTGAGGATAGAAAGACGCAATGTAGTTACCTTACACTATGTAACATTATCCATTTTAGAAGTGGCAATGTACTTTTTCAAACAGTTCAACTTCTCCACATATACTGGGCAGTAATCTGCAGTAGTGTTTCTATTACAAAATATTTTTGTTACCAATTCTGCACAATTTCTAGGTGATGAAAAAAGACAAACAGAAACCATTCAAAAAGAAATAGTATTTTAGGCTGAGAATGGATAACTTGCCCAAAGTGGGTATCCATGGACCCTGGACTCCCAGAGTGCTACTCTAACATTCAGACCATGACACTTCACTGAGTCTTATTTAAGGCTACAGTCTGCATCTAATTTTGCCAAAGGCTATTTTTCAAGGAAATCTACAAAAGTTTTTTTTCCAGTACATCTCTCAGCACAGTCGATCAGGATGTGTAGAGAGAGATGGTGACAGAGAACCTTAAGGAAGAAGTCAAAGGAATGGTTGGCACCACTTGAAACACAACCCATCCTTGGCTGCATTTATACTGCAAAATTAATGCAGTTTGACACTGCTTTAACTGCCATGATTTAATGCTATGGAACTCTGGGATTTGTAGTTTTGTGAGATATTTAGCCTTCTCAGCCAAAGTGCTCTAGTGCCACAACAAACTACAAATTCCAGGATTCCATACTACTGAGCCAGGGCCTAAGATGGAGTTTTCTACACTTTGTAGATTCAAATGGCTGGGAAAGATAGTTGCTGCAGTGAACTGAGTAATGTATATTCCTTTGGAAAGTTGCCTTCTCTCATAATGCCAGTACCGACGATGATGATGATGATGATGATGATGATGATGATGATGATGATGATGACCATCATCATCATCATCATGACATTTATTTTCTTTTTTTAATTAAATAATTTTATTGATTAAAAACAAATATACAAAGCAAAGCAAAGACAAACATTCATCAATACACAATGCACATTTGACATTTATTTTCTATTCTGACTTTATCTCAAAATTGGGACTCAAGGCAAGTTACAATTTAAAATAATAATACAGTTAAAATCATACAAAAATGAATATTAAAATGTAATTAAACTATTGACAATATTAAAATTATTTAAAACTACACTTAAAAAGAGAAAATGCAATGAAAAGATTTTGAAAACACATTTAAAACAGTTCAGATTTAAAAGAGTGCAGCACCTCAGCTCATTATTTTATTTTATTTTTTTCATTTTAAAAGCCTATCAGAATAAAAAAGACATTGATGCGTTACAGACCGCTCAGAAGGGGCGGTCTGCCGCCGCCGCCATTTGCAGCGCGGAGGAGCCCCAAGCGTCCAAACCGCAAGGCTCCTCCATGCTGCAAATAAGAAGCGCCAAAATGGCGCTTCTCTTTGCGGTGTGGATATGATGTTGCGAGGAACCAATGGCGCACTCGCAGCATCATATGCACCACGCAATGTGCGGATGCAGCGCGTCCGCTACGTAAAGATGGTGGCCCCCGTGTGGAACAGGCGCCGCCATTTTGGACAGACTCGGTTCATATTAGGGTTAGGGGCGTCCTTTCTAACCCTAATACGGACCCAGTCCGTACTTTATGCCCATCTGTAACGGGCCATTGTCTATTGAAAGGAGGACAACAGGCAGTAGCCATTCTGGCCTCCTTAATAAAAGGTTCCAACTGGCAACCACAAAAAGGTCCTCTCTCACATCCCCACTGTCTTTGTGATGGTGATGGGTCTAAAAGAAGGGCCTCTCCTGATGTCCCCATAGTAATCTTTATGACAACATGTGACCCATGGGTTGCATGAAGGCCATCATCCAGTCTCTATGGCCCGTTACAGACCGCCCAAAAGGGGCGGTCTTGGGCTGCTGCTGTTTGCTCCGTGAGGGAGCAGCAGCAGCCAAACCGCGTGACTCCCTTACGGAGCAAAAAAGGAGCGCGCAAATCATGCTCCTTCCAGGAACCCGGAAGAGACGCCGCGAGTGCCAAAGTGTGCACTCGCGACGTCTCTTCCAGGTTTGGACGTGCAGACGCAGAGCGTCCACTACGTCAAGATGGTGGCGCCCATCTGTATAGGGCGCCACTATCTTGATGTATCGGTTACGTGTGAGGGGCAAGGCGCGTCCGGAAGTGCCACCTCTCGCACGTAATCGCGGCGCGAGGACGGCGCCTCTTAGGCCCATCTGTAACGGGCCTATAAGTTGTTTTTGGAGACCACACTATTGCATCCTGCCATTTCAGCTACAACTACTGGTTCAGGTGTTGTTGCTACCAAGGCCATAGTGGTCTCAAACATATCCATCTGTGAAAATCTCATTGCAATGCTCCCAAAACTATCCAAACCATGTAATCCTTAGTTGCTTCCTCACTATATTCAGGAAAGATCATTTTCTGTCATCGTTAAACTGTACTGTATGATGTGTGAGTACACTTGAGTACTGTTGTTAGCAATGGCGAAACCAATGGCAATCGCACAAACATATTCAGCATTAAGGCAGCTCCTGATGGTTTCTGAGATCCTTGTGAGTCTAGTGTAGCCCTCCAGGTATGGAAAGCGGCCTTCCCCTGCTTTATAGGATTAGATGACACGGAGATGTTCTTGAAATGTTTTCACAGTAACCACCCAAACAAAAGCAACTACAAGGGTGTTAGGAAATAAAGACTCAACTATAAAGTATAGGTTACTGATTTTGAAATCTCCAAATGATGTTTAAAAATATATCTCCATCTCTGGGAGAACTGGAACATCAGGGAATTTTGTGCAAACTTGTACAGTCAGCATAAGCTTATGAACTTTAGTACAGGCCAGGATGAGGTTTACATTTGTACCAAGAATCAGATCAAATCCAGCCCACATTTGGCCAGGGTTGAAGTTCATTGTGCATAAATTCACACAACTTCACAAATACCGCAGATAAATGGAGAATCCTAGAGCCAGTCACAGCATTTCAAGGTGTTCCAAGAAAAGCAGCTTGTGTATAGCCAAGAATATCTTAAATGTAACTAACATTTTTTCTGCCCCAAGTCATATAATATAGTTATGTGCAGCAATACAGGTTTCAAGTACCTTCAAGAAGAGTAGTTAAGCAAAACAAAGACTACAAAACATCCAGTGGAATTTGAGTTCCCGTCCAAAGCTTGTAATTCTGTTTTTGTTTTATGAAAGGAGAAAATGCTCAGTTTTCTACTCTACTTTACTTCTCTACTCCTTCCTTACATATATGTCCCAGCTCCTGAGAAAATGGCTGCCTCTTTATTGGGCATTTTATCTTTTTTTCATCCTCAACCTGTCAAAACAGATATATTTCAGTGGAACATAATTTTGACAGGACTTATATGATAAAAGAGTACTTCTATTTTGAAGACCACAAGACAGCTTTAGGGTGAACAATTTGGCCCAAGAGACTACATTTCATGACATTACATAATGCTTACAGGGGGATAGAAGTTGAATTTAGAAGATGATTTTAGGGGTGGAGAGCATGCAACTTTCCAGGCATTCTTGGACTGCAGTTCTTATAATTCTCACCATTGGGCTGGGACGCACTAACTATATTCTGCAAAGAATATTGATCATAGGATAGTAACGTTGAAATGCAGATTCATATATTTTTAATGTAAATTATACAAGAGGTGAGGTAATACAAAGTAGTAATAATCAGCCTTTCCATTCACGCAAAAATATAGGAACTTAATGTTATAGAATTAGACAATTGATAAGAAAGAGAGGATAGATACTTGAAAGAGTCGAAATGTAAGATAATGATGCAAAAATTTTATTGATATGATAAGTGGATATTATATACAGTGGGAAAGGGAAATAAATGTAGAAAGTCTGTATTTGGAAAATTTTGCTAACCCTAAATAGTGGTAATATTGTCTGATGAGTTAACATACAATCTTGTATCAGTACTCTATGGAGTCTTCACACTAAAAATAACAGAAAGGAGATAAGAAAGCATATAAGTGTTATCAAGCACAGGCTATGGCATAAGAAACAAGTATGTAAAAGTTTAATACATACATTTTTAAACACAGATTAGTATAGCAAACATATCTGACTGAGAGAAAAGGAATTATTATTATTATTATTATTATTATTATTATTATTATTATTAACCTTTATTTATAAAGCGCTGTAAATTTATACAGTGCTGTACATACAATCTTTTTAATTGGCCAGTTCCCTGCCCTCAGACAGATTACAATTAATTACAATATAGATTACAGTTCATTGTTCAAACACATGGCAGAAATCATTCACTTTGAAACTGCTTTAATTGCCCTGGATCAGTGCTAAAGAATCCTGAGAACATTCGTTTATTGTGGTACCAGAGCTCTGACAGGGAGTGCTAAATGTCTCACAAAACAACATTTCCCAGAATCCCCTAGCATTTAGCCAGGGCACTGGATTATTTATGCAGTGTGTTTTGAACCACTGGCCATAAATGCACAAAGGTTTTGGAAGTTGTCATTCAAAACAGTACTAAGCTTTGTGCTGATCCTCACTTGCAGTAGCTCCCAAGGGGCCCAACAAACCTTGTGCCACCCAGACCATGAATTTTACATTTAGAGACTAAGGCCGTAATGCTTTCACAACCCCAAGACTGTGTTGTAAAACAGATAAATATGGTTTATGAGAAAGTACTGATATAGTTATTTTTCTTCCCTTTTGAGTTATGTTTTCTTTTCTGTCTCATTGACATTAGATTATACGACAGTCTCCATGGTTCATTTCTCTTTTTTTAGAACTGAGAGTCAATAAGTATGTAGACATATGTAATAAATGGCAAAGCTCTGGAGGTAATTCAAAACAAGGCCAACACTGAACTTTGAATATAAACTTTTGTGTGGATTCAGTGAGACACAGTGTGGCTTCCAGTGACACATCTGTAGCTCATACTACTGATGTGTGGTCTCCATTTTTGACTAATTTATGCTGGCATCATTATTATGGAGTTTGTTTTGTGTTCTTGCAATGAGCCTCAAAGTTCATGGAAAATGTTTGTAGCAAGCTTTGTATCAAATGGATACATCTGGAATAGTAAATTCCTCTGTTCACACCAGAACAGAGAAGTTATGTTGTCTTCTCTACCTTCATGCCTGGCATAAGAGCACATGGCTTAATCTCACTGCCAAATAAACTGAACATTTCTACTCTACTCGCATATTCAACATTACATTTTAAAGAATGGCAACAAGAATTTGATTGTTGTATTTGATTAACAGGACAAACTGTTGATGCTATTGCTGCTGCTGTTGTTAGAATTTCAAACGTTATTCTGTTTCAAATCAGCAGACCTTGTTTCAGTGGATCACAATTCTAAAATATACATGGAACATTTCAGGAGCCTGAAAAACCAATTTGGCAAATCCTGTAACATTAAGGATCAAACATGTTTAAAAATCTGTTAGTCCTGTTTCTGTTATGTTTCTCAGAATCCCACAAGCATTTTGACATGTACTATCCCAGTTCCATAGTAGTTCCAAATCCTGCCCTCTCTCCGCTTCCTGCTCAGAAATTCAATTTTATGCATGCTCCCCCCCAAATGTACACATTTTCTACTGTATGCATTTAAAAACTTTCCCCATTGACAAATTCATTGTTCTGCAAATTTTAGCTGTCCACGCTATTTAAAATGCACACATGCTTTTGTACTAAAACTCACCACAAGATTTGGAAAGCTAGAAATTTTCAGCACAAGGGTGTGCTTCAGCCCACTGCCAGTCTCAGGAGAGACAACACTTATATTGATAATGGAATGCAAACAAAATGAATTTCTTTTCCATCCCTATTAAGGAATCTTTGTATGAACAGGCACCTGCTTCTGAAGATACAGACCCCCTGAAGTAAGTGGGGACTGTTGACTTTGCAAGCCTTGAAATGTGTAATGAATGAGCAGGATTTAGAACTGAAGCAGCCTGCTTCCTTCCGCCACAAGAAAAATTATTGTTGGAGATGCAAGCAATTCTTCTTCCTCTTCTTTCCACAAGTTCCCACGCCAAATCCATCTTTTCCCCTTGATGTTAAGAGATGACCAAAAAAGGCAACTCATGTATGTCTCCCTATGAAGTTCTCTTTTTAACACAGTGATGTATGAAAATGTGAATGGTGCGGCTGCATTGCTAACAGTGTTTACTAAATAAAATATATTGCTCTGAGGTAGGCCATGAGATTGGAAGTCTGTCTGCTCAGTTTGTTAATAGCATGTTCATTACATATGTCAAAAATTAAATATGCTATCTGTGATCCAGTAAACAATGCACAGAAAGGCATTCTTAATATATGCTGTCCAATTATGGGGTTATTTTATTCCTGACAATTTCTTCGGGTCATGAAACCAGAGCTTGGGGGGGTGGGGGGGAATCAAGCTACAGATCCCAGAATGCTTTGGCTAGGGAGGTGGGATTCTGGAAGTTGCAGTCAAAAAAGCCATTTTCCCAAGATCTGCACTCAATTAACTACAGAGTAAACGAAACTGCATATGTAGTAGGGAAGGGGAAATATTCAGTTTCAGTTCCTCAAATGTTCTAAATGTCTCTGTTCCAAATATTAAGAAGTTTTTGAATTTGAGTAAATTATCCAGGAATGTAAAGAAGTGAAATTCTCACCCATCTGCGATGTCCAGATTCAACAGACAAGGCTATTTCCAGCACCAACCTGCCTGATATGCAGGTTTTATAGATAAGGAGCCTATGGACAAAATGGCAGAAACTGTAATTAAGCACCAGCATAGGGCATTACAGAAGCAGGCTTTAGAAATGGAATTGAAGCAGAATGACAATGTCTTCAGCTTCAGTTCCATTTCTAAAGCCTCCTGTGGTAATGTTCTATATTGATGGTTTCTGCTTCTTATTGCACAAAGATGGTACTCTTCCATAGTTGACCTGTCCCATCAGTGTTACTTTTCTGCAACTTTTCATTAACAGGCAATACCCATGAATGACAGCCAATATTGCTGCTTTCCTATGATTTCATGAATGGTAATTGGCAATGCAGTTCTGAGATTGTGGAATTCACATGATAGTAAGTGGGTGTGATTCCAACCGTTCCCCCTTCCTATCCCCATGTTTCTGCCATGTCACTATACTTCCAGTGCAGGGATGAGGAAGTATATTTTTCTTTAAAATGGTTAGATTTAACACTACTTGTCCGGGTAATTTTTTTTCTCTCATAAATAAATAATTTTGAGATCAGGGAAATTAAAAAAACAGGGTCCATGTGCAATTGAGGAAAAAGAGGAGGAGGATGGCAGTGTTAACATATGTTGTGAGGAAAACTGAGGCCATAATCATTCACTACCATTCACCACTATGGTGCTACTAACAGGGAAGTGCAGAAAGAAGTGCTTTAATAACATTATTTGTGTGTTAAAATACATTACAGTGCTGAAGCACCTTCATATGGTAAAGGGCATCTTGAATCAAACAGAGACTTTCAAGAGCCCCAGGACTGGATGGATGGATGGGTGGATGGATCTGACCATTTTCATTCTTCTCACTTTCAAATATTTGTCATCATTACTTCTTTCCAATAGCAATATGAATAAATTTCTAAAATTTCACTAAATTCTTACTAAAAACAGGGATGGATAATACTTTGTTTCAGGTTTCAAAGAGGTATCCAGACAAGTCATATACATGTCAATGAATATACTCGATTTATATGACTAAGGCTGCATCTGCACTGCAAAAATAATGCAATTTGAAAACACTTCAATTGCCATGGCTCAATGCTATGAAATTCTGAGATTTGTAGTTTGTTGTGACACCAGATTTCTCTGACAGTGAAGGCTAAATGTCTCACAAAACCCCAAATCCCAGACTCTGTAGCATTGAGTTATTACAGTTAAAGTGGTGTCAAATTGCATTATTTCTGAAGTACATATGCAGCCACAGTCTGGATCCAACCCACTGTCAATGAACAGGAATCATTTCACTTGGCTGAAACAAACACATTTGGAAAATGGTGACAGACAATTTATATAATTGGCCTAAATCAGCTGAAAATTAGAAAGCACCCATAATAATTATTTAATTTCTTTGCAAGCTATTTAGTCATAATCATAAAATTTTAGATACATGAATATAGAAAGCAAACTAGTTCATGTTCTGCTCAGCTCATGTTCAAAAGAGACACTAAATGAACTCAATGATCTGGATGGGAGTGACCTTAATACTTTTTTGTTGCTATAGACTGTGGGACAACAATTGATCATGTTTAACCTTGCAAAGAGAGCTGATCAATTGGGCTTACAATTACCCTGCATGTTGTAACAATCCAGTTTCCCATTCTGGATAGAAACCTAACCACTAACCTCTATTTGGAAAATTAAAACTCCTTTCTATGTGGGTCGCCTTGATTAAACACAGCCTCTGGCGGGCAAGATACTTGCATGCAGATTTTGTTTTACAGCAAAATATTACTCCTAATTTTTAGCACATTTGCTCCATTTCTTTATACCTTGCAATAAATGGAAAGCACTCCTCTCCTTGTCACACCAAATTCATCCACTTTACTCTCAGCTTCAAACACAGTATCCTGGTTTACTACTTGCCATGGAATTTCAATTTAAATTGCCTGGGGAAGATTTTATCTTATTATGCACTGACACATTCCTTTATTGGAATACACTATATGATTCAAGAACCCTTCTTCTCAAACCTGGATGAGATTTAGATTTAGGTCCGGGACTCATTTGAAAACCCACCTTCTTGTATTTTGGATCTTATAACTTTCTGACTACTTTAATAGCAACAGTTATACTGTTTCAATGGAAACATGCCAAGCACTGTTCTGAATTTCAAGCACTACCAGAATACAAAAAAAGAAGCCCATATTAAGACACACACACACACACACTGAGGCCACACAATGGGTTCATTACTGGTGTGGGATTTAAACATGCATCCATATCAGTCTCTAAATTAAAGTAACATGGAGTTATTCTAGCAAGAGAAAGAGAGAGAAAGAAACTGGGAAAGAGAAGGCATGAAGCTGAGATTTTTAAAGGATAAGATAAAAAACTCAAGGAAATAAGATTAAAAATCAAAGAGTCAATCCATGGGGAGAGGCACATAAGAAATAAAGAGGAGGAGGAAAGGGTGCACAACACATAGCATTTTTTTTCTCAGATAACCCTATCTGTTCCTTTATTCCATGCCTTTAATTCAAGGTACCAACATTGTATCACAATACATGATGAAAATCTTTACACCACTGGGTTTCAGGGTCAAATCAGACAATAAATGTATATTCCCTGCCACAATAGTATTTCCTCAGAGATATGTGCTTTAGCAATCAAACTTGCAAATTCAACCCATGTTTGCCTTTGGGGCTCTCCAGACTGCCTCAAAGGGGTGGGCTGGAGGTGCCCAGTTTTTCTCCAGAGTGACGCCGCAGCAGTCAAACCATGTGGCATCTCTCCGGACCAAAAAGAACTTGGAAAAACTAGGTTCTTCTTGGCGCGCACTGTGATGCATCCATGACACAAGCGCAGCACCCAGAGGTGCGGATGCAGTGCTGCGCTTGGGTCATGCATGTGCACCCCATATGGATGGCACCGTTTAAAGATGGAACCATCCATACATTTTATGGTTCCAGAGTGTGCGGATGCTGTGTGCTCTGGAACCCTAGAATTGGCCCCATGCCGCTGGTCTGTACCTGGCCTTTTATGGCCAATCATAAAATAAACCACTTGAAATGAGAGGCGTGGGACAAACCTCCAAGAAATGGCAATCTGACGGTGCCCGTTTTTGTTCCTCAAGGATGGTGCAGCCCCCAAACGGCACACCACCACTGCAGAGCAAAAAGAACCCAGAATTTCCGGGTTATTTGTGCAGCTCCACAGTGATGTCAAAAGTGCACCATTGGCGCACTCATGACATAAGCAACACGCAACGCCATGTGGATGCCACGTGGAGCTTACATCACAATGGCAGCCCCCATGTACTGTTGTATGTATTTTACTGTTTGATGTATTTTACTGTTGTAACCCGCCCGGATTCTCAGTGATAGGGCGGGCTAGAAAGAAATCTTTTTAAAATTATTATTATTGTTATGCCACCACCATGTAATAGGGTTGTGGGGCGTGCAGTCACTCCGCCCCGTGCAACCCTATTATGTTTCCAGGCTGGCGCAAAGCGCAGGTCTGGGTCAGGCATAAGATAGGTAGGTAAGGAGAATCACATGCTGGAACATATAGATGGGATACAGATCGCCCCTTTGGGAGGCCTGCACTTGACCCTTTCCCCGACGGATCGGGGCCTGAGCTGCCACGGCGGCAGCCCCGAAGGCCCCAATCCACCACTTTTCCAGGCCTTGGGGAAGCGGCAAAATGCTGCTTCCCCGTGGCTGGAAAGGGGTGTCCTTGGGGCTTCATGCCCCAAGGACACCCTGACAGCGGCGGGGAGACAGAGGCCACTCAGCCCCTTTCTCTTCAGTATTTCTGGTGTGGCCACAAGCACCCTTCAGTGGTGTCAGTACGTAACGGCCACACTGTGGCCGTTACATCAAAATGGTGGCGTCCATGTAGATAGGGCACCACCATTTTGATGTACTGAGTATGTACTAGGGTTAGGGAGCATCTGAAAAGGACGCTCCGAGGCAACACTAGCACGTACTGAGTACGTGCTTTTTGGCCCATCTGTACAGGGCCATAGATGTCTTTCTATGATAGAGCATCTGTGGAAAAACATGATAAAAGTTTCATCTTGTTTGACCACAAGACATACTTTCATGGATCGTTTTGTATCTATTGCACAGCAGTCACATATGGAGAAGTGCGGCTTTTTTCTCCCTCCTCTCTACAAATAATGTGGTACATATGAGTGATGTCCTGTACACAAGCATCCAACCCTGCAGAGCAATAACCCATAATTTCTTTTCTTCCCTCCTCTCATATGTATCTTTAGGAAGGATTAAACACTCTAGTAGAGCCAGGCATCTGTGTCATCTGGAGGTGGGGAGTGTTTCCACTCCTCTACCAAAGTGGAATATTGTCCCAGCAACTTACAAACTGAAGATCTAAACTGCCATTTTTGGCATCGGGACTATTTTTTTTCTGAATGCTCTGAGATTATAGTTTATTCCATCCAGACATTTGTTCGGAGTGTGGGCTGAGCCATGATGTGGTATGCTACAATCTTGGCAGATATCATATCTTTCCCAGCTCCATGCACACCCCCACACCCCACACAACCATCCTGTGTTGATTTTATATTTTCACTGCTGCATTTATTCATTGGTGGGATAAATAGCAAGGAAGCAAGTCATTTTTCCTGAAGGCAAAAACCGGATCTTGGCTTTTGATGCTAGTATGTTTCCTACAATTTCCGTCTAGCCAGAAGTATCAAAACATTTGCCTCCTATGCTAAAGCAGTTCCTGACATTTTGTTAAACTGTTGCATGATCCTGGATTTTGATGTGAAGATTAACAGGATTCAGGCATTAGGATAGAGGTTCTTGGCTGAAAGTGTTGGACCAGTATGTGGCCACAGTCTTGCCTCTGAAAATGGATCAAACCAAATGACCTGGCAGTTTAACGGTACAAAGAAACATACTACCTTTACTGGGATGGAAAACCTCACCACTGTTTATGGTCATGGGTTGAAAAAGAATGGGAAAAAATGTAAAAGTTTTATGCCATGTCCCTCAGGAGCAGGGGTGCTAATCTGCATGTTGGATATGTTTCAGGCTGAATAAGTAACTTCTGCCCAGCTTAGTACTCTTTAAACTTATGATTGAATGCCCAACCTGGTTTCTCATTTCCTGCCCCCATCTGTTCTGTAGGGCTACTGCTCAGTACTAAACAACTGCTCCCTTGTCTGTTCAAGCACAGGTAAGAACAGTGTGCTGGTTGCTTTGGCTTGGGCACGAGGAGGTGGGAGTAATTTAATTATAAATGTTGTGTAATTTTTTCCTAACATAAATAAAATAATCTACCATTCAAGTGGGTATTTTAAACCCATTTTAGGCCTCTGCCTAAGGAAAATGAAATGCAATCGTAGAATGAATAAAATTACTTACACAACCATTGTAGATTTATTTATTATAAATGCATCATAGATGTAAAAATAAATGGCAGCATACTATCAATGAATGCTCTCTCTCTCTCGCTCTCTCAACACACACACACACACACACGGAGAGAGAGAGAGAGAGAGAGAGAGAGTTGGCCCTCCATATCCACAAATTCTTTATTCATGGATTCAACTATCAACGACTTGAAAATATATATATTTTAAAAAAATCCAAAAAGCAAACGGAATGTGGCAGCACTTTTTAAACAAACTGTGTTTTATATTAGCATGAGCTTTCATGAATATAACTTTGGATGCAATCCCACAAAACACTGTGCAGTTTCCAGAGGCTATTCACAGTTCAGACATATTCTGTGCAAAAAAAAAAAAAAAAAAATGTACACGGTTGTTATTTTGTTTTGTTTGTTTGGTGTTTTTGCACAGAAGAAAAGCAAAGTTTACTGAAGAAAAATGTCATCTTCTATATAAAAATGTTATTTTCAAGCAGAAATCACTATTTTCTGTTCAAACCGCAATGTTCATCACAACCTCTCCATATGTATTTTTCAAGTTTCCAACTGTGAAGATTATCACCTATGTAGGTTTTGTCTCATCAAGGTTTCTTAATACTTGAGAAATCCATTGTCCACCATTTTCCAAATATTTTCAAATATTCTCATGTGTGTGAAGGGGTTGGGGAAGAGAGAGAAAGAGAGAATGAGCTTAATTGAACTATCACAATAAAGAAAGATGAGTAGACAACAAAACTCTATTTCTATTGAATCCTCACTCTAAATCATCCCTGCATTATGAAGGCATATGTGAAAAGTATAATCATTCAATTTTTATATAAGAAGAAACATGTAGTCAGAGCATTTCTGCACGTTAATGGACTATTTTGCAAATAATGCCAAACTGTGATTTAGCATAACAGGCAGAAGAACAAGCATATATGATCCTCTCTACTGGCCAAGAGGAAATGTAATGTTTTGGACCAACTATAATTATTCATTGGCTATGTTCTGATGTAACAATAAGACAGAATTGCTAGAATTCTGTATATATGATGCTCAATCACCCACATATGTTTCCTCTCCCAGGTTGGAGAAGCTAAACTAACTAGAAATGAAGTAATGAAGTTTATGAAGAAATAAAACCTTTCTGTGATATCCCAGTCTGTAATCCTGGATTGTTGTTCTCAAAACAAAGCACAGCTCAAAGCCAAGATCTGAAGTTAGTTTCCTGTACTTAATATGTTAAGGGTACAACAAACCAGAGTCTAGGCTCTAACAGAATGGGAAGCTATTATTTCCACATCATCTAAGCTTAACTTGCTAGTGGGAGAATCAGTCATAGACAATCAAGCAGTGCCTATGAATGATGAAGTCAGAATTCTCAACCGTGTTAAAAACCAGAAAAACAATGGTGTGGGACCAATCGCATACCAAACTATGTTTTATGATCCTAGATAGTACTCCTAAACCATAAATGGAAAAAATCTAGCCCTATGGCCAAATGTGGGTGCTAAGGCTGTTTTAGGGTACTTCATTCATTCATTTCACTTATACACTGCCTTTCTTTGAGAGCGAAACCCAGGAGTGTTTGATCTTTCCATACTCCCTCCAGAGTAATTTTAGTTCCACTAAATAGTGGTTTAATATATCTGAATGCAGCCTGTGTGTGTACATGCACAATGTATGGATTTGTTAATGACCCAAATTTATCATGTTGCAGAGCATAAGTGTCTGCCAGTGTACCCACACTGTTAGGCAGGAGGCAGAGGCTTCTCCTTCTTCCCAACTTCCTCCCTGGGTGTGCAAGAGCAACCCAGGGCTTGCAACCATTGACCACATGCACCCAGATATGTTCTTGCACATGGGGAAAGAAGGAGCATCTCCACTACCAATTTAAAAATTCTACTTTCCTCCCTCTATACTGTAATGCTCGGGACATGCACATATCAGTCTATTTACCGTTTGATACAACATCATGAGCGCACATGATATATGATGACACACAGCACCAGACATAAATGGCATGCAGTTGCAGCCATGTTGAAAGGCACGAGGAGGAGGATGTTTGCAAGAAAGAACACCAACATACACATAGACCTCCCCCATTTTGCATTTTTGATGAAAACCAAGAGCCAAAGGATGAGTTCAGCTAGATCAAACAAGACACTAATCCCCTTTTATCTTTTATGTGTTCCTAAGCATTCCTCTGCCTGTATTCACATTTTGGGGAATCCTGATCTTGTCTCGGTATTGTAAAGTACATGAAATGTCATGAATTACAATCAAACCTTCTTGTTCCCAAACACCTAAACCAACTCTTCACTTTAGAAGCAGTTCCAGGTTCCATGAGAGGTCATCAAACTTTTGGTTTCTATTGAATTAAAGGTATAAATATTACCCCCCAAAACACCTTTTCTGACAGTTGCTGCATTCATTTCCCTCTCCCACTTGCACCAAGACTGTTGTCCCCAGGCTTTGGTCTGAGTTCCTTTGTCTGCTCCACCCATCTCCAAAAGCTGCTCACTCAAGGCTTGCATCTGGAGTCTTTCTGCCATCCGGCTTTCCGTGGATTCTTCCTTCAGGATTGGCAATTGCACCCCCTCTCCCAAGCCTCTAATTCTACTATTCACATCCCCATTTGATTGGTTCTGTGTGTTGATTGGTTGGATGAGTTACCTATATGTGTGTGTGGCTTTCTATGTTCCTTCTAATAAAGGTTCATGTAGTTTCACATGCCTGGGATTTTCATCAGTCATTACTGGTACAGCTTGTGCTAGATTCTTTCTTTCTTTCTTTCTTTCTTTTTTCCTTTCTTTCCATTTTGGGAGTACTTAAGTGAACTTATAAGTGGTATAGAAATGTACTTGTTATTGGTATTGCTATTATGTTATTCTCCTCTCACATAGCCAAGCTGAGTGTTCCTCAGACTAATTAAAGATAGATTGCTGTCATCAGTGGAGGCTTTATTAGTGTCACACATTTAGGGTAACAACACACTGTGTCAGAGTATTTTGAATATGCCCAGATGCACACCAGTAGCCAAACAGTGGCTGATGGGATGGAGTTGTGCTCCCAGACTCCCAGTTGCTGTTGAACATCCAAAGAGATGCACAAGGAGGTACAGGATACCTTTTGCCACAATACCACCAGAATACAAACATCATTGCAAGTGGGGTTAGTATAGCATGTCACCAAGATTATTCTAATCATTATGTGTTACTTTTTCCCCCTTATAGTATATAGTACATTAGCCAGTGTGAGGGTGCTGAATTTGTCTGGGATTGTGGCAGCAGGGTCAGACTCTAGCTTCTGCATGCTTGTGAGCTCCTCTGTGTAAAAATTGCACATGACATACACAAGTCCAAAAATGTAAGTGGCAGAACAGCAAATGAATATGTGGATCTTGTTCCTTAATCCATATTCAGATTTTTATCTACAATGGCTACTGTCACTTTTAAAGGACATACATCTGTGTCTGTTTTTTTCTCTGGAATGCTGCTGTAAAGATTTATGAGTAGCAATGATATATGTGTGTTGCCCCTTCCTTTTACTGCTTAAAAATGAAAGCCACCTAAGGAAACAACAAATTATGTGCACATTAGTATGAGTTCTCCACCCTGAAGCAAGGTTATTATGAATATATTGTCATATTAATGTTCCATTCACAAAGTTTCCCTATTTTAAATCAATGCCTGCTTCTTTATATCCCCGAATTTGGAGGAATAGTCATAAGAGAATTAAGAAGTAGCTCTGAGAAACCATGAAGTACTGAAATAGCTCGGTCTCATTTATCTTAAACAATTCCACATTTGTTTATGGCATATATATTTACTGTAGCCAATAGTGCATAAACTCTAATAGTCTTTGGTACTGGAAACAGATAAGTGAATGAATGGTTTATATTACCAGTTACTCAGGCTCCCTCCCTCCTGTTCAGAACCCCAGGAAAATAAGCTCCTTTCAGAAGAATTATGGCCTTGTATTCATTCAGTGACCATGCATTATATTTCTGTTTATGTGTGAGGAAAGTCCAGCTAGGAGCCCCATGGACTTCCTTGTAGCTCACATTAGCAGCAGTACACAGCGGGATTCCACCAACGGTTTTGAGTACTTTTTTATTTTTTATTTTTTTAAAAAAATGCCACACAACAGTGAGAAATATCAAATTTGCTAAGTGAAGCATACAAATTGGAATCACTGAACAGATGTCTTAGTAAAGAATCTAGAAGTAACAGGAGGGCATTAGCTGCCAGGGCAAAGGTAGGGTGGGGGTTGCAGCTGAGATTGTCAAAACATGACCCAGACAAAATAAATACTTAGAAAAATATGTCTGTTTGGCAGGCCATCAGTGAAGGTTGGTAGAATGAAAATAGTGATGTGCCCAACCTGCTCTGAGAGCTCTTATTTTAGGCAATTGCAAGGAGGAAAACACTAAGGCTTTCATGCTGGGATGATGGATTTGCATGTATATCTGCCATGTTAAATTCCATTTTGTGCAGCACAAAGGTCATTTCATGTAATAGCCATAAACATCATTAAAAAGTCACTGTATGTCTGATCTTTGGTGACCTGAGCTTACTGTCCACTGTATTTAAAATAACAATTTAAAGCTAAGAAAGCAGAAAAATTCCAGTCTGAGTGTCACTGTGGCCGAACAGACAGATGGAAAAAGCTGGCTTCCAGGTGGCTTAGTGGGCGTGACATTTTGATGCCACATGCTCCAAGATACCCAGAGGTCATGCAATCTGAACAGATGGGGCAGTTCAAGATACTCCAGGGGCACAGTGTTTCATTTTCCCCGCAGTCCAAATTGTACATTTTTATAGTGAAAAGCTCCCTTGAACATGGTTTCTAAGGCCTCACATTTTGTATTCCCTTTTATCTTTATGTTCACAGAGCAGTTATGGCAAAGTTAGCAATTGTGGAGACATCCACAATATTTCAATTGTTTATTCCAGCTTCACTGCATTATTTTCATTCACATAATCAGTTCACTGTGTTTTAATTTTCAGTATTATTACATCATTCAGTTTCTTCCACCACAGCTATTTAGTTTATAACTTCCAGAAATGGCATATGAGACATAGGCAGACAGTACTTCTTAAATGATATATTCAAATGGTCTTCTAAATTGAAAGCTGTTACTTCAAATGGACTCATTGCCTCAAATGGATTCAAAAAGAAAACTATCAGCTGTGAAGATTGCTGCCATCATAATGGCCTAGTTAGGCAATAAAACTATCCTTTCCTGATTCTTCCTATTAGAGACATCCTTCATGCTTCCATTTTATGGAAATAAATAACAGACTGCATCTTGAGAGAGCTGAAAATAAGACTGGTTAAAAGTAGGCTTTTCTGCTACTATTTGCTTATCAGAGAATTGCTGCTTCATTTCACAAACTTATCTACCTTTCCAAAAGGTTTCTGGAAAGCTTGTGTGCCTGTACTCCTCACCATGTGGCTTGTGGATTTCAGCATTTGCTATCACTCTCCTCGCCTTTTAATTAAACTGTGCTCAGTCAGAGAGTACGAAATAAAAGGAGCCCTATTTGTCACAGGAAATTTTACAGCACAAACAAAGGGATTCCCGATGGCAAGCTGCCAAGTAGGAAACTCAATCTTGGTCAGTTTTTATTAAAGTAACTTTACACTGTTGACATTTGCCTTTGTCCTTATAAAACTCCCCAAACGCTTGCAAGGATAAAGGAGGTAGTTAAAGGAGGATCGGGAGTAGGAGTTGTTTTTAAGTCGGCTCTATAAGCAGCCACAAGTCAAACTATAACAGCATTGTATTAACTGCTCCTAGTGAGCAATAAATTTAAACTAACTTGAAGGTCATAACCAGAAATTGTTGGAGCGGAGGCTGTAACGTCCATGACACAGCTCAAACAAAGGACGCTTCAAGTTACAGTATGAAAGATTGACCTTCTCTCATAATATTATGCTTTCCAGGTATGTTCACAGACAACCTCCTGCTGTTTTATGGATTATTTTGAGGTACAAATCAGCCTTAAAATTTCTCATGGTGCATTTTTTTTCTTTTTGTCCTTGGCAGAAAACAGGAACAAAAATTATTGCAGGCGTAATGATTGTAACGCAAATTCATTTTGTTCTTCTCGGTTTCTAAATAAGCACGTGTACATGCTGTGTTTTTCCATTTTTTAAAAAAATAAAATAAAATAACATGCCATGCAGTGGAACTAATTCTGGAATCTTGTTTAACCTGAATATAATTCCAGTCTAGCATTAGAATCACTGGATCTCAGCAGAAGAAAACAACAACCCCAGAAAAGCCATGAAATCTAATGAAGCAATGTATTCCAGACATTCGGACTCAGCTTTCATGCCACATTTGGAATCACATTAATAAAACTATAAGTACTTGGGTGCGCTGATGGAAAGCTTAGAGTGACTTTTAATTTAAAGGTGGAATCCCCACTGTTTGTGCTGAAAGACATTAAAATGGAAAATCATTTCCAAAATGGTTAGCTTTAACAGTTCCATGTGAATTATCAAAAACTTGTGGATGTCAGAAACTTGGAGTTCTAATCTTTACAGCACTTCTCATGATGTTATATACTTAACATATCTGAAATCTCATTCAAACATTTCCAAAAAGACCTGTTTGGTACCCCTTGTAACAACAAACAAGAAAAGTCCTTCTGGATCAGACTAAAGACTCATGTTGTCCAGCAGCACTGTTTCCATTTCTGCGCAGCCTGGTGACTCCAATATTTTGATTGGTCAGCATTTTTAGGCAAATTGACTTCATTTGCACTTATCATGCTAGTACATGGATCCAAACATTGAGCTTTATCACACTAGAAGGCAAATGGAATTTAAATGAGAGATAAACTAGAGAAACCAGGAAATGCCTGAAGTTTATCACACAACATTTCCTGGTTTTCTCTAGTTTAACTCACGTTTAAATCTCATTTGCCCACTAGTGTGATAAAGCTCATTGTTATTCTGACTTTTTTGCACTTCCCCCACCAGGCATGCTCATTAGACTACTTACTTATAACCAACAAAAGTACAGTATTTATTATTACAGTCCATAGACCCATCAATACAAACAAACAACGGACAAAAATTGTACAATATCAGAGAGGATACAATTTGGCATTCCATAAACACAATAAAATTGACATACTCAATAAACAAACTTTTTAGATACTCTGGTCAATTTTGGGGAGTATATATTCAATGTGTACAGTTTAGAAACAATTGCATACTGAACACATACCTCTATGTGCACAGATTGCATCCCTTTGTTGTCTTCTAAACAACAAAAATGAATAAATGACATGCCCACTTTTTTTCCAGCGATTTGCACTGCTCTCTCCCAATTAACACAGCTGAAATTCAAGAGTTTGTGTGTGTATATGCATACAAACTTACACATATAACAGAATTTGATGGGAAGCAGAAAAATCTTAGATTTGAATTTAAGTACCAACATCATTTCTTATGGCTGGTAAGGGGCTGGAGATCTGTCAACTGAACAAGTCTAACTTTCCTTTGCAACATTAATGGTTTCTGGAGATAGGAGATATGCTTTCTTTATCATGGCAAGAGATAGTTTTCCAGCTTCTCTTCTTTCTTTTTAAAGACCTGTGTCAATGCAAATAACAATGGGATAATGATGAACATCCATTTCCATAACTCACTTGCATTGGGGACAAAAAAAATGGGTGGAAAAAGTGTCTTTATCTTTATACACAGTTGGACCTTGCCCTAGCTCTAATCTAGGTACACCAGAATGCTGTTTTTAAACAGATTCAGATGATGGATCCCAGCTGCTGGAAAGGCAGAAGAAAACTGAAAGAGGAGAGGAAAATAATACCCCAATTTCAGCCTTTTTAATTCAAACATCCCTTCAACTAAACCCAGTTTCTAATTTACAATCATAATTTTGTTCAACCCTCCTAAGCATGTATTTTCCAAATCAGGAAAAGATGACTAAATTGAGGTTGTTGTACTTTGGACACACCATGAGAAGGAAAGACTTATTATCACTTCCACCCACCGCTCTGACCACATCTCTCCTGTGTTGGCATCCCTTCACTGGCTCCCCCTTCCTTTCCGCATTCAGTATAAGCTCCTGCTGTCGACATTTAAAGCCCTCCATGGACTGGCCCCTCCTTACTTATCAGACCTTCTTTCTCCTCACCTTCCCACTAGGGCCCTCCGTTCTGGTAGTCAAGGTCTGCTGTCTCAGCCCAGGATTTCCTCTGCCCCATCCCGGATTCGCCCCTTTTCACTCGCTGCCCCTCACTCCTGGAACCTTCTTCCCCCACAAGCAAGAGCCATCATTTCTTTAACCCGCTTCAAAATGGAGTTGAAAACCATCCTGTTCAGAGCAGCCTTCCCAGGCATTGCATAATTGTCACTTAATATTTGATGTTCTTTTGGTGCCTGTTTATCAAACCATTTCCTGTATTGCTATGTACTGTATATGTATTATCCTACTTGAGAGTTTGTATTTTCCCTGGAAGAAGATTAACCATCCATTTTGAAGCCAAGCCCTCCCTCCAATTCCATCTGCCTTGGTCCAGGCCTTGGAGGTAGAGAGGAACTGCTGGACCTCTTACCCTTTCCCTCCACCACTCCCTTCTCCTTCTGTGTCATGTCTTTTTAGATTGTAAGCCCGAGAACTAAAAAGATTGTATGTACAGCGCTGTGTAAATTTACAGCATAAATAGAGGTTAATAATAATAATAATAATAATAATAATAATAATGGCAATGATTCTAGGAAAAGTGAAAGGCAGCAGAAAGAGAGGAAGACCACAAGGCAGGTGGCTAGACTCAGTCAGGGAGACCACAGACCTGAGCCTGTGGGACCTGAGTAAAGAGATAGAAGACAGGAGGTCTTGGAGATGTCTTATTCATAATGTCACCATGAGTGGAGATCAGCTTGAGGGTAGCTAAAAGAAAACAATAAGCATGTAATTACTTAGCCATGCTTCTTGTTTGTGAAGCAGGCCAGCCATTCTAGGCAAAGAAAAAGATGACGGGATCACACTACACAGTTATACTACTATGATTCTGCATTAGCTATCATGATTCCATCCTATGGAATTCTGGGATTTACTGTTTAGGGAGTACACTTAGAATTTTCAGGCACAGAACTGTAGTGCCTTCCTAAACTATAAATCACAAGATTCCACAGGGTGCAGCCATGGGTGCTGAACTGGAGTTATAGCACTATAATTATAGTTTGTGATGTGGGAAGCAATTGCACAAGTGAAATATATGTTGGTGGGTGTATGATAAGAAATCTAGGAGAAAGGCACACTGAGGAGACTTAGAAGAGAGTGGTGTAAGGAGTCAAAAGTTTTAGAAGCAAGGATGAGGGACATTATGTATGGACATACAGGGTATTCTGATGCACCAGGTACTAGCCTGAGAGGTTGTATCAGTGATAGGATTCTGTTTGCAGATGTAGAATCATGAAATAAATTAATCCACAACAACACAGAAATTCTGAATCTTTACTGAGGCTTTGTAAATAGAACTGAACAAAAACAACTCTTTTTTTGCACTTGAGAAGCCTCTGATTCACATTGTTGTTGGCTCAATCACTTATGTATGAGAAAAACACACTTTGGACATTGTAGCAACATTTGTGAATTCCAAAGGTGGATAAAATGTGGTCTAAAATCATTGCATTTCTTTTGCTTCGCATCAGTTCCCTGATAGTTTCAGTGGGTGGTGAGTGCAGGCAGCTTGTGGCAGAATAGGACACAATATCATGAATATCAATGAAATACTGTATTTCTTTGTATTATATTCTATAATCTGTTAATTATGTTTTTTATATGGCGAATAATCCCATTATAACTAAAGCTGAAGCAATAAACCTGGAACGAGTTCCGAAAGCTCTAAATATTGTTGCTCTTTCCATGTCTGGAGCTGTAACTTTCCACACAATAAAAAAGAATGAAAAATGAAAGAGTGTGTAGTTATACAAACCTCAAAGATGCACAGTCAGGAAAAATATGCTTTATTCTCAACGAATGGCTGAATGTTCGTTGCTACAACAGAGCACATATTTTTGGTTTCTTTTTTTGGCTCAGTATAGTAAATGCTTAAAAAACCCAAAATCCATAGAAAATTATCGTTTCCCTCCAAAACCACCCTATTTTTACAGCTACCAATTGTCATTTTCATATTAAAAAACTGTCCTTGGCTTCCAAATTGTGTGTGTGTGTTTTAAAAGAAAGAAGGTTGGTATAAATTCAAAAGAACTAGTTTTATAGCAATCAGAACAAGGCATGAAGCTTGACTATTGTTAAGAGCATACAAGAAAATGACGCTAATTTATTACTAAGCAGACAGAGCTCTGCTGTAGGGTTTCTTGAAACTTCTTCAGGATGAATAAATTTGAACTACAAAACACAGAAGACAAAAAGCAGAGGAAAAATCTGATGAGGAGAGGATTAATATTTCTGAAATCACAATTAAAAGCAAAATAACACATATTGCAGTCATGATAAAACCATGTGTCTGAAATATTTGAGACAAACCCAGATTAAAACCTAACTAGATGTTTGTTTAAATGCACATGTTTTTTAGGATTATAGAGTTAAGCCCACACCGAGAAATCGAATCACCCACTCAATTTATTGTTGTGTGTGTGTATGTGCCTTCAAGTTGCCTGTTGATTTATGGTGACCCCCATGAATTTCATGGGGTTTTCTTAGACAAGAAATTGACAGTTTTGCCAATTCCTTCCTCCAAGTACTAACCAGGGCTGACCCTGTGTAGCTTCCAAGATCAGACAGGATCTGGTGCCTTTAAGATATGCAAACAGCTGTTTGCTTGTTTATTCAGTGTAACTATTTAACTGTTTAACAGCTGTCTCCCACTGGATGCACCATCGGCGTCTGAAGCTCAATATGTCCAAGACCGAGCTTCTTGTTTTCCCTCCAAAGCCCACCCTTCACTACTCCTTTTCTATTTCTGTCAATAACATCTCTATCCAGCCGGTCCAGGAAGCCCGCAGTCTCGGTTTCATCTTTGACTCCTCTTTGTCATTTATCCCTCAGATCCAGACTACAGCCAAAGTCTGCAGATTTTTTCTCTACAATATCGCCAAAATCCGTCCATATCTCTCAGCTTCTACCGGAAAAACACTGGTCCATGCCCTAGTGGTCTCACGATTAGACTACTGTAACCTCCTCCTGGCAGGGCTTCCCCTCTCTCATCTCCACCCATTAATTTCTGTTCAGCATTCAGCTGCACGCATTATTTCACTCGCTCGCTGTTATGATCATGTCTCCCCTCTGTTGTCTTCCTTTCACTGGCTCCCTCTTCCTTTCCGCATCAGGTACAAACTTTTGCTACTCACCTTTAAAGCCCTGCATGGGCTGGCCCCTCTTTATTTAACTGATCTTCTCTCTCGCTACATCCCTACTCGCACTCTCCACTCTGGTAGCCAAAGTCTCCTTTCTCAACCCAGGATCTTCTCTGCCCCGTCCCGGATCCGTCCCTTCTCTCTTGCTGCCCCTCATTCCTGGAACCTTCTTCCTCTGCATGCATGGCTCATCACTTCCCTAACCAGCTTTAAGGCTGAGCTGAAAACCATATTGTTTAGGTAAGGGAATTTGTGATTGTCATCTGGCTGTCTGACAATATTTGATGTGATGTGATTTGTTTGATATTTGATGTTTTTAATCTGTTTTTTCTTTTCTATATGGTAATTTTATCTATTCCTCTTTTAATTGTTATTATCTTAGAATGTACGCCTTGGGCAGGCTTTTATTTACTCCTAATTTTACCGACTTTGTACAGTGCTGTGTATAATTACAGCACTATAGAAATAAAGTTTAATAATAATAATAATAATAATAATAATCAGTGACATTGTTTCCAAATCAGTGACATTAATATACACAAAAGTTTATATACACAGTCTTTTCTAAACTGATTCTCTATCCTTATGGAGAAGTATAGTATTTAAATAATCCCATTTGCATTCCATCTCTCCTCCCCATCACCACATACTAAGGACTAAAACCTGGATCTTCCTAAACACAGTACAGAACTCTAATTATTGCACCATGAAATGTCTTTATACAGCTTTGAAAGATGGACTATTATATGAGAATTCTGTTTTCACTCAGAGGAGAACTAGCATGGAGTTGGGGTTGAGCATTAGACTACAGCTCTGGAGATGAGGGTTTGAATCTTCACTTGGCCATGGAGACCCACTTGGTTATTATTATTATTATTATTATTATTAACCTTTATTTATGAAGCGCTGTAAATTTACACAGCGCTGTACATACAATCTTTTTAATTAGATGGTTCCCTGCCCTCGAGCTTACAATCTAAAAAGACATGACACAGAAGGAGAAGGGAGAGGTGGAGGGAAAGGGTAAGAGATCCAGCAGTTCTTCTCTACCTCCAAGGCCTGGACCAAGGCAGATGGACTGGAGGGAGGGTTTGGCTTCATAATGGATGGTTAATCATTTTCCAGGGAAAATACATACTCTCAAGTAGGATAATGCATATACAGTACATAGCAATACAGAAAATGGTTTGATAAACAGACAACAAAAGAAAACCAAATAGCAAGCGACAATTATGCAATGCCTGGGAAGGCTACTCTGAACAGGATGGTTTTCAACTCCGTTTTGAAGCTGGTTAAAGAAGTGATGGCTCTTGCTTGTGGGGGAAGAAGGTTCCAGGAGTGAGGGGCAGCAAGTGAAAAGGGGCGAATCCGGGATGGGGCAGAGGAAATCCTGGGCTGAGACAGCAGACCTTGACTACCAGAACGGAGGGCCCTGGTGGGAATGTGAGGAGAAAGTCACAATCAGCCTCAGAAGAAAACAAACCCAACCTCCCTCTGAAAATTTGTTCAGACAGGGAATTGTCATTGTCCACCTCTGGGGCTCAGAAAGTTTGACTTGCCCAAGACCAACCAGTGGATTTCCATAGCCAACCCTGGTCTCCAGAGTCCTGCACTGGCCAGGATACTCTAGGGGCAGCCTGGAGTATCCTAGTTCCACAAGTGCCCCAACCTCCCCCCTGATATGGTCACTTGGCTGGCACCTTGTTCAGACTTCAAAGCAAGCAACCTACAGCAATGGTGGGCATGGCAGGTGGTTTGGCAGGATGCCCATGGAGACAGCCACTGCAGTGCACGAACAGAGAGCTCCAGATCTTCCAACAACTAAGTTTTTTAAATGTCCTTTAAGGCTGTTTTATTCTAGTTCTGGTGTGGAATATGTCAGATGTCATCCAGACTGCTTATACTAGAACTGGTGTTTGGGGTGTGCATCCTATGTACAGGATGACAACAAAATGTGAAGGAGGTTGGAATGAGTCTTTTGGCCCATGGAGATGCCACATTCTGTTAAAACCATCATCATCGTAATCAAACTGTAGGTGGTAAAAACCTGAGCACCATGACAACAAGAGCAAACTGATGAATATTTCTGTACACTTTTCTGATAATCTCAAAGTGGGCTCAGCTATATAAGAGTCTTGGCGGTTTAATTTTGCCAGATCTTTTTTTTTTTTGGGGGGGGGGGGGTGCTCAGTTTCCCAAGCCTAGTCCTCTGAGTGGCTTGAGGCAACCAAGCTCCTCTGTTCAAGGGATCATATTTCCTTCCATGTTTGCCTTAACACAGGTTGGTGGGATAGAATGTAAGTTGCAAATGTTCTAAGGTTGTAATCCTAAAAACATTTACTTCACTTCCCTGGACTCAGTAAGGCATACATTGACTTACATTGGAAGTGTGGTGGAAATGGTGTAAACAACTGTTCACTGCATGAGATACATCATAGAGCAAAACTGTGTTCAGACCATTTGCACCAACACACACACACACACACACACACACACACACACACACACATGTCTTTATCATTATGCAATGTTGTGTTGTCATGTGCATAGGAGAATGGTTAAAGTCGTTTGCAAAAATCTCATACTTTTTTTCAGGGTTGACACCATGGATCAATATCTCTGGACATCTGCCTAAAACCATGGCACAAACACCCTCTTTGGTGCTACCTGGTAATCTGACCCAATTTAGGATGCATCTGTTTGACACCACTTTAACTGCCATGGCTCCATCCTCCAGAATCCTAGGATTTGTAGTTTTGTGTGGCACCAGCAGTCTTTGGCAAAGAAGGCTAAAGACCTTGTAAAACTACAAATCCCAGGATTCCATAGGATGGAGCTACAGCACTTAAAGTAGTATCAAACTGCATTACTAGATGCATTCTAAGTTAGCAAGTACAGTAATGAGAGGTGTAAGGAAAAGGAGTGATCACTTCCACGGGCCTTGTCCTCCCCATCTGGGAGGTGGTGTGGATTGTACTCAGGGAAAAAGCAAATAGACCAACAGCATCAGAGGAAGCAGTGGGGCAGAGCCAGGAAAGGGACCCCACTGAAAGCTTTTTGTCTAATTGTATTCCAAAAAGCCTATTCCAATCTCAAACTATTTTTGGCAAGCTTTATGAAATGTTGTTGCATATATTTACAGGATGTCCTCTTACATTCTAGGCACACTGTAAATTGTTGGGCATAGATTTTCAACTCCTTTCTCCTATATGTGAGATACTCAGATGTGGGATACTACCATGAATCAAAGAGGAGTCATTAAGACAAATGATACAGGATTTTATTTTACACATGGTGTAGAGTACTTATGTCAACAGAAGATGACAAAGTTGAGTGTGGTGGGAAAGTGTGTAACAGATACTATGGATTCTAATCAGTGAGTACAGACAGAGTAAGTGATCACAGGGTGGACATTAATAATAGTCACATCAAGGCCTCAGCTGTGTTTGTAGGAGGAAGGAACCAGAGGGAAGAGACATTTAGGTGACAATTGTTTTGTGTTTTTTCACACAACAAACCAAGATAATAGAATAAACCATGGTAATGCATGGTTCCTCTTGAGTGCTTAACAATATTATTTTTTTCTCCAAATGAGAAAAAAATAGAGTAATTAAACCTCCTTTTCATCTGACCACTGGGCAGATGTAGGAACAAAGCAGGCTCTAAACTGCTTGGCCTCTCCATGCAATTAATCAAAGTGTTTTCCAAGTGCATTTGAGGGACCAATAATTCTTCATGCATTTCATTAAATGCTTATTTCTCCCTGCTTCTATGCTACCTTTATTGGAAAGATCAGTTGAGTAGATGGCAACACTTTTATTATAGAGCATCAGTGACAAAAACAACACACAACTCTTACAACATCCAAAGTGCTCACACAAGTGGGTTCTAAAAAACAGTGTTGCAGCAAGAATTAAAGCTGCAGAATTAAAGCTCTTTGATACTATTTACTTGCTATAACTCTATCCTGTGGAATTGTGGGGTCTGTAGTTTGGTGAGGTATTCAACCTGGTCTGTCAGAGAACTCTGGTGCCTCACTAAACTAGAAATCCCAGGATTCCACAGGATACAATCATGGCAATTAAAGTTGTGTCTAACTGCATTCTGCAGTGTGGTGTCACACAGTAGCTCCCCTGTTTCAGCCACTGATCCATGCTATCTTCTATGATACCCCATTCTAGTCCCTCTTCTACTTGATTTTCTGATTTCTTTTCTTCCAACAATCTGTTAGTATTCTGTTACAATACATTCTTCATTGGACTAGGTGTGGGGAGATAGGCAGGTTGGTTTGTATTTCTGCAAACCTAAATGTGCTGATAATCTGCCTCTTAGTTATGAATGGTACCATGTTCTTGGTGTGAGAAGCAGCACTTGCACTTTGATGTTGGAAACCAATGGAATTGATTCCTCAGCCAGCTGTTTCCTGCCTCTTTGGGCCACTTCCTTTATTCCATTTTGATTGTCTATCTTGGGTCAAATGCCCTCACTATGTTGCCCTTATCTATGGTTTGTAATAACAAGTCTTAGATATGGTTCACTGCCATTATTAGCAAAGGCTGTGCTTCCTAAAGTGTTAATTACCTTTGGCTTCCCCTCCTGATGTTTAGCAGACTAGCAGGTCATTAACCATTGGAAATGACCATTTAGCTAAGAATTATACTCCAAACTTTGGAGTCCACAGAGTTTGAATAAACATGTCCTTAACTGTTTATAAAAGAAACACAGGGCCTTTTAAACATGCACACAACAACACAAATTGTCCATCCCTAAATGTTTAGATTTTTTTTTCATAAATATACCATGAAATGTTTGAAGTGTAAAAGAAGCCTGAAATACTGTTTTGCTTATAGGTACTCCCAGGAAGTTCGACTTTTCTGTCCTAGGCCAATACACCTACATTGAAGGTTCTGGTAGTTCAGTACCATTGTGCAAACTGGCAGCTGTGATTGTAAATATAATACTGTTTCATTGGATTATGGAGCATTCAGGGTAGGCCTGGGGGGGGGAGTTCAAAACCCAGCTCAGCAAATACTGAGGGATTCTCATAAACTAAGTGATGCATTTAAAGAAGCATCAGGAGTGGTAAGCAAATTCCATGGGGCCAGGTTTCCACCCCCAAGATGCATAGCAGGCTGCATCCATTCCAGAAATGTAATTAATGGTAGAATTCAAACCAGAAGAGGCTGTTGTCCATTTCTAGATAAGTTTATTTGCATTTGAAAGGCAGAATAAACTATGGGGATACGCTTTTTAACAGCAACATTTCATGTCCTGGAGGTTATGAGGAGTGGCATATTGGCCAGTATAGTGTAGTGGTTTGAAAGCTGGACTACCACTCTGGATAGCAGGATTCAAATCCCCACTCAGTCATGAAAACCCACTGAGTGACTTTGGGCAAGCCACACACTCTCAGCCTCAAAGGAAGGCAAAAGCAAATCCACTCCTCTTGCCCAGAACCCCCTATGATAGCCTTAAGGTCACTGTAAGTTAGAAAGGACTTGAAAGCGCAGAACAATATTATCTTTTTAGATTAGCTTTTTAGGCCATGGACATAAAAGGCCTGGTGTGGCTGCCTGTGCCTTACATGTGACACTTTGCCCATGTCAGTGTAAAGAAAGAAGCTTATATTAGACCATTATATTTACCAGGCATCTCCTGAGATGGGGCATTACTGCAACTATAGATGCATCTGCATCTATAGTCACTGCAACTATAGATACATCTATCTATCTCTTACTTTCCACAGTAAAGTCCTGGCTAGATTCAAGGCTGGGCAATGGGGCTTCTTAAAAATAGAACAGCAGCAGCTGAAAATCAACTTGAGAAACAATGACCTTGAAACCAGTCCTAGAAAAAAGAATAAATGTGGGTTGGGAACAGCATATGGCATCTCCCTTTCCCTCCTCCTTACTTTCTTTTTGCTGACCTAAGAGCATATTGAGCCATTTATTTAGCCATTGCATTCCCCATCCACATGTACAGATGTGAGAGCTGGACAGTGAAGAAAGCAGATAAGAGAAAAATAAATTCATTTGAGAAGTGGTGCTGGGGAAGAGTGTTGATGATACCATGTACAACCAAAAAGACAAACAAATGGGTCCTTAAGCAGATAAAGCCAGAAATCCCCCTGGAAGCCAAGATGATCAAACTGAGACTGTTATAAATTGCCCAGATCATGAGAAGGCATGACCTGTTGCTAAAGACAAAAATACTAGAGAAGGTGGAGGTCAAGAGAAAAAGAGCAAGAGCTCATGTAGATGGCTAGACTTAATCAAGGAGGTTATGGGCCTGATATTATAGGACCTTAGCAGAGCAGTAGAAGACAGGGCATCTCGGAGAAGTCTCATCTACAGGGTCATCATGAGTCGAAGATGATTCAAGGTCAGTTAAAAACAATGAATGAATTTTAAAAAGTCAGAAAAAGATTGGATGAGGGAGGCAACCAATTAGAGTACAAACTGGCAAGACTGGCAGGTAAAGAAAAAGACTATTGGTTTTGGCATGCTGGGAAGAAAAAAATGCATCCCTTTTGTATCAACTTGAATTTGGGCACAGGAAATGAGTGGTAGTCAGTACAACTTGAGTCTGCTTTTATTTCAAGTAGCTGTGGCACTAATGGGGTCATTGTGAGATCATTCCAGACCAGGGAGTTTATCACACAGGAGGAATTTCTCTTAATTTTGAATGAAAAGAAAGTGGGGCCAGAACACGTTCACGTGAATTCGCTAGTTCAGCAAACTTATGTGAATTTGAATTGCCTTCGAACTGACTTCCCATTGCCCAAAAATAGCTTGCCATTGCCTGAAATTGCGTGTGATAGTCTATCATGCAATTACGTGAAATCCCATGATTGCGTTCAGACTGACTTCCCATTGCTTGAAATTGCATGTGGTAGTCTATAACGCAATAACGTGAAACCCCATGATTGCGTTCGGATTGCCATTGGATTATACTTCCAGTTTCCCTTGTCTGATGAACTCTCTTGAAACCATGAAGCGAAGCTGAATTTTTTCAGTGATGAAAAAATTCAGCTTCACTTCATGGTTTCATGGGAGTTCATCAGACAAGGGAAACTTGTGTGGAGCATATCCTCCAACTGTCTCAATTTAGATGAGACAATCCCAATTAATCCTGTTATTCTACTTTTTCAGATGATTTTAAAATGTCCCAGTTTCTCTTCTGACTTTCCATGTTCCCCTTTGTCCTCAGCATACTTCACTTGCTGCAAAGTGAGTTCAAAGTGAAAAGTACTTTGAACTCAGCTCACTGGGAGTAAAAGAGTGAAGTGGGTGAAATCTTGGCTTTCTCTGTAGGCTCAGGTAAAAACAAACTGCTATAGCCTTTTCTGTCCATTAATAACTTTTCCCATCTTGACAGCACTGGTGTTGTTTGGCCCAGTTTTCATCTATGGAATATTAAAGGATAAGTTGGAGTGCTGCTTTCACAGCCAAATAACTCTCCTGGGACTAACTGACAAAGGAGAAAAGACACCAGAAGGAAGAATACCAAATCATAATTTGCCCAGAGGCTCCTTCATACCTAGAGTCAGTGATGTAATTAATAGTGCATATGCTAGTTGTCTTTCTTGAACAACAGGAGAATGTGATAGGCTCTCTATGGAGACCATGATATTTGGAACAGTGGCACTTAGGACACTGGCCTGCATCTTGAGCTGAAAATGCAGAGGGAGTTTTGTAGTTTGGGAACTAGGTATTTCATGTATGGCCTTGGTGGCTTAGGTCTAATCGTCACTGCAGAATTAATGCAATTGAACACCACTTTAATTACCATGGCTACGTGCTATGGAATCTTAGGATTTGTAGTTTTTTGTGGCACCAGAGCTCTCTGGCATAGAAGGCTAGATAGCTCCCCAAACTACAAATCCCAAAATTCCATAGCATTGCAGTTAAAGCAATGTCAAACTGCATGATTTTTGCAGTGCAGTTTAGACCCCAGAGTGCTTTTTCTTACCTTCAGCAGGGTCACTAGTCATAACCCTTCTTGATATGTATAGCCTGACCATAATGACTCATGTTCTGGTAACTTACTTTGAAAAGGAGACACTGCCTTTTAAAATGATTCAGAAGAATCAATTTGTGCAGCTTCAGTTCAGTGGGAAGTGAATAGGACTGCAGCCTGCACTTCTCTGGATTATTCCAGGAGGAGTCGTTTCAGCTGGACAGGAGAAAAGCCCTGACCCACTTCACCCAGGCAAACACATTCTTGAACTCAGTGTATCGAAATAGATGGGTAGAAGGTGTGGCTTGAAGCTGCCCCTTTCAAAGGCAGATTGAGGCTGTGGGAAGTGCACGCTGTGGCCCCAATCTGCTCCTTTTTGCGTGGCAGAAAGCCGGCTTTGCATCTGTACTGTGGCTAGAAGATGGCTTCATGATGCTCCAGCAGCATGCTGCTTGTAAACACTCACACCACCGGAGCATCATGAAGCCGCCCCCATGTAAACAGCTGGGCAGCTTCTGGGCAGTTTGTAAACACCACACTCCCAAGCTGCCCATAAGGTGGCTTAACTTGCTGGTCTGTTCCAGCTCTTACTTGACTTTAGATTTCAAGTTGTGCTTTGCTCAAAAAGACTTCATATTTTTGTTCACATTACACTGCTGTTGAAAGATTTGTGGAACAGTGTCTCATTATTCAAAGCTTGTTTGGACAAACCTTTTTTATTGCTCTGCTTCCTTCTTCTAAAGAAGTGGATAACTTTTTTTTGAAGACTCTTTTTCATTTTTGATGCATATAAAATTTAATGTCTTTGATAGGCCTGCAGAGTCTTGTCATCTTTTCTGTTCAGTCTTCTCATGTCAGATGAGAGAAAATATTTCATATACCTTACAGCATATTATTGATTTGTAGTTTTTCTTAACAAATATAATTAAACTTTGCCAGGACTTCACTCTTAGCCTATTTAATTCTGAGTCTGTGAAATAACTTTGCTTTTTTCATTTCTTGAAGTGTCTTACTGGGCTGAAACTGAAAATACTTGTAATGAGTTTGTAATCTCCTAATTCTCTTCATCCTCACTGTCATTCTTAGAAGGCTAGGAAAGGAAGGTAAGAGAAGACTAGAAACTTCCTATATCAAAATTGTAGATCTAGATTAGGGTTCTTGGGGACAAAAAGCAATATATAAATCACCATTATGACAACAACAGCAACATCAACTAGCTTCCTGATGCCTTAACTATCATGCAAGCAGATGGAGAGGGACTCTGGGAATTTCAATGTACTGCAGGGTTCACGTGATCATTTGTGGGTACAGAATCAAGGATGCTCTGCAGTACCAAAACATCCAGGCCACATAGAATCATAGAATCATAGAATCATAGAGTTGGAAGAGACCACTAGGGCCATCCAGTCCAACCCCCTGCCATGCAGGAAATCCAAATCAAAGCATCCCTGACAGATGGCTATCCAGCCTCTGTTTAAAGACCTCCAAGGAAGGAGACTCTATCACCCTCCGAGGGAGTGCATTCCATTGTCGAACAGCCCTTACTGTCAGGAAACAGCCCTTACTGTCATGTTCATGTGAGGTGGGACATTTGTTTGTTTGTTTGTTTTTGCTGCAAATTAATGTGATCATGGCAAGAACAGGGTCTCCATACTCACTTTCAACTTGTATTCGTGTTCCTTCATAGCAATGTACAATATTTCTCACACACATACCATACTGAGTATAAATGCTACGCAATCATACTAAATATATTGATGTGATTTGTTCATTTCTTATTTGACATTAGAAGATCTCAATGTTGCTCTACCATGAGACAAAATAAGATGACAACTTCAGGTAACAGATGCTTGGGAGCAGGCTTCTCTATATGAACTCCACCATTCTCCTCCTTTGTTGAAAGATGGAGCTGTGTATTCCACATAGCATTCCTAGAATTCCTACACTAGCCAGCTGCACCAGCTGTGGTGGATTCAAGTACAGTCAGCCCGTGCCATACACTGGCTTCCCTTACATGGCTTTCAGCATACACTGAAGCTGCGGTACAATTTAATGAATGGCGCATGTGCCCATGGTGCACACCCCATTGTTTTCAATGGGGTGTGAGCATATGCAGTTTTCCCCTTATCAAGGGGGGTCCAGAACGGATCCCCCATGTAAGGGAAAGGTAGACTGTATTACTCCAACCAGTTTCTGTATATGAATCAAGGATCATATTTTTCACTTCAGGCTGGAAGAAATCTCTTGGTCTGGTCCTGGAGATTATGAACAAACATTTTCACTTCTTATGGTGAAGAGAGACAGAAAGCAAGTTTCTCAAAATACACCAGAAATTTCTAAGTTTATTATGTGTAAAAATAAAACAAATGTTAAAGCTAAACCAGTGATTCTGCAGCATTCACAAATTACAAACCTCAGGAAACAGCCATGGCAGTTAAAGTGGATTCATAGTGCTGCTTTATAGTGGTGTAGAAGGGCCCCAGGATAGCAAAGGGTCAGTATAGACTGGCACAATACACAGTATTTCCTGGCAGCATTGGAGCATGGTGTATGGACAATGCACACCCTCACACCTCCCCGACACCGGTGTCATGCCACCCACTACCCACACAAGGAGCAGCTTTTCAGCATTCTGGCAGCATGGCATTTAGATACCACATGCTGCAGGAGTGCTGAAAAGCCACAGTGGTGGCAGAAAGGGTGGCTTTTTTCTGGCACAAAAAGGAGCAGCATTTTGCCGCTTCTTTTTAAGACTGAAAAAATGCCAGATTGGGGCATAATATGTGGTTGTCATGGCCCCAATCCAGCTATCAAGCTGCCCTTTTAGGGCCATCTGTTTCTGCCCAAAGTCTTGTTTAGGGATGTTGTCAGCATGATCCCCATCTTTAGAAAGGGTGAAGGACCTCATAAGGCCATGTATTTATTTTTGTCTTCCTGAAAAACATATGAGCTTCTGCCAGTTCTTGTTGTTTGTACCTTGAAACAGATTATCACTAGTCATGGGAGCTGTAAATCTGATTGTGGATATTTGTGTATATTTAGTTTTAGATTGTACATATTTAGCTCTGATCCAAGTTTGTGGGACAATCAACCTTCTGTTACTGTGTACATATCATGTCTAAATTTCTCTGGTGCTTATAGGGAAACTTGTTGCTGAGTTACCTCTCTGGTCAGAAATGGAAATGACACAGAAGGGTGAGAGATATGGATTTGCCTTCTTCTACAGTGTTCTTATCTCTCCCCTCCCGACATTATAAAGCCTGAAGTAATGCATTGCTTTATCAGAATTTTATCGTGCAGGAGTGAAAGCCATCACCAGGTGGAATTTTTCAAAGTCAACAAGGAAAAGCAGACTAGTTTTCTAAAACATATCCCAGTGTGGAACAGATAAGACCCACATAGGCATATAAATAGGCTGCTTTCCCTGCCTCTGTAAAGTAAACTTGAAATTGTTTTTAAGTGCTCCATAGTCAGAAGTGTAAATGTCAACCTCTTGCAAAGCAGTCACAAATTTATAGTTTTGCTTTAAACAGAATTTTTCTTTAACGATAACATTGAACGGAATGCTGTACCATTCCTTTGATTTAGTTATGCTAGGTCCTGTAGCATTCCCTTGAAAACAATAAACAGCTTTCTTAAGCTGACTGGGAGCAGATTTATCCAGAGGTGATTTATGCTATTGCCAGTGACACTTTCCAGTACCTCTTTGCCCAGACAATGGAACAGTTCAAAAGAGCCCAGGCTGTGCCTATGAAATATAGTCTCTCTATCATGCTCTGCTTGAGAAACTGCTTTCTAATTTCCACACTACAGGTTAATCTTATGAACTCCATAGATGACTATTTGTTTTTACTGTTCTTAACAACATTCAACTGTGGGAGAGGAATGAGAACATACTTTATGGCCATGTGAAGCAAAGGCTAGGTAGGGAAATGCTTATTTGATCCCTGTGCAGAAACTGTGCACATCTGCGTCATCTCGCATGTGGATGGGGTATGTTTCCAGTGCCATACCACCATTTTAATTAAACTAGAAACAGAAGATTATTATAAATGGCAAAAAAATCTGCCATTACAAAATCTTTCCATTTCTTCTACATGCGTACAGTTTAGGAGTAGTTCAAAGCCCATTGAAGTCATGCTTGTCAACAAACTGTAAATTCCACTTCTGAAGCTGAGGTTTCTGAAAAGGAAGTGCTGTGTGCTTCTCAGTACAAGATGACAAGGATGCTTTAGAACTGCTTTCGTTAACATTCTTGCTGAAACAAAGGTAAAGAGGGTGAACATGAAATCTCTGATTTGGCAACAGAAGCACTGCTGACAAATGGATTGGCCTGGTCCATAGACAAACCACCCCACAATATAAGATGCATTCATTCAAAAAAGGATTGGGTGGCATTTTGTCACTATGGGTCACCTGCAGTTGGGAACAGAGGAGTTTATGGATGGGGAGAGGGAGGGAGGGTGGAAGATCCACAGTCACAGAAGTCTGTGTGCAGTATTTTGTGGAGTTGACTCTGTTCATTGAGATGAGCAACCCTTGGTTTAAATATAAGGTATTTTATTCACACACACACACACACACACACACACACCATAGATGTATTTTAAGCATGAAGCAAAGGAGACCTTTGTTTTCATACAGAGATTTATCAACTCAGGACCATTGTACAGTCGGCCCTTCTTATACACGGATTTTTTATACAGGGGTACCCCGGGTTACGAATTTAATTCGTTCCGCCGCCGCTTTCGTAACCCGAAAGGCTTTCGCAAGCCGAAAACCCATAGGCGCTAATGGGGAAAAGCCGCGATTTGGTGCGAAAAAGCGCCGAAAAGCACCAAAATTTCTTTCGTAACCCGAAATAACCTTCGTAACCCGGAACAGTTTTTTTCAATTGATTTTTTTCGTAACCCGGAAATTTCGTAAGGCGGCGCATTCGTATCCCAGGGTACCACTGTACATGGATTCAAGCATCCACGGTTTGAAAATATGTTTAAAAAGTATAAATTTCAAATATCAAACCTTGATTTTCCATTTTTTATAAGGGACACCATTTTGCTATGCCATTATATTTAATGGGACTTAAGCATACACGGATTTTGTTATACACGGGGGATCTTGGCACCAAACCAAGGATCCACTGTATAGAGCTTTGAGATCAGAGCTAGGAAGTAAATTGTTACAAACAGCAAGGCTAAGATCATGCATCAGGAGATGTAAGGTTTTGCAAAGACAAAACTATAATATGTCTTGCCTATCATCTCCTCCAGGATGCACCCTTCAGCTGCTGCAGCACACACGTCACAACCATTTAGTGGCTGGTGGAGAAGAAGGGCATCAGAGAAGCATCTTGCTGTGTCCACATAGTCAGATATAATATGATGACATCATCCAACAGGATCTCTGGTGGTCCTCTAGCATCTCAGGGGGTATCACTGTTCTACATCTGACTTTGTGGTCATAGCCAGATGTTTCTCTCATGCCTCATGCTCTCTGCCAGCCACTAAATCAGGGTTGAGAATCTGTGGAAGGCTAGAGGGCCATATTAGTCCCCCAGGAGACCTTGGAGGGCTGCATCCACCACTACAACTGCTCCTGCAACAACAACAAAAATGCTCCCCAATGTCTTCTAGGGGACACATGGAGCATTCTCATCATGCTTTTGTGCTTTTCTGGATCACTAGAGGACATTTTGCTTTAGTTGTTATTCATGCAGGGGGTTGGACTAGATCACTCTTTTTGTTCCTTCCAACTCTAAGATTCTACGATTCTGAGGCAAATATAAAATTGCAAATTAAAAATTGCAAAACAAAATTGTTTTCACTCATGGAAGGTCCAGGGCCTCTAAATATAGTGGGCATGCCCTACACCCTTAGATATCATTTGGGGTAGATAAGGTAGTAAAGAATGGATAATTAATGTGATATATTACGTATTGTATGTGAAATATTATGTAAAAGATATTTTTAAATTCTATTGTATGTAGGTTCATATATATATATATATATATATATATATATATATATATACAGTATATATATATACAGTATATATATATATATATGATGTCATTTGGGGGCATTTTTGAAGCATTTGTTTGGTTTGTGTTTTGGATTTTGGAACAAAAAAATGGGGAAGCTGGGAGTCACAAAATCAGCTCTGGGTGCTACATGCAGCCCACCCCTTCACTAAACATTCATGAAGTGAGCCCTTCATCAACTAAAAAGTGAGTCTGAGATGATGTGGGGCTTTCATTGTTGTGCAATATTGGTAGAGAATTCTGACTTCTGCAGTGACCACCACCCTCCCAGTCCAAAAAAAACCTTATACTAGCAGAAGTCCAACTTACACCATTCTTAAGTCACTAGCAGAATGCTAGCTCAGGTGCAATTACTTTATTTCTCCAGTAACATCCGTGTAACTCCACTACATTACCACTACAACTTATTAAGGGCTAGCTTCACTCATTTTGTGGCCTGTCTGTAACACTTTGGTTACTTTTATAATTGCAAGGAGGAAGCATATCACAAAGTTAAAATTCCTCACAGTAGGAGAGGCTATCTCACATTGTTCAAGTGCTGGGTCATGTTTCATGTCTTGTTGTGTTGTGAGTGTTGTGCTGCCAATAAGAAAGACAAGAAAGGGTGTTCTGTAGCTCAGGTCAGTGGCTTGCAGTTTTTGTAAGGTAATGAAAAGTAGAATTTTAGTTACTTATGAAAAATGGAAAAGTATAACTTTTTTAAAGTTTAACTATGGCTCGATTTAAATGGGCCTTTGCGCTGCCCCCGTCACGTGCTAAGGGTTGGCCAAGGATGTAGCATCCATAACGGCCTCACTCCTAGCACATGAAGGGGGTGTCAAAATGGCGGCGCCCTGTATACACAGGCGCTGCCATTTTGACTTGATGGACATGTAGTGTCCTCACATCCCGTTGCGCTGGTGACATCACGAGGCGCCATTTGCGCACTCAGGTGTCACAAGCACGACTGAAAAAGAACCCACTTTTTGTGGGTTCTTTTTCTGCCACCGGAAAGCCTCGCCATTTAGCAGCTGAGGCTTCCCACCGGCAGAAATGGAGACAGCGGCAGACTGCCCTTTTTGGGCGGTCTGTATCCCACCATTAATAGTAATTTATAGCTGGATGTCTCAGTCCTATAGCTCTAATTTCCAAAAGTTGCTGCTGAAGCTCTGTTCAAGTTTATCTTATTTCCCACATGTTATCATATTCTGATGTCTATGATCAGCTGAGCAAATACTTGGTTTGCTAACTGTGAATGGTAGTGACACATCATGCTCAGCCTTCAGGCTTCAGGCATCAAGAGGTTCAAAGAGATCCCAAATCTACAGACTTAGTTGTGCAACATGTGTTGTACTGAAGCATTCCCTACCATTGATGGCAACAGCTATATGTCAATGACAGTGAACAAAATATATGTGTTCCTGGACATTACTTCTTTAACAGAAAATCTGGTAGCAGAAGCAGGAAATAATACAAAAGAAAATAGGGATAGGCTTCTCTGTGCATATGTATCTTCAAGTCTCCTGTCAACTTATGGTGATCTCCTGAATTTCATAGGGGTTTCATGGGCAAGGAATAGTCAGAGGTGGTTTTGCCAGTTCCTTCCTCTGAAATATAGTTTATGCCACCTGCTATTCATTGGTAATCTCCCACCCAAGTACTAACCAGCACTGATCCTACTTCGATTCCTAGATCATACAGGATCTTATGGCTTTAGGGTATCTAGATCCTACACCACAAAAAAAGAAGAGTAGTTCAACATATTTCAGCAAATTTTATTCCAAAGTAAACAATATACAGTCGGCATTTCTTATACACGGATTTTTTATACACGGATTCAAGCATACACGGTTTGAAAATATTCCAAAAAAGTATAAATTTACCTTGATTTTCCATTTTTATAAGGGACACCATTTTGCTATGTCATTATATTTAATGGGACTTGAGCATACACGGATTTTGTTATACACGGGGGATCTTGGAACCAAACCCCAGCGTATAACAAGGGTCCACTGTACATACGTTAAATGAAATAACCTGGTCAGATAAGCCTTGCATAAGTAAAGAAAAAATTAGATTATTTTTTCTTTTGCCAGCCCTCACTTTTGTTATGTTTTCTACATAGGCAATCAAACTTATGACATTTTTAAAGAATATGCTGGGGGGATTCATCTTCTTTTACCTTTTCTGGTTTTGGTGTTGATGTCTAGTCCAAAAGGAATTCTTTAGAGAGCTCCTGTTTGCCTTGCCTGTTCTAGGCAAGCACACATAACTACAGTAGGATTGGCTAAGCTTTATTGCATTATTTACCACATGCACACTGCTTCAACCCAACACCAAAGCCTGTGGTTTTCCAGCCCTCTGTTAAGATCCTTCTATCACCAGTTAAAAAAACTCTTCCAGCTAGACAAAGGACAAAGAAGAAAAGGAAGGCTGAGCTGGTGTAAAATAGCCTTTGTAAAAAGGAGCTTCTTTGTTAGGGGCTTTGGCCCGATACATATGGGCGCTTTGTGGCGTGGTGGCAGCGATTCTAGGGCTTGGGAGCGCACACCAACTGCATGCTCCTGAGCCCTAGTACGTGCGGGCAGTACCATATTTGAGCAGCACAGCCAACATGAGGCACGTATTGATGGCATGTGGGCGTCTCAGTGCCCATACGTCTCTAAAAGGAAGCGGCATCGTAAGGGCTGCAACGCAGTTCTTATGATGTCATAAAAAAAGGAGCTGCTCCAGGCAGCTCAATATTTTACTGCGCAGCACAATTGGCCAGCGTTTCCTTATTTAAATCATTAATAAGAAAAGTGCTCCAGGAGGCTCCCCTGGTTACGATTGCATGACAGGAACGGAGTGGGGAGCCCAGTTCCATTTCCGTAGCACCACAGAGGATCACACCCATGGCACTTGCGTGACGTTTGGGGGGGGGCGCATAGATGATGTTTATTACACAGAAGGACCTCCGTGTGATAAACATCTAGGAGTCTCTCATTCATGGGATCACCTGAAGTTGAAGTCAACTTGACAGCAGTTAACAACAGGGAAAATACAAGAGTTTTTTGTGCAAAGAGTTTGTTTTCTTTTCAAAATCAGGAAAGAAATCCAGTGCAAGAAAGTGTTTTCTGCACAGACAGGAGTTTTTTCACAGAAAAACTTTTTTTCCTCTGCAGAAAATTTGACACAGATTAATTCCTCCAAACTTTGGGACATTTGAATATTGACAGAAAATTGAATAGGATTCTGGTTTCTCTGTTCTTTTTTCTGATATGATTTCTTAGCTGTCAGGAAACCAATTTTATTGAACTGGGAACGAATATTTCAATTTGGGAATAATAAGTGTACTTATTTTTTTCCTGGTATTGTTAGAACACTGTTGTGACATAAAAATATTTCATAGTGTTCTTGCCTCTAAGTATCCTCTGCTACTTTTTCCTGATTGTCTAATAGGTTGGCTTTCAAGCTACATGGAAGAAAATAGGTTGGCTTTCAAGCTACATGGAAACTGTTCTTCCTATAAGAGTTGCATTCCAGTAAAAAAAAAAAAAAGCAATCTGTGACTGTTCTGACTGTGCAGTGGATGCAAGTCATCATAATTGAAATAAAAATGATGGGCTACCTTTTTGCTCTGATGTTGCCGATTAAATTAGTCACTAGAGAGAAGCGCCTCTATTTCCAGCTGTAGCACTGGACAGCCTGATAGCTTATGTACTGGCAATAGGGAATGTGTGGATGATTATATCCTGGTAAGTAGTTAAGGTTAAAGTCCAAAAGTCTGTGGAACAAAACGCTGTTTTCTATTCACATTTGGCTGGAGACATTCAAAATGAAGCAGACCACCCACAAGCCTGACACTTAGGGAGACTGCAAAGCATTGAATCTGCTGAAAGTCAGCTACGAAAATAAAGTTGTCAGGAATCTGCTCAGATTTGAGGGAAAAAATTACATGGAAAGCCTTTCTAAAAAAAGAAACTAATGACCTACGCACATGTATACTCTCAAATAGTCCAATTAAACATTTTTTCATATATATATATATATATATATATATATAGTGCCATTTCAAGATTTTTTTTCTTTTTTAGAAGGGAAGAATTCACAAAGAGGATTAAAGGCCTTTTCTTGGATAAAATGTTGTGGGAAGGAAGAGGAGGAGAAAGAGGAGAAGAAGATTAAGATTAAGAACAGAGAGGGAAGGAAGTGGATTTGAAAGGCATTTGCTGTGATTATTTTTTTGTTTTTAATAACTCACAATAACTGGAAATGTTGGCTACAGGAGTCTTCCTCTCAGAGTATATTCAAAGAGGAGACAGAAAAGATAGGCTTTCTTTAAAGGCATAGCAAGATCAACTTTTTTCAGACAAAGTATTTTAGGAGGCAGATACATGGTGGGTTGGAGACAGCAATCATGGCATCTATCTATTCATTCCTTTCCATTGAATGATAGAGCTCTGCATTCCATAGAGCTTTCCTCAAGTGAGGTAGAGGCTTCCCTGTCATCACTCCTATTGAAACTAGACTCAGATCGACTCAGCTGTTGTAGGGGGATGGTTAAAATGCAATCTTGCCCTTCACCCCAGGCATTAATAAGCCTTAGGACATCCCCAGGCAGAAGACAACTGGATGTAGGAATCCCCCCCCCAAAAAAAGACTAACAACAACAACACCCATAGTCCTGAACCAAGGGGAGGGTGCTAAGTGGGCCAGTCCTGAGCCATGTGGGGGGGGGGGGTTGTCTCAACATACATGGATTTAGAGTTTGTACTGGTTTAATTCCATGACAAGGTGGTACCATCTTCCATTCTACACACTACTGCAATATCACTTGAAACTTCCACCTGGTTACACAATAACATCCTCCATTACACCCAAAGACAGCAGGCTAGCTTGGGGAGTGCTGGAAGAGTTATGTGGCACACATACTTCTGCCCCCTGAAATATCACTGCTGCCCTGTTCTTCAGTAGCCTCTGCTGATATCTATCATATATATATATATATATATATATATATACACACACACACACACCCTTTATCCCAAAAAGGGACTCAAATTGGCTTTCAATATAAGTTAAAACAAAACAGTGGGTGTGGTACAAAAATAAAAAAAAATTAAGCAAACAATCTCATTAAACGGTACTATAAGGTGTTTATTTAAAACTATTAAGAACACATAAAGCACTTGTTAGATATTGAAAACAGTACACCAATGGTACATGACAGGGCTATCCTGATTAACATAATAAAAAAAACATAATTCAAATTCTAATAGTTCAACTGTGAAAAGAGTTATACTCGAAGTTAACTTCAAGTTATTGGAGGAAGAAAAATGCCATTTCCTGTACACCTCTGCTCTGTATACCATCAACTTTGGAAGGGGCTTTAATTAAGTGTCTTTCAAAAGAAAATGACACAGGGAAAGGATTATTATTCCTCTCCTCCAGGAAAAAAAATACTCCTATAGTATTCATAGGCTCCTGTAGCTCCTTAAGTAAAATTTTAAAGAATAGATGATCTGAGTGTAGATTTTCTCCATCACATGTGCCTTACCCTTTTGTTCATTTTCCCAAATTCATAAATTAAAGTTTGTCCAACATGAGGTCTTCAAATATATCCACCTTAAGACGTTTAACTTCTTAAAATGATTTGTAGTGCTCTGGTGTGATTCTGATTTCCTTTTGCATTTCTTCTTCCTGTCCTGGAAAATGTATATCTGTTTACAGCACATGTCACCACATCCCCCTGTATAAACAACCAGACAGAGAATTCTTCATGGAAAGATAAATGCAAGGCAATTCTAAACACTGTCTATAAGGAATAACAGAGGGTCTTGGGAGAGGGCTTGCTTTTCCTTTGAGTCAGATTTTGGCAGATGCACAGGGAGTTCTGTTCCTTTGTTAGTCTCTTCCTTCAATAATGGTGTTCCATATACTATGAAAAATGCTAGTGAAATGTAGGTTTCAGCCACTCTCCATATGGTTTCAGGAGCTCAGGATGTATTTCCAAAGTGTTGCTTCAGTGCTGTGAAAAAATTGTTGGTGATGTGATTAGATCCTGCAATGACATTTCCTGAGTATGGGCAGAGCTGGCCTCTGGGTTTTGGCAATGTCTTGTGTGCCTTTGTGTCTTCAAGTAATCTGTTGACCTGTGGCAACCCCATAATTTCATAGGGTTTCTTTAACCAAGGAGTATTCAGCAGGGATTGCCATTGCCTTCCTCAGAAATATAGACTATAGAATCTAATATTCCTTGGTGGTCCCCTGTTCAAATACTAAGCAAGCTTGGCCATATTTAGCTTCTAACATAAGACAGGATTTTGTGTGAATTGATAATCTTGCCAACTGAGCATTTTAACATGTAGTTTGCCTAAACTGGCACTCTGGCATTAATCACTAAGCTGCATTCCTTTTCAGGGCCATGTTTGGTAGAGCTCCCCACAACTGACAATGGAGGTAGCCATTGGGGCCAAAACAACCACACACTCCTGTAGCCTAGCCACCAACATTTCACAGATGAAAACCAGGCTACATGTGGTTAAGCAACATCAAAATGTAGTCAAGATAGCTAAAGTTATTAATGATGAAGAAAATACAGATGAAAACTGAGACCCATATGGCCAAGCAACATCAGAATATGGTCAGGGTGGAAAAAGTTATTCGTGAGGAAAGAACACACAAGGTAGGAGAGGCTGCAACAGTTTACTTTTGCTTGAGACTACTGGAAAGGACAAGATACTGCCCTGAACCAGTGCAGCTCACCTCAAACAGTTTGTGTCCCATGGTAAATTAATATTCTCAGTTCTCATCTGATTGTTTTCAGTGCCTCCCTGAGCTTTTTGTAGTTTTTACACACACGTACACACACAATTGGGGTACTTTCTTCAGCCTGCTGATATCTTTCATGGTGCTATTTTTGACTACACAGGAACCCATATTTCGAAAAAGAGGTCACCATTACTTTATAGGTTATTGGTTTTAATACTCATTACTGGGAGAGCCAGCGTGCCATAGTGGCTTGAGTGTTGGGCTGCGCCTCTGGAGACCAAGGTTCAATTACCAACTTGCCCTTGACACCTACTGGGTGACCATGGGCCAGTCACATGTTCTCAGCCTTAGGGGAAGGCAATGGCAAACCTCCTCTGAACAAATCATGCCCAGAAAACCCCATGATAGGGCCACCTTAGGATCACCATTAATTTGGAAACAACTTGAAGGCATAAAACAACAACAAATCATTATTGACATGATATTCTCAAAGAACTCTAGTCTCACATTAACTATCTTTCTACGAATGAGGATTAGATGAGAATACTGCTCTCCTATAAATGTCAAAGAAAGATTCAACCGCTAGTCTAGTTTATGTTTGGCCTAGCTCTGGCCATACAAAAGCCTGCTCTGTCACAAATGCTGAAATAAGATTCAACTTCCCAGTCCAGCTGGCATCTTTCTTTGTTAGGAATATAATATAGAAAATGTGGGCATCTTGTCCTTTGCCTCAAGCAACAAAATGCCTTCAACGAAGCCAAGTTCTGCTTAGAGCTATGGACAGTTTGAGTAGCTGCTTGTCTAGAAGTGTGATATCCACAAATGAAAGGGCAACCCTATACTTGGTTTTCTTCAGTATTCCTAGCATGGCAGGGGAAGGCTGCCATGCTGTGTTGCCAGGTATAACATGTACTTCTACTCCAGCACTACAGACCATTACATAAGCTATGCAGCTAAATCACATTAATAGGTTTGGGCTGTTAGTTATAAATCAGATTGCTCTAAAGTTTTATCCCAAAGTAGTTCTTACCAAAAAAAAAAAAAAAACCCTTAAGTAATCTTAAATTCATGATCTCTCTAGTTTCTCTGCACTCTTGCACTCTTACATTGTAAGTCTTAATTGCTGAGCAGGAAATCAGTTTCTAAAAATAAGATAATTTTCATTAACTTAGACTTATGGAGAGGATGGCATCTGACAGTTAATGCTAAAAAACTTTTGGAGCTTTATAGTATAGTTTCATGGTGGCTTTTGAATGATATATAAGGTAAGATATGACACTCCGTGGTGCTTTATATTATCCATATGGCAATCATTTGTTCTGAGTGTACCCATTTCCCTATCCTTATAAGAGCTCATAAAAATGAATAATAAAACTAAAAGTGATAGAGAGGTGGGTGCTCATAATTGACTCCACATGTCTGTCATATACACTGTATTGCCATTCACAATGAAAAGGAACTCAACCCCTACAAATGAAATCTACCATCCTCCTTTCTGCACATTTGCACAGCCATGCAGCACAAACAGCTTTAAATCTTGCACTGCTTTCCTTCTATTGAGCAAAACCTCACAGAAAGCCTCAAATGCCCACTGATCCATGCTATATACTGAGTAAGCAGCTTTTTTCAGAAAGCCATCCAGTTTTGTGTTTTGTTGGCTGCAGAGCTAGACTAGAAGCTCTTTGGTACACTCTGATTTTTTTTAATCTAATGAAAGTCACCTACACCTACAATATTCATCCTGACAACAAGATTTGTACATTCAGATGTACATGCAAATCAGATTTATACTCAGGCTTTCCTATTCATTTCAGTGGGCAGATCCAAGTCATGCATTCCTTTGCATGTACAGACTTCAGCCAACTAAAGTAGGCTCATAGAATCAATTTTGGAATGGGTATTGTACATAGGTACAACTGTCTGTTATCCCCTCTATTGTAAACCGCTCGGATTCCCAGTGATTGGGCGGTATATAAATAAAACCTATTATTATTATTATTATTATTATTATTAGGTAAAATATATCCATTCAAAGGGCCTACTGTAGTTGGGATTAACCGTAAATTCAAACCTGTGCCTGATTTGAAATAGAACCAATGAAGCTGCATCTACACTGCAAAATTAATGCAGTTTGACACTGCTTTAACTACCAGTGACTAAGTCCTGGCTTTCAATATAATATGTGTGCATGTGTTGGAGAATGGGATACAGTGTAGATTTCCTGTTTTCCCAGGCTTCATGCTGTTTCTGCAGCTTGTGGAAGCCTTACCTTCAGCAGCCCTTACCATGAGATTTTACTCTCTGTCTAGAGAAACATTAATTTCCTTGTGACTTTAGCTGGTTACTTGAGACCTGGCAACTCACACATCTGTACTACCATAACATGAATGCATTTTACAAGGGCTTTCTTTATGCATTGGTCTGGAAATTAGAGCTAGTGCAAAATGCAGTGGCAAGGGATAATGTCATCTGTAAACCGTTCCCGTGCAGATTGTTACTTAGCACTAGGCAAGTCTCAATACTGGAAACAGTATTCCGAGCCTGGTCCCAGGAATCAAACTTGTGGTCCCACTGGGGCAGAGGCAAATAGAACAGTATATCCACTAACTGTAAAGCCAAAATTTCAGTTTGTTTTGGAACTCATATAGGCACGTCACTGAAAAACTGCAAACAAGAGGTCTAATTCCATGAATTAGGTTATTCTAGGAAGGATGTGACCTTTGATTTGCAAATTTCCAATGGAACTCTTTCTTGAAATACCAGTGCTGGGCTTTTTTCAGATAGCAAAAAGTAGAAAAGGCCATCATTCATGATATCAGTACAAGTCATGGGAAATAAAAGAGCTTATTGCTTGGTTTATTAATTCAGTGTACCTCTCCTGGTTTAAATTTCAATTCAGGCTGCATCCTGATCTTATCAAAAGGTTTTTGCTGTCGAATTTGCTGCCTGAATACAGCCTGGGTGCATCCCCACTTCCAGAAGTGCTCCATGACGTGCCATTTTCTTAACTCAAAAAATTCCTGGATCTGACAGATATGCGTAGATGCAACATTTGCTAAACCCACCATGTCCCTGTGAGTGCATATTGCATGCATCCATGGGCTTCATTCCCCCCCCCCCCCACGGCTCAGCTTTGATTGTATTCATGAACAAGGGTTGCCAGAATGACAAACAATACTGATTCAGACTTGTACACAACAATTAAAGGGACAGGAAAGCTGTCTTTATTGCACCTGGCAGACCTATCACAAAACCCAAATGGCCATTACAAACATCCCCACTAGAAAAAATCCCTTTTTGGACCTTTTAAAGTCCAAAAAGGAATTTTTCCAAGCTCTTGAACTAAATGAAGAAAGAGTGTGGATGTAATAACCACTTGGGTTTTGTGACAGGACTGCCAGGTGAAATAAGTCCATGCTGCTTTTAATGTCCAAAAAAGCACCTTTTTTCTCCTTGTTGCTCATCCATAACTGTGTATAAAGAATACTTCCTAAAAATGTTTTTTTTTCTGGTTTAAAAAAATAAATGGCAAAGTATGTAGATGCTGGGGATTATAGGATTGTTTTAGTTACCTAGCAAGGCAGTCTTTCCATTTTCAAATGGAGTTCTGAAAAGCCGTTGAATTTTTATATTATCAGACTCTTTCATGTCTGTGATTGAACTTTTTTTTAATGTTGTTAATGCTATGTATGTGAGAGTGAATTTTAGTCAACCAGAAACCTCAAAGCAATGTTTCGTCACAGTACTACTTCAAGAAAACAAAGTATAAAACTAATGTGGAAGTTTTTGTTATTATTTGCCATCAAGGAATTAGCAAATAACTGAATTAACACAGACAGGCCCTTACGTAAGGCTACAGCCTTACATACATAGTTGGAGCTATAATGTAAGAAACAAAGAAATCAATCAACCCAACCACCATCATCATACAAACTTAAAACTTGGATAGACTGTAGCCCAAAACTGGTAGAAAAAGAAAAGACAGTTCTACAAAGACTGGATTGGGCTGTGGCTTTCCATAATGTCACTCTTTAGAATTTTGCCATCACTTCTAATCCTGATTAAGGTTGTCAAATTAGATATGCAATGGAACTCCTATAATTTTAACCCTTAACAGATTTTTCAAATGAGACATGATACTGTAAAGATCCATCAAGAAGGGACCAAGATACTTTCCTCCTTTACCTTCCAGACCTCAACTTTCCTCTCCTAGGATGGCTAGTACCTCGCTGGATGAATGTGCTTATAAAGAAAGGTCCTTCAACAAGAATGTAGCTGAGTGATCCCCTGTACCGTCTCCCTCTGCTCTCCTACATAGGAGGAGATGGCTGCAGATAAAAGTTGATGTCTGGAAGGTGAGAAAGGACAGGTGCTTTTACCTCTTTTGACAGTTTTTTATGGTATCTCATTTTGCTTGAAGATCTGTGAAATCTTTAGAGCCCTGTCCTGGATCCAATTTAGCTATCCTAACCTTATTAAACCTTAGTGCAGTTCCACCGAAGGCAGCTCCTTTGTTTTGGCCAGATGCTCCTTATATAGGTGGCAAAGGGGCCATGATAACCCTTTACACGCTACTACTACAACATTAATTTTAAGTCTTTATGTCACGCAGCTTGTACAACTGGGCCTCAGACAGTTTAAATTTAAACATCCTGACTTCACTAGTTTGGTTTTTGGGATTCCATGTAATAGAAAAATGTTCCAACCATACCACAAAAAATTCAAGAGCTTTCTCGCCTAGTTTTCCATGTGTCTTTGGAGAAATAGTGTGGTGGGTCTGAAAAGTTATAAGCCAACAAAACTAGAACATTGTAATGAAAATCAATGTATTTTATTTTTACCAGGGATAACAGTCTTTTATATACACACTTTCAGTTAATGAATGAAATGTAACGACCATCAGTTGTATTATTTAACAAATAATGCATCAAGACCAAAAGGTCTGCCCCCAGTGATTAAATTTAAATAATGTAATGTTTTTAATTGTTTTTTAAACTTGTATTTTGTATGTTTTATAGTGTTTTAACCTGGACTGTTTTAAATATGTAAGCTGCCTTGAGTCCCTGTACTGGGAGGAAGGTGGGATATAAACATAAACATAATAATAATAATAATAATAATAATAATAATAATAATAATAATAATGTCATCAGATTATGTTGGAATATGAATTATACCACCTTTTTACTATCCCTTGACACATCTCTTTATAGATTAAAAAGTCACAGTTATGGAGTGGCCATGCTCCAGAATCCAGCGGTTTGCACTGCCCCATTTTGGCTATCACTGGAGCTCTAGAGGGCTGTGCCGCATCATACCTACCATTTTGAGTCACTTTTAGAACCCTTTTCAAGGGTCTTTTTTGCAATCTTGGTATAGGAGGATTGGAGAGTTTGATGTGGAAAGTAATCTTTTGGGGGCAAAAAGTTACTTTTGGCCAACATAAAATTGTGGAAAGATACTAGGGGCCTTGGGTAGACCATTGGGGCTCCAACAGACCACATTCGACTCCCTCATTGGGCTGAACAATTCCGATCCACAGGGAAAGGTTAAAGTGTTCAACTCTATGCACATTAGTGAGGATAAGGGTTAACAGACTATTAGAATTTCGAAAAATGCACATTATAGAGTTGGCCCAATCAAAACAAAGACACAAACTTGGATATGTGCCCCTGTTGCAAGAAACTGAGATACTGGATACATTTTAGAATGAATCTTTTTTTTTCCTTTTTTTGGTGCACCAAAAGAACAACCATATATGTGCAAACATCAACCACAGAAAGATAATTGCAAACACAGGCACAAATTATTATGGAACACTGATTTTGTTTTAAAAAGTAAAGTATCGTGTATAGAACAAACCTTGAAACTCCAGTTAATCATAATACAAACTGACGTCAGTCATAAAAAACATATTGATTAATTCTGCAAAATATAATAAAATATAATTCACTAGGTATCTCAATGTTTCACAAGGACATTTTAATATCTGATAAAGATGTTTTTGCCCCAAGACCGTTTGACAGCTTTGCCTGCTTCCTCTTCTCTTCCTCACATCTCTCCTCCTTTTTTCCTTTCTCCTTTGAATGACCCCAAAAGGAACCTTACCATAATTATAAAATGATAATGTTATTAATATTTTTTTTAAAAAATGATACCTAGGTAGGCATGCATGCAAAATGCAAAACAAGTACTAAATTATCAGAAAGTGCCCTATCAAAATACATGTCCAGACAATGTGATCATTAAATGTACACATGGAAAGAGTTAACTAGAATTTTCAGGTCAGGGAATTCACTAGAAAGGTGATCATCTGTGGGCTGGTGCAAGTCCGCAAACTGATGGCCTCTGGTCTGTGAAAAGATTCCCAGAATGAAAGAAACAGCTATAGCCAGTGGGGATACAATAAAGTATTTCCCCCTAGCCCATTACAAAAGAAAGACTGCGTGTCTCCCATGTCAGGTCAGCATTGCCTTAAAAGATGGTGCATCCCTGAGAAGGCCCTCTTCCTTCAGATTACCAACTGCTTCTTAAGATGATGACAGAACAAGAAGTGAGGCTGTCACTGAAAATTAAAGTGTACATTTGGGTTCATAGGGGCGGAACACAACTACAAACCAGCAAAAGCCCCCAAACCTTATTATAAGATTCTGTGCTTTACAACTATTACTTTTTGGTCAGTGGTTAACTACAAGTCCTATGAATTAACAAGTTTGAATCGCTGCTATGACATAGACTTACACTGCTGCTGTTGAGCTGTGTGTCAGCATTTTTGCTAACAGGATAAAGAAAACGGCTGTTGGTAGATTTCAGTTAAGTTGCTTCGCTAGAATTACTTCAGAATATTGAAAATTAAGAACTGTTCTGTGAACTTTTTATGACACGTTTTTTGAACACTAAATTCAACTAAATGGTGATCATAATGCTTTTTCTGTTCTTTCCTATACATGTAATTTCTACTTTTTATGTTGTGTACCTGCTTGGTCTTGATCAGTAGTCTTCATGGGGATGAGGCTACCCAGGTCCAAGGCCATTTAAGTTTGACTAAACCAAATAAAACAACTAGAAAATTCTTGGAAGGGTATCAAGGATTTATTTGCTATGTTGTAACAGAGCAAAGCATGTTTTTTGTTTGCTTATTTTTGAACTATAGCTCCCAGAGATATGACTAATGGCCATGCAGGCAGTGGGGTTCTAAGAGTTGTAGTCTCAAAAGTAAGATTTCTCAACCTCTCTGTTTTCATAAAGCTGCTGCAAAATGAGGCGTTGAGGAGCTTCTGCCAAGACAATATGATTCATCTATATTCACTTATGACACACTACTGTATTGTGTCTGCTCTATCAGTTACAGGGCAAATCAAGCCATTTCATTTCTTCTGTGGCTGAAAGTTTAAAAGGAATTACAGGCTAAAGGAGTGCTGAGTTCCACTTAAAATCTACCCAGAAAGGATGCCAAATGTTTATACAATTACAGAGACTTAAACAAATTTGTAGTTCAGCCATAGTACATTCATTGCTTATACAAACAGTATTATTATTTTTGACAGATAAACCTCCTCTTTAATAGAGCTTAATTTGTTCATATTTCATGTTCCTAGACAATCAGAGCTTGTTCTGGTGTCAATCCCAGAAGAGAAGATATAGTTGAATGGTTAATTATATTCATTTCAGTAAGGGAGTCTTGAAAAATACAGCAAGATCATACAGGAAACAATTGCCTTCTAATTAGATTGCCAAAGGTCAGAAAAGTGGACCAACATTGGCTGAATTCCAGGGTCTGGGGTAGACTTTCATTCAATGAACACAGGGCAACAATATTGGTAACAATGACAATAAATAGCCCTAAATCATAGCCCTATGCCTATTCACCCCTAAAGAAGGTCCACTGTTTGAAATCAGTATGGCCTGCTTCCTTTTTAATGTGTTTAGGGCTGTATCTTTAATGTATCTCTTTGAATATGTACTCAAAGCTGTTCACATCACAGTTTGTGAATATTACAACAACCCTGTAAGGTTGTTCTTATCCCCATCTTACAGATGGGAGCCAACGGCCAAGATCTACACTATCAGACATAACAACAATAATGGAGTGCCATATTCATACTTATATCTGACAATGCCATTGCAAAAAGCAAAGCAAACCTACCATTTCACCACTAAAGCTCAAAGATTTCCAAGGTGCTGCAGACTGGGGTGATGGAAAATTATGTTTGCAGTGCTCTCCCAGTCACAGAGCATATCAAGAACAGGCAACTGGAAGGATCTCTCAGGGTCTTTCCACAACTATTTGTCTCAGGGTACCCCATGACCAGGAGGGTGCTGCGTGTATTGTGTGCCTTCAAGTCATTTCCAATGCATCCGACCCTAAGCTACTGTAGGATTTTCTTGGCAAGATTTGTTCAGAGGAGGTTTTCCATTGCCTTCCCCTAAGGTTGAGACTGCAGACATCATTTCACAGCATCCTAATTTACAACATATTCTTTGACCTAGATTGAAACATCTCTCTCCTCTCTTGCTTCGATAGTATCGTTTCAACTGTTATCTATTTTTATATTTTACTGTACTACATTGTTGTTTTTATTGTTGTGAATTGTACTTGTATATTGTATATTGATATTGGGTTGTAAACCCGCCTCAATCCACCTGGGGGAGGTGGGAAAATATAAATGAAAAATTATTATTATTATTATTACTATTATTATTATTTCTCTAGTCGTGTGAATTTTGGATACATGTACCCATCTATTTAAGCATGTCATTTTTCTGCAGATTTTCAAAATGTTCACAAATTCCCAAGTACATTTTTCTTTTCCATGGGCTCAAAAGACCCCAAATTTATGAAATCCTGATGCAAATAAATTTACATATAGTTTTATGTGGTTCATGTTTTAAGTACCTCAAAAACAAAACAAAAAACACACCTCAGTGTGGCAAACTTGTATCCCTAATACAAATGGCATTGAAAATTTCCAGAATATTTCACTTCAGTGGCAATCCTGTACATATTTTCCTGGACTTTATTGCTGAGTAGTCTGAGGAGAGCCAGTGTTGTGGTTCAAGCAATGGACAATAAGTCAGGGAGACCAGGGTTCAAATCCTCACTCAGCTCTATAAAGCCACAACCTCTGGGAAATCACATTTTCTCAGCCTCAAAGAAAGTCACAGGCAACCCCACCCCTGAACAAAACCACATGGTAATGGTTGCCTGAGGGTCTCCATAAGTCAGAAGTGACTTAAAGGCTCACAACAATAGGAAAACTTTGGACTGTACTCTCTGCATTTTGAAAACTGTACAGTATAGAATTATTTCCTTTCGGTATAGCTTTGTAAAAGTACCCTCACCCTTTTTTTTCTGGAATCACATTTGTCCTTTGGTTCCATGGTCTTGCTTGGCACTAGGGTTTTAGTTCCTGTGCCGATCTGATTTGCTCAAATTACATGCTTTTACTACTCCTACAAGCAAATGCAGCAAGCTTACAATTAAGTGTGAGGTGGTTTCAATCCTAAATGGAACAAAAGGTTGCCCTCACCAAAAGCCTGAGGTCTTTCTCCCTCTCTCCTGTTTTAAATTGCTATTTTTTTAGGCTGCTTTCCAAAAGTGGAGCCCCTGCAACAAGTCAAGACACTGAATTTACCTTACAGTTAGAATTGCTCCCTGGCCATTTTTAGTATCCTTGATAGCTTGCTGAATGCACAATATTGCCCTTGTAAGGTAAGAATGACTGGAAAAGAGGGTTGTGATGTCATTCAACATTATATAATATCAGCATTGAGAAGAAATACCATTTGGATGCATCTGGGGACGTGTGATAATTGTAGTCATCTTTCATGTTTCCTATCATTTTTGAATTTTAAATTGTAACCCAGTTGCAGACAAGGAGGAAGAAGAGAACAGAAAGGCTTAAAGGTGTTTGTAGGCCTTTGGCTCCCATGATTTCTGAAATGATGACAAGAGTCTCCAAAACTGCTCAGCTTTGTTACAGCAGCATAATATTATATATGTTCAGTAGAAAATGAAACACAGTCAATTATGCCAAGCAATAGCCCGCTACAATCTCTGGGTTTTTGTTGTGAAAGTGCTGCTGGTTCACTGATTGCATTTAATCTGTTGCGATAATGAGTTGTTGTGGCAAGTCCTCCCTGAGAGGAAGCATCCAGAATATTATTATATTATTTTATTATTATATTATTATATTATTATGCTTTATTTATATAGTGCTGCAGATTACACAGCACTACATACAAACAATAAATAGATAAAGTAAATCTGTCCATGGCGTACAATCTAAGAAATAATAGCTAATACCTATAAATATACATAACAATAATACATAATATGAGGAGAGCCCCCCTTCAGCCACCGTCTGGAAGGAGAGAGAGAGGCAGGCGAGCTCCAACTGCCTTCCTTGAAGAGGACCAGCCCCCCCCTTCAGCCACCATCGGAGGGGAGAGAGGGGCAGCAAGCTCCAACTGCCTTCCTCAAGGAAGACCAGCCCTCCCTTCAGCCACCATCTGGAAGGGGAGAGAGAGGCAGGCGAGCTCCACTGCCTTCCTCGAAGAGGACCAGCCCCCCCCTTCAGCCACCTCTGGAAGGGGAGAGAAGGCAGGCGAGCTCCAACTGCCTTCCTCGAAGAGACCAGCCCCCCTTCAGCCACCATCTGGAAGGGAGAGAGGGGCAGGCAAGCTCCAACTGCCTTCCTCGAAGAGGACCAGCCCCCTTCAGCCACCATCTGGAAGGGGAGAAGAGGCAGTGAGCTCCAACTGCCTTCCTTGAAGAGGACAGCCCCCCCTTCAGCCACCATCTGGAGGGGAAGAGGGGCAGCGAGCTCCAACTGCCTTCCTCAGGAAGAACCAGCCCTCCCTTCAGCCACCATCTGGAAGGGAGAGAGAGGGCAGGGAGCTCCAACTGCCTTCCTCGAAGAGGACCAGCCCCCCTTCAGCCACCTCTGGAAGGGGAGAAGGGCAGGCGAGCTCCAACTGCCTTCCTCAAGGAAGACAGCCCTCCCTTAAGCCACCATCTGGAAGGGAAGAGAGGCAGGCGAGCTCCAACTGCCTTCCTCGAAGAGGACCAGCCCCCCTCAGCCACCATCTGGAAGGGGAAGAGAGGCAGGCGACGCCAACTGCCTTCCTCGAAGAGGACCAGCCCCCTTCAGCCACCATCGGGAAGGGGAGAGAGGGGCAGGCAAGCTCCAACTGCCTTCCTCGAAGAGGACCAGCCCCCTTCACCCACCATCTGGAAGGGGAAGAGAGGGCAGTGAGCTCCAACTGCCTTCCTGAAGAGGACCAGCCCCCCCTTCAGCCCCATCTGGAAGGGAGAGGGGCAGGCGAGCTCCAACTGCCTCCTCTCAGGAAGACCAGCCCCCCTTCAGCCACCATCTGGAAGGGGAGAGAGAGGCAGGCGAGCTCCAAGCCTCCTCGAGAGGACCAGCCCTCCCTCAGCCACCATCTGGAAGGGGCGAGAGAGGCAGGCGAGCTCCAACTGCCTTCCTCGAAGAGGACCAGCCCCCCTTCAGCCACCATCTGGAAGGGGAGAGAGGGCAGGGAGCTCCAACTGCCTTCCTGAAGAGGACCAGCCCTCCCTTCAGCCACCTCTGGAAGGGGAGAGAGGGGGCAGCGGCTCCAACCTCCTCTAAGGGACCACCCCCTTCAGCCACCATCTGGAAGGGGAGAGAGGGGCAGGCGAGCTCCAACGCCTCCTCAAGGAAGACCAGCCCTCCCTCAGCCACTCTGGAAGGGGAGAGAGAGGCAGGCGAGCTCAACTGCCTTCCTAAGAGACCAGCCCCCTTCAGCCACCTCGGAAGGGGAGAGAGCAGGTGAGCTCCAACTGCCCCTCCTCAAAGAGGACCAGCCCTCCTTCAGCCACCATCTGGAAGGGGAGAGAGGGCAGGCGAGCCCAACCTGCCTTCCTCGAAGAGGACCAGCCCCCCCTTCAGCCACCATCTGGAAGGGGAGAGAGGGGCAGGGCGAGCTCAACTGCCTTCCTTGAAGAGGACCAGCCCTCCCTTCAGCCACCATCTGGAAGGGGAGAGAGGGGCAGGCGAGCTCCAACTGCCTTCCCAAGGAAGACCAGCCCTCCCTTCAGCCACCATCTGGAAGGGGAGAGAGAGGCAGGCGAGCTCCAACTGCCTTCCTCAAAGGACCCCCCCCCCTTCAGCCACCGCCTGGAAGGGAAAAGCAGGCGGCTCCAACTGCCTTCCCTCGAAGAGGACCAGCCCCCCCTCAGCCCCATCTGGAAGGGAGAGAGGGGCAGGCGAGCTCCAACTGGCCTTCCTCAAGGAGACCAGCCCCCCTTCAGCCACCATCTGGAAGGGGAGAGAGGGCAGGCGAGCTCCAACTGCCTTCCTCGAAGAGACCACCCCACCCCTTCAGCCACTCTGGAAGGGGAGAGAGGGGCAGGTGCTCCAACTGCCTTCCTCAAGGAAGACCAGCCCTCCCTTCAGCCACCATCTGAAGGGGAGAGAGGGGCAGGTGAGTTCCAACTGCCTTCTCGAAGAGGACCAGCCCTCCCTTCAGCCAACCATCTGAAGGGGAGAGAGGGGCAGCGAGCTCCAACTGCCTTCCTCAAGGAAGACCAGCCCTCCCTTCCAGCCACCATCTGGAGGGGAGAGAGAGGCAGGCGAGCTCCACTGCCTTCCTCGAGAGGACCAGCCCCCCCTTCAGCAACCATCTGGAAGGGGAGAGAGGGGCAGGCGAGCTCCAACTGCCTTCCTCAAGGAGACCAGCCCTCCCTTCAGCCACCATCGGAGGGGAGAGAGAGGCAGGCGAGCTCCAACCCTTCCTCAGAGGACCACCCCCCCCCTTCAGCCCACTCCTGAAGGGAGAGAGGGGCAGGCGAGCTCCAACTGCCTTCCTCAAAGAGGACAGCCCCCCCTTCAGCACCATCTGGAAGGGAGAGAGGGGCAGGCGAGCTCCAACTGCCTTCCTCAAAGAGGACCAGCCCCCCTTCAGCCACCATCTGGAAGGAGAGAGAGGCAGGCGAGCTCCCAACTGCCTTCCTCGAAGAGGACCAGCCCCCCCTTCAGCCACGTTTGGAAGGGGAGAGAGAGGCAGGCGAGCTCCACTGCCTTCCCTCAAAGAGGACAGTCCCTCCCTTCAGCCACATCTGGAAGGGGAGAGAAGGGCGCGAGCTCCAACTGCCTCCTCAAGAGGGCGAGCCCTCCCTTCAGCCACCATCTGGAAGGGGAGAGAGGCAGGCGAGCTCCAACTGCCTCCTCAAAGAGGACAGCCCTCCCTTCAGCCACCATCTGGAAGGGGAGAGAGGGCAGGGAGCTCCAACTGCCTTCCTCGAAGAGGACCAGCCCCCCTTCAGCCACTTCTGGAAGGGAGAGAGAGGCAGGCGAGCTCCAACTGCCTTCCTCAAGAGGACCAGCCCTCCCTTCAGCCACCCATCTGGAAGGGGAGAGAGAGGCAGGGAGCTCCAACTGCCTTCCCAAAGAGGACTACCTCCCTTCAGCCACTCTGGAAGGGGAGAGAGGCAGGCGAGCTCCAACTGCCTTCTCGAAAGGGACCACCCCCCCTTCAGCCACCTCTGGAAGGGAGAGAGGGGCAGGCGAGTCCAACTGCCTTCCTCAAGAGGACTAGCCCTCCCTTCAGCCACCATCTGGAAGGGGAGAGAGGGGCAGGCGAGCCCAACTGCCTTCCTCAAAGAGGACCAGCCCTCCCTTCGGCCACCATCTGGAAGGGGAGAGAGGGGGCAGGCGAGCTCCAACTGCCTTCCTCAAAGAGGACCAGCCCTCCCTTCAGCCACCATCTGAAGGGGAGAGAGAGGCAGGCGAGCTCCAACTGCCTTCCTCGAAGAGGACCAGCCCCCCCCCTTCAGCACGGTTTGGAAGGGGAGAGAGAGGCAGGCGAGCTCCAACTGCCTTCCCAAAGAGGACTACCCTCCCTTCAGCCACCATCTGGAAGGGGAGAGAGGGGCAGGCGAGCTCCAACGGCCTTCCCAAAGAGGACTAGCCTCCCTTCAGCACCATCTGGAAGGGAGAGAGGGGCAGGCGAGCTCCAACGCCTTCCTCAAAGAGGCCGCCCTCCCTTCAACCACATCTGGAAGGGGGAGAGAGGAGGCAGCGAGCTCCACGGGCTGCCTGGAAGAAGCAGAGCCCCCCTCCGGTCCTCTGCCTTGGTCCAGGCCTCAGAGGGAGAGAAGAATGTGGACCTGATCCCCTCCTCCCTCACCATTCCCTTCTCCTTTGTTGTGCGGTCTTTTAGATTGTAAGCCGGCGGGCAGGGAACTGTGCTGTTAAAAATAATAATAAATGTAAGCCCCTGAGAGCCATTAGGGCTGAAGGGTGGGATAAATACCTAATAAATAAAATAATAAATAATAAAGTAAATCTGGCAACAAATTAAAAAATGTTCAGACTGCTTAGTAGTTAACAATGCAAACCTAGCATGTCTACTCACACATAGGGATGCCATAACCCGGCGGCCCCCGTAATCAACACTTTGGGGACTCCTCACGGTCACAGGCCCGGTTTGGGGCACCCCCACGCCTTGTTCCCGGTTCGGGGTCCGCTCGTCCTGCGCGGCTGTGTGCCACTCTCCCCACCTTGCGCACTGGCGTAGCCTAGAGAGCAGCCCTTTAAACATCTGCCACTCAGAGCTATAAACCAAGTGAGTCCACTTGGTAATATACCCTCAGGCAGCCTTACTTTCCAGGTTACAGTGAGAAAAGAAAAAGGCCATAAATCGTTCATGTTTGTCTGGAGTTTAATTGCCTCATCTTTTAAATGTAAACCGCGTCAGTATTCTTGTAATTCTTTATCACAGGATCGTTTTTGAGGCCCTAAACACCTTAATTGTAATATGCAAATTTATCCCGAAGCTGACCAATGGAAAGAAGCAATCAGCCCTCCGCTTGGGTGGTTTTTCAATGGCTTGTAAAGGAAGAGTTTTGCCTTGCTTTAAATAGGAACGCTTTGGGGTAGCAAGGCTGCGAAAACAGTGGGGCCTCGGGTTACGAAATTAATTCGTTCCGCGGCCGCTTTCGTAACCGAAAAGCCTCGTAAGCCGAAATGCCATAGGCGCTAGAGGGGGAAAAGCCGCGGTTCCGTTTAAAATAGCGCCGAAGTTTTTCGTAAACCCGAAAAAACATTCGTAAACCCGGAACAATTATTTTCTATAGATTTTTTCGTATCCCGAAAATTTCGTAACCTGGGTAATCGTATCCCGAGTACCAACGGTAGTTTGACCCCCCCCCTTAAACATCCATGGCTCAGTCTAAGGATTCTGGGAAGTGAGTTTCTTGTGGCACCAGAGCCTTTTGACAAAAGGAGCTGAATAGTCACACAGCGGAGGCGTTGCCTGAGGAGGGCAGAGCGGTGGAAGAGAGGAGCTGCTCGGATGGCCTGGCACTTCCCTGGGCTCCCTCCTCCCCCCCTCCCTCCGCTCCTCCATCCTCCTCCTCCTCTCGGAGCAGCCCCACAGCCAAGCTCATTCACACCCCAGCTTTTCTCTCTCCCCCCCCCCTGCACTTTGAGACCCCTTTCTGCAAAAGCTCAATGCTTCTGGAATTCTGGTGTCTGAGGCATTTGGCCTCCTGTCCGAGAGCTCTGGTGCCACAATGACTAAATTCCCCAGGATTCCCCAGCACTGAGCAGTCCTCAAACTGGACCATTTCCTCTGTGGATGCACCTGGGGAGGAATCTGGGCACTGCAGTTCAACTAATTTGGAGAGTTGGGGACTCCCTGTCAGAGATAGCTCTGGGGCCACAATGTACTACAATTCCCAGCATTCCCCAGCACTAACCAGGACAGTTAAGTCCTCTCAAACTGGGAATTTCCTACAGCGGGATGCAGCTTGGGGAGGAACTCTGGGCATTTCAGTCCAGCATTGTTTATCTTCTGCGTGCATTTTGGATTAGAGACAAGGTGACCAGGCATCCTCCTCCTTTCCAGACAGGTCCTCTTCTGTCAATTTCAAAATGCCTCCATTTGGATCATGGCTAAGAAGCATAGATTTATAATTACATGGTGTTTTTTAGCTTTTATTTTTGGCCATGTCCTACATTTTTTTGCTTGGGTGCCCTACATTTGGAGTGAGGGCATTGGTCACCTTGGTCAGATAGCTTTCCAGGGGTTTACTCTGCCATTCGGCGGTGGTGCTGGAACAGACACCCATTCCCAGAATTCCATACTTCAGCTGAGGCAGTTAAAGTGTCTCAACAGATAGATTTCTCCAGTGTAATGCAGCCCAAGCCTTTTGCCTCTCTATGTCTGAGATTTCAAGCCCAGCCCTGGCACCCAACAACACTACAAATCCCAAGATTCCATAGGATATAAAAATAATAAAATAATAATAATAATAATAATAAAAAACTTTATTTATAACCGCCCTTCTAAAAACCGGGCGGTGAACAACAGTTCCAACATATACAACAGGTCACACAACATTAAAACGATTAATAAAAATAATAAAATGTCCCATGCCGGCAAGACAGTGCTGACAAGGGGAGGGGGGAGAGTGCGGTCAGGGGTAACTTGTCAAATAAGTGGGTCTTTAGCCCCTTCCTAAATTGGGCTGGGAGGTGGCTGAGCGGAGCGCAAGGGCAGCGCGTTCCGAGGTTTGGGGGCTGAATGGAGAAAGCCCTCCTGGTGGTAGAACTAATCTTCGCCTCTGGAAGGTTAACAATAGCTGCCCTGATGATCTGAGTGTGCGGGGCGATTGTACGGAGAGAGGCGGCCTCCAGATACCCTGGGCCCAAGCCATTTGGGCTTTATAGGTAATAACCAACACCTTGTATTGCGCCCGGAAGCGATAGGCAGCCAATGTAAGTCTTTTAAGGACTGTGTGTTTATATGACCTGGCCCGTGGCAGTGCCAGTAACCAGACGGGCTGGCCATATTCCACAAGTTGCAGCTTCCGGGTATGGTACAAGGGTTGCCCCATGTAGAGCGCGTTGCAGAAATCCAAACGAGAGGTTACCAGGTCGTGTACAACCGTTTCAGGTCTCCCCGGTCGAGGTAGGGACGCAGCCTGGCGTATCAGCCGAAGCTGATAACAGGTGTCCTACCGTCGCATCCCCACCTGAGATGTAAGGTGGAGCGACGAGTCCGGAGCACCCCCAGGCTGCGTACAGAGTCCTTCACGGAAAGCGGATCCATTCAGACTGGGGAACCACCCCCCAACCCGGACCGGGGAAACCTATCACGGTACTTCGTCTTCTCTGGATTCAGGCTGAGTCTGTTGTCCCTCATCCGCCCTTACGACTCCAAGCAGGCCACGAGAGGAGAGACGGCAATCCCGGTCACTGCACTCCAGTCGGAGACAAGAGAAGACTATTGGGTGCATCAGCACTGTATAACACCGCGCCCCATGTCCTCCGGATGATTCTCCCAGCGGTTTCATGTAATGTTGAAAAGCAGGGAGACAGAATGGCTCCTTGAGGGACCCAGATTAAGGGCCCCCGTCGGAGCGCACGTCTCCCAGCTGCCACCACTGGCCTCCCGGAGAGGTAGGACCGGAACCACTGGAGCGCAGTGCCCCCCGATTCCCACCTCCGCCAGGCGTCCCAGAAGGATACCATGTCTATGGTATCGAAAGCCCTGAGATGTCCAAAGCACTAAAGGGACACGCCTTCCCCTGTCCATCCCCAGACGAGATCATCGACCAAGGCGACCATAGCAGTCTCAACCCCTAACACCCGCCCGAAAGCCGGTTTAAAGGGTCTAGATATTCCGTTTCATCCAAGATCGATTGAAGTTGGATTGCAACCCGCCCCCGATCACCTTCCCCAGAAATGGCATAGCGAAATAGGCCGATAATTGTTATGCAACAGGGGGTCGAGGGAGCGGCTTTTTAATAGAGGTTTAACCACGGCCAATTTCAATTTGTTGGAAATGCCCCCCCTCAGTGAGGTGTTAATAATCCGCTGTAACAGCAAAGTTACAGCTGGGCCCCCTGTGCCGCTAGCCATGAGGGACAGGGATCGAGAGGGCATGTTGTCTTCCTAACACTTCCAAGGATCGTCCACATCCCTCGTACTGACAGACTGAAACTGGCAAGACTAACCAAGTTCACGGATGCCTGGATACTCTACTCTAGTTCTGCTCTAAGGCTGGCCTCAAGACCTTCCTTACCGAGAGATTTTATCGCGCGAAGAAGTGTTTAAATTGGTCGCAGCAGGCCTTAGAAGGTTCAAGGATCTGGTTCGGGGCAGAGGGAGCTGAGTTAGCTCCCCACTACCCTGACAACTCTGCCGGACGCGACTCCGCGGACGCGACACGTGCAGCACAGAACGAATTCTTAGCTGCACGTATCGCCTCTCATAGTCCCTTCAAGATGGTCTAGGAGAGTCTGGTCGGATAAGCACTGGTGTTTCCGCCAGCGTGGCTCTAGCGTCGCAGAAACCCGCTTCCTCCGTGCCCGGAGGTCTTCTGTATACCAGGGCTTTCGTTTGGAAGCAGGCCTGGAGGGCGCTTGGGAGCGATACTGTGTAGCCTGGGGAGTGATGAGAGTGAAAGCAGTGTGCAGCAAGCCTAAGTTTGCTTAATGCAGTTTCTTAACATGGCACCTCTTGCCTACAGAGTCTCCCAGGCCCCAGCGGGGCCCTAGAGTCCTCCAAGGCCTCGCTGGGCTTGGGAGAGGCTGTCTCCCAGCCCAGCGAGGCCTTGGAGAAGGTTTAAAAATGTAAGGACCTTTTTTTGGTTAATTTCCCTGGCCAGGAATTTTAAAAATGTCCTACATTTTAAGCCTTGTCCTACATTTTTCCCCAGTTTGAGGTCCCCTGGGATGGCAACCCTACTCACATGGCAACCCTAAGTCCCACTGAGCACAGCAAGTTGCTTTCAAGCAAAAGTGGATTCGTGTTCAGTTTTACTGCAGCAAGCAGATGGCTCTATAAGTGTACTTATGCAGGTGTTGAAATACAAAGCTAGAATCCAGAACAATCAATACGGAAAGAAAGTTTGAGGCCTACAGAGAACACAATAACCACAGAATAAAACCTGGAAGCTGGGACACAGGCATTGAGAACTTGTTGTCTAGAAATGAAGGTTTAGCCCTACACAGTCAAAGCCATACCAAGGGCACAGCTGCAGGCCTTCACAGAGAAAGGACTATTTATGAGAAGAGTCATCTTCTAAGAGTAAACTTATACTCAAAGAAGTCTTTAATTACTTAAGCAGGCACTTCTTGTATTTTAGGTGCCTGAACTCTCACAGCCTAAATGGTGTTTGGTTCTACACACTTGGAAACATCAGATGCTGTCTCTCAAAAGACTGGGGGCCCGCTGGGTCAGGTTCGGGGACCTTTGAAACAGGCTGCTCCTTGAGATGTTTTCTTCACAGAGCTCTAGGTCACTGGAGAGCACGTGTTCTTGTTTCCATTGATTTTTTTAAAATGTAAAAATGAAAAAAATGAAAAGAATCCTGGGCAGTGTGTGGGCATCAGGGCCCTGGCAACTGCACACTGCACCCCAGATCTGGTGTTTCTGGCCAAAAAGAAGAGAGCAAATTCTGCTCCTTTTGGGGCGGGAAAGGGGTGCCGTTGCTGCGCGACTTTTGGATTTTGGCGGTGCAGCATGGAAAATGCTGCATCACCAAAATGCTGTGAAGCTGCCCACACATGCATTGCCATGTAGCTTTCCTGTAAAGATAGGGCAGCGTCAGAGCAAGCAATGTCTAAAGGCCATGCTCAGACACTGCCCCCAACCTGGCACTGACTGCTGGTCTATTTGCCCCTAAGTTAGAGATAGTCATTTCACTTCAATTTGTTTTTGATAACTCAGATGGAAAGAATTTGAGCTAAATATATTTTTGATGTGGCAGAAAGTGAAACTGACGTTTTGTCCTTCAGACCCAGGCTTTGGTACTTAAAGCATTACATTTAATTATTGTCTGTGATCAGCCATATTAGAGCTTTAACAGGTTACACCACCTTTTTCATAGACTCAGTGACATTGTCTCCCCCTGGTGTCACTGGTGTGTGTGGGGACTGCTGGGGGTATGGCCAAAAGGGCCAACTACCCCTTCTTCTTCTTTTCCCCACAGCAGTGATCTACTCGCAAGTAGGGAGTAGCCTCAGCGGTTTACTCATAGTACGGGTTGGTGATGGCCCCCTACATGCCAAGAACCACCACAGTGGCTCCTTAATCTTGAGTAGATCGACCACACGCTTCCCTATTCATGAGAGACCATCAGCCCCCCCTCCCAAAGCGGCTGGGCCTCAGCTGCACAAATGGAGGAGCACACCAACTCAACCACCTCCGAGGCACTGTGTAGACTCCCTTACCTGTAAGGAAGTAGAAATAGCAGCACCTGTTAAATTTGGTTTGCACAGGTGGAGAAACCTTTAGTTCTTCAAAAATTACCAGTTTGGAAATTTCTGCTATTCAAGATGGAGACAACATGATGGTTTAGAAACTGAAATGTATAATAAGCAAAACTATCCTATCAAGAGACCATAGCAAAATCTCTTTCCCCATGTGCTCTTTTGCTTTTTTCTCTCCCTCCCACCTTTCCTCCAGTATTGAATCTAATTCCTCTTTCTGCTTCACTCACTTACCCCAGGCATGATTAGGGTTGCCATAGGCACGCCCCCCCCCCCCCAATGACCCGCACGGTGGGGGGCCCCTCCCGCACGGTCCGGTTTGGGCCCCCCACTCGTGCCTGGTCCCCTGTTTGGGGCCTGCCTCCCCCGGCCATCTGCCGCGCTGCTAATGCGGCTGCGCGCGCCGCCAACCCACCCTCCTCCTCCAGCTCACCTCCTCGCCTCCAAGGCGCGGGGCTGAACACGCCCAGCCCAGGCCTCAGTAGGGCCAGTGGCAGCGCGCGCGGGGAAAGGGGGGCAGGGGGAAAGCGAGGCCCCACCACTTCCGCTCCCTGGCTCAGCCCCCGGGCGACGGAGAAAGCCAGGCAGAGGTTTGGGGGCTTCCGTCAAGCAGGCCGCGGCCACCGGGCGGGGGACCGGCGCCCGCGCCCGCGGAGAAAGCCAGGCAGGGGAAAGAGCGGCTCCCCCCCAGCGGGCCTCCGGGGCCTCCCCCCCCCCCCCCCCCGCGCGCGCCCCCCGGCCTCCGTCGCGCACTCCCCCCCCGGGGGGGCGGGGGGCGCTGGGGGGCGGGGCCCTGGGGCGGGCGGCCGCGCCGCTGCGCCTGGTGGCCGGCGGTGGGGCGGGGGTTCCGTCGGTGGTGCGGCGCCGTCCGCTGCGGCCTCCAGCTCGGGCTCTCCGCCGCCTTCCTCCCAGCGTGCTTCTCATCCTCTGCCGCCTCTCGCCCTCGTGCTCCCGGGTCTTCGCGCGGCGGCTGAGGGCTCCTCTCCCCTCCTCCCCTCCCCCTCTCTTCTTCTCCTCTTGCCTCCTCCTCTTCTCCCCTTCCCACTCCCCCCCACTCTCCCCCCGCTCCTTCCCCCCTTTTTCCCCCTTTTCCTCCCCTTCTCTCTTCATCTTCCTCCTCCTCCCTCTTCTCTCCTCCTCCTCTTCTTCCCCTCTTCCTCCCCTTCCTCCCCTCTACTTCCCTCCTCTTCCTCCCTCCTCTGCCTTTCCACCTCCCCCTCTCCATGCCCCAAATGTGCTGTTTGGAATGGGGAGGCAGGTTGGCCAGAAAGGGAAGTCCTTCTCTGCCATCGTTGCCGAACAATGTCAAAATGTCCCCATTTTGATCAGCCCTAAGGAACCAGCATTTCTATCTACACTTAAAAAACGCATCCTTTTTTTTGCGTGTCCTCCCATTTTCCACAATATGTCCTACATTTGAACATTTGTCCACTTTGTCCTACATTGTCCCCAGTTTTGAGGTCCAGAATTATGGCGCCCTACAGAGGATCCTACATCTCGTGCCAATATCCCAACCTCCCAATCCCAAGGATTTCCTTACTTCATAAATCTCTCTCTTTCTCCATTTCCCTTCCTCTTTCCCTAATTGTCTTGGTAATTTCATATACAATATAAGAAGGGATGTTGATTTGTATTTATTTTCTTTCCTTCCTTTATTCTTCAACCTTGCCATTCAGTTTCTTTTCCAGACGCAGTAGAACCATAAGATACAGCAATGTGGCATTGCGGTGAAGAACAATGTTAATGTTAGATGTTGTGGGTTGTTCCAGAACATAAATTACCAGTGACAGTTCCACTAGGATACTATTCCCTTTTCCAAGAAGAAAAAGAAAGAAAGAAACAAAGTGGGGCAGTTCAGAACATATAAATGTATGTCTTCCTTTTCTCAGAATATTTTAAAAACAAACCACTATCTTTTAATCTGAGTAAATATACATGTTTTCCCTGGTAAGATCAAGGGAAAAACTAGCTGTTCTAAAGAGACTTTAAATTGTAATGCTACATGTTCAATTATATCAGTAATCATATGGTTTCGGTTTTCAATAAGGCCAGTCTTTAGTGCTTCTCTCCTCAATATCTCTTAAATCCAAGGTGAGTCAAAAGAATGGTGCAATTGAATACGGATAGCCTACTTTTGCATCATTCTTTTTGATCACTCACTAGTTATTTAGAATAACTTCTTAATAAAATAAGCACTTTTATTCGAATAACTGTTAGTAACAACCTTGTACTGCACTTGGAAGTAAATCCACTGTGTTCAGTGGGAGTTATTTCCAAGACCTCATCAAAGAAGACGTGCTGGCTTTTCAGTTAGTTTTACCCATGCGCTGCTGTTTTCACTATCACACACACATATACATATAAATATACCTATGCATACATGCACATGCATTTAAAAAACCTTATTGATCAGAAGTAGGACCAGGCTAACTGATTCGTGTAAATATTTTTAACCAAAATAGAATTTTCAAAGGTATCATCTATCTATTCTTTTATCTCTAAGTAGAACCCAAGGAAGCTTCCAATGAGGATCAGTTTTTTAAAAGTATTGTTACCTTGTGCAACATACATTGTCTATTACTCCCAAGAGACTGCACTCTTGCACAAATGTGGTGCAGTTTGCCTTTGTGTAGTTAAGTGTACTTCCTGAGCCAATAGCTGATAGACCCCAGAGTGTGCTAAGGGATATTACATATCCTTCAAAAATGGACACCCTGTGCAACAGCTATACCAGCAACATTCCACTTACATAGCCATAAGCAAGTTATGACCCTTGTGCAATGTCCCCAAAAGTAAAACCTTCAGCATAAAGTGTTTTTACTGGTCTCATGTGAGTAGTAATCCAGCCTCTTTTTTCAGTGTTATATCCCTACATGAGTGATACTCTGATACCCAACCATGAAATAAAGCGACCAGGACATAAATTGGATGAATAAAGGGCCCATTATGACCTATATCCTATTAATGCTAAGCTCTTGAACTTCAACCTAACTTCAAACTCTTGAGAAAACTGATTAAAGTGAAAAGCTGGTGTGGGTCAAGCTGAAGCCAGGTTCAATGCTAGACCGCCTCTTTCAGCCTTCCCTTGGGCACAAACACCGGACTCTGAGTGAATCCAATGATTCGAACTGCATCCTTCAGCCAGTCCTAGGAACGTAAAACATAAGGCACTCTCCCCCAAACTCCCTCGAGTTTGTAAGGTGAGCAAAACCCCCCATGTCACCCCCAAAAGCAGGTTCTTTCTTGACCTGTCTAAGCTGTTCCAGACCCTACCTCTCACCACAAAGGGGTGCCACTGGTGTGCACCAAATAGTAACTAACCCCATATGGGCCACTGACAAGGGACAAGCATCTCCTTAGTCCTTCCCCCACCAAGATCAAAAGTCTTTCAACTCATTTGAAAATCCCTCAAAAAATATCAAATTGCCCTCATCTGAGGGTGAACACCATCCGACCTTGTAGCTGGGCATCTAACCAAAATTGATGGGTGGTTAATTACAAAGCCAGACATCCTTAGTAGAGAATTTTGTATTTCTCTATTAACTTGCTTTCTGGCAACATCTATGTGGATTACTTCTCCTCTCCACACTGTTGGAGCAAAATATCAGACCAAATTAATCTTACTCCAGGCCATGTACAGCGTATTGATCAAATCATGCCTTGCTTGGCAAATCAGGGCTTTTCCTTTCATCAGCCCAGGTTGATCCCATCAAGGTGTATCAACGCACAGGTTGAGGCCGACATGCTCTTCAAACACATCTTGAGGCACCTTCCAATGTAGCATCGTCTGTCCAACCATTCAACGTGGCGATGTCACTGAGACCAAGGTGAACCCATGTGGCGGATCAGGCCTGTTGCACTGTCCAACAAGTCATCTATGCCTACAGATGAGGATGCAAAGTCTACCAAAACATAATCTGAAAACTAAAAGATCAGAAGTCACAAGCTTCCTTTGTAGGATGTAACGTGCCTACGTATTTCCTGAAGCCGAAGATCCACCATCTATCATGCAACTTACTTTCCCATCCCATGGCTGTAGCCATGGAGCTGCTCCAATTCAAAATAATGTGTACCAAACTCGACCCCTTTAGTCCAATGTTAGCCCAAACCTTAGCTCCACTGTCCAAAATGGAATTTGTTAGGGGGGATGTCAACATGTTGAAACAAGGCGGCTGGAACGTCCACACAAGGCCACATATCCTGTCAGTGTCTGAACGAGCAAAGATCAACCAAATACAGATTTAGTGACAGAAATCCCTTTACTGATCTGATTCTTCTAAACCTTCTATCCCATAATTGCAGTACGGTTTGTTAAAACCAAATCAATAAAACAAGACCCTGTTAGAAGTATCCAATTGTTGTTTCTCAATGCCCCCCACAAATGCTGTTAACACTGTGCATGGAATAACCTAGCTTCATAGGGGAATAACATTAAAGAGCCCCATGCTCTCTCAAACTCACGAGAATTTCAAACATGATGGGTGTCTGATCATCATATCTAATGCCCCGAATCTGGCCCACCCCTCTAAGGCTTAAAACTTCTACCCCTGGGCTTTGGCAGCAAAGGCTATGGCTGACAGTATTCTAATGGATTGGGGCATGAGCTCTTTATTGTGCAGATGGACACCAAACTGTAAGCAGTGTTCCACTGGTACCGGCCATGTGGGCTTAACCATGAGCAGGTGAAACTTTTCAAAACCTTGCATGCTTTCCTATAATTGGAATGGTGCTGTCCAAAAAGTGAAGCACTTATCACCCTTGCCACCTAACCTTAAACCTCCAATCACAGCCCCTGACTCCAGGCTCTGAAGACTACTCTACTTTCAGTTCTATTCTGCAGAAACTAATCAATGTAAACTTTTACTTGGTAATTAACTCCTAGGGTTCTCCCCCCCCCCCTTCTTACATCATTTTACGTTTGAAAGTGCAAGTTATTCCAGTTTGAAAAACTTCTAGAGCTTATAGCAGTGAGTCACTAGAACGGTGCGGCCTGCACAGGTGACACTTCAGAAGAGGGGTGATACCTCTGGCCCTCCTGCCCTGTGGGGTAAGAAGGGCTGAGCATGCCCCTCCTGGTTTTAGCCTCAGTGCACAGCTCTTCAGAGAAGGCTCCTGCCATGGTGAAAGTCAAGAACACCTGTGCTCTTTTGGCCACCACCACCCTCACTCCCGTATTGCTATAAGCCAGGGGACACCGCTGGCTTAAGCAATAACATTTTACATTTCTATACTGCTTCACAGTGAACTCAGAATCTCTAAGCAGTTTACAATCTGTAAGCCAACAAGCTGGTACTCATTTTACCCACCTATGAAAGGATAAAATAAAATCTGAGTCAACCTTGGATTCCTAGGATTGAATTCACAAGAGTTTGTGGCTGAATACCAGGCATTTATCACTGCATAGGAGGAAAATACAATTTCTAACACCTCTTCCTCAAACAGGCATCTGGTTATAATCTAATAACAAATAAATAATAGAAGGCCAATTTCCAGCACCTTCCCTCAAATTGTGCATACCTAGTTTTTGGTGTCTATAAATTCCTCAACAAGAAATGTGTAGCACAATACAAGTAAGGGAGCATTGCATATGTGCGGGGGGGGGGGAGGTTGTCCAGACAAGTAGATCCTCATCCTTTTCCATTTTAAGCTACAATTATACAACGTAGTTTGAAGAAAATTATCAAAATTGTGACCAAAACGTAGATGAACAAGTAAAGGACAACATCACCCACAACCTTTTTCCATGTGGAGGGTCAAATGAACTAGCCTGTGTTGCCGCTTTCCCATAAAATAAGACTTTCGTCTGTATCAAATTGCTTTAGATCTGCCTAACTGCAGTTTAAAAAAACACACAGTGCAGAAGGGCCTTGCACTTACTGAGCCTGGGACATCAGGGCAGTGAAAACTGCACTGTTACTGATGTTGTACGTGTGATGCCTGCAAATTCATCCACTGATATATACTGTATTTGGTTCTGCTTGGCACCAAGAGTGTGTGTTTAACATTGTATTGTTTGCCATTGGAAATTGCTTAATGTAATTCACACATTTTTTTCATGTGTCTGCAGAGAGGAACTGTGGGCCCCATTGGGCTGCTGAAGAAAATGATAGCAAAGGGTTTATATATAAATATCTGAAAAAACTACTGCTACGATCTAGTGCAAGATCGTGTTTAGATAGCCAAGACCTGTCATCAGTGCTTAATGTAACAGGCAGGCAAGTATGCACAACAGCTCATTTATATTTATATTAATGCTATCTGCAAAATATAGAAAGCAAAATTTTGGGACGAAATTTCCCCAGAATCCCCCAGTTTTATGTTACATTGATGTAGGTCAACCTTGGTGGATCAGATGAAGATCTGCCTAATCCTCTTCTGTGGCAAGAAGGAACTCTACACACCAGAGGCTTTAAGTCAAAACAATTCAATTGTCTCTTACATTGTGTATACCACATATGTACAGTCCCCAAATGTGACTGTTCCCATTTGTTTATATATTAGTTTCAGGAGCCCTGGTGGCACAGTGGTTAACTGCCTGTTACTGTAGCCACTCACTAAAACCATAAGGTTGCGAGTTTCAAGATCAGCAAAGGGCTCAAGCTCGGACTCAGGCTTGCATCCTTCTGAGGTTGCTAAAATGATTACCCGATTGTTGGGGGTAAATTAGCTTACAGTTTTTAACTGCTTAGGCGATATGAAGCTTGTATATAAATGAAGCTTGTTTTATTTGTTTTGTTGTTTAGCCATTGATCCATCCTTGCAATTATTTAAAGAGAAACTTTTGCGGTAGCATCTTTTTGCTCATCTCATGCTTTACTTTTATAGTCACATTGTGAGATATCCTGCAATATGATGTTTCTGTTCTTAAAGTAGTTCTTCTTAATATAGTGATGATATCCTTAATACAGGTTGGAGTCTCCCTTATTGGGATGCTGAACTCTGAAAATTAAACTCAAAACCAAAACTTTTCTCAAGAGCAGCTGAGATGAGTGACACTTTGTTTTCTCATGGTTCAGTACATACAAGCTTTAATTCATACACAAAATGATTTTGAAATATGTACGAATTACTTTCAGGTTATGTGTATAAAGTGAATGATTTGTGTTTAGATTGGGTCCCATCGCAAGATATCTCATTCATGTACATACACTAGACCCTTGGTATTCATTTGGGTTGGGTTTCTAGGAACTCCATGGATGCCAAAATCCGTGGATGCTCAATTCCCATTAAATACAATGGCAATCAGAAAATGGTGTCCCTTATATAAAAGAGCAAAAAACAAGGTTGCTTTTTGGCAACTTTTTATATTTTTACATTTCAATCATGGATGCTTGAATCCATGATTAAAAGATCCATGGATACAGGGGCCAACTGTATATGCAAATACGTATTTCAAACTCAAAATCCAAAATAGCAAAGCAATGCAGCTTCATTTATATACCATTATTTCATACCGCACTAAGCAGTGCTAAGTGGTTTTACAACTGTACACTACTTGCCCACAATAACTGATCTCGGGAGATGCCCGGCTGAGCCCCAGCCTGAGTCAACCTCACAACCTTGTGGTTTGTGAGTGAGTGGCTGCAGCACCGGCATTTAACCACTGGATATTATCACAATGCGAGGCTTTTTTCCTCCTCCCATGTTTAATTCAAATTTAAAGCATCCAAATAGCATGATTGAGGTTCATACCCTGAGTTTTCTCCCATCCTTTTCCCATCAGTAATCACAGTTGCCAGCCTCCCCATGTTAAAATCTCCTTACCAGCACACTTGTCCCATCAGTTAAAGCGTAATGGTGCCGCCATTTAGCAATAACAGGATATTTCTCATTATTGCCAAATGGTGGCTCTATGCTGCTTTACTGGATGGGACAAGTATGCTGGTTGTGATTTACTGACGGGAGAAGGATGGGAGAAAGGTGTGTGTGTGTCACCCCCAACCAGCTCCACCATCCCGGATACGAACTACAGGTACGAACTTACGCATTTAATTGGGACGAATTTGTCTTTTCGGCGCTATTTCCACATGGATCGCGTTTCCCCCTTGCGCCTACGATTTCGGCTACGAAGCTTATCGCGGCACGCGGAAGCATTAATTTCGAATGGTAGCTTTTAAATTTGACCTCCCCATTTGATAACGTCCACACTGCCACCACCAGGGATCTTGAATGAGCTTCTAATCCCAAGAAATTTGGATAAGGGAGGCTCAACTTGTATATTCCATCACATATTTTTATATGTGATATCACTTGTGGTAGCTGGTTCCAGTGTCAGTGGGGCGGAAGCTGTTCTGCAAAAACCTCTAGTAAGGGAACGGGGGGGGGGGGATGAGAGACATTTCTTACAAGCAGTAATGTCTGAAAGCAGCCTGCAATGTTGTATCTATGTAGTATTCACATTATTACTTTGAATTTTTTTAGAACATGATGGAAAAAAAAGTTAAATCCATTTATTCTATGGCAAGGAGCTAAAAGTCTGGCAGCTGTAGTCAGCTGCACTCCAGATGACGCATATTGCATGCAGGAAGATGGGCAAACATGCAGGACTAGTTGCCAATTTTTGAAGCAGCTGCAACAGATGATATGATCTCCCAAATTATGGAGAGGGTGATAAAGTTGAGTTACCTGCTATGGAAAGAAGCTCTGCATCTGTACTGGCCTGTTTTGTGAGGTTTGTTTGGAGTATAATGGCTCTTTGTGTCTTGTACCATTATCAATATTTATCAGGTGCACTGATTCCTTTTTTTATTCTGCTGGCTCTAGGATGGAAGTCTGAACAAGCTGTAGGAGTGAGGTGAAGATGCTAATTTTAATTTTCATATTATCCAGTAGAAGCATATCTCTGGCTAAAATATACTATTTTATTATCTCCATGGTTTGTTAATTAAGAATTCATTATTGTGTAGGCCTTAGGTGATCTAGAATTCAATAACAATTTGACACCTTTTGAACTGCATGGCTCAATGGCTGTGGATTCTGGGATGAGTAGTTTTTGAGATCTTAGCCACAGCAAACTACAATCCCTAGATTCCATAGGATGGAGCATGACAGTTAAAGCAGTGGCAAACTGTCATAATTCTGGCACTGTGGCAGAAACCTGAATTGGACTTATATTTTATTGCTTAAAGGCATTTTTATTTGTCAGATATTTTATGTTCTTTCTTCTCTTGTTTCCTCTTCTGTTTGTAGTGTGGGGGGGATTTGGGAGGGATGTTAAATGTGTAGCTGTTTTTGGGCTTCTTTTGTAAGCAAATTAAGGTATAGATATACAAGGAGCCCTGGTGGCGCCAGAGGTTAAATGCTGTCCGCAACCAAACGTGTAAGCCATGCTAGAGGAGGGCTCCAAGGTCCACCAGCCCTTCCCATCTTTTTGTAAGTCAGAAATGAGACCCAGCTGTTGGGAGCAATTGGCTAACACATTGAAATAGCTTAGGCAGGTGCCTACTCACTGATAAGTGCTAAGAAAGTCTTGTTATTGATTATAGTTCATGATAGGGAAAATATCGGCATCCTTTGTTTGCGCGACACTGGGGAATTTAAAATATCACATTATGTACCTTCAGCGCTTTATCTGGCAATCTCCTTGGCATATAATGTGTTTAATTTGTTGCGGAACTGGCATGTTGCGAATGGTACCTTGGCAATCAAGATCATTACTGTTCACCTGTTTACCACTATTATGCTTTTTTATTATTATGTGCGCTGGGAAACTCAACAAAGATCCAAACTTTGGGAAGAACTGCCCAAGTGACAATGTGACAACTTCCCAGTGGGCCATACTCACCTCTTTGCCAGGGACGAAACTTTGGTCCAAATCCCGAATGTAATATTGTCATCCAAGCCAGTAAAATTGAGACTTTCTCTCCCTTCTCCAGTGCAGTCCTCCATGGTGCCAAGAATCTGCCCCAGGGGATTTCTCAGGCCTCCCCCAGCACGTTCAAAGTACGTGTCCGGGGGGAAGTGGAAGTAGGAGTTGCCATTCTGTCCAAAACACAAGTTATACAACACTGCCCTTGGCCTGTCCTTCTAACAATTTTACAACAGGTACAGCATTCCCAATCCATTCACTCCAACTGGGGGAAAGTTCACCTGTGCTTTTTACCTAGACTGGTAAAAGCACCGGGCTGAAATTCTACATCGGTCTGTTTCATAACTTTATGTCGTAGCTACACTGCAGAAATGCAAAACAAAATTCTGCTAGACACGGCAAGAATTTCCCAGGCATTCAGCCGTTCTGAGCACTGTTCCCACCTGATGCACCTCAATAATTCTGGTATGCAGTGCATTAGTAATGTCCACTGAGTACTTTGATACATACTATACTCCGTTGTGCTCTGCATTTCCCTAACCGTTTCAGCTGTCCCATTGGAAGTGCCCCCCAATGTGCATCAGTGGCCATGTACACAGGGCAGTGACCACAGTCATCGCCACGGATACCATTGTGCAACTGATGTCTGCATCTTGAGAAACACTGCAGCTTCCATGTGAACACCAGGGACTTGCAAAACCTCCCAGTTCATTTCCTGCACACATAAGTCCACCATAGAGCAGTCTGATGCTGATCCCAGCAGTAGCGCTTGGTATCGCCCTCCCCCCGCCAAAATACTGGCGTCACTCCCCCGCACACGGCCAACAGGGGGGCACCTGCATGGTTGGCCACGCAGCTGTCGCCACGGCCCCGGCGCCCATTTTCAGGCAAGAGTCTGGCCGAAGGGGCATCGTTAGAGGATTGCTGGCAGAGGCAAACTTTCCATTCTGGGAAAACCAGAGAAGGAAAAGCCACAGCAAGAAGAGCCTCCCCCTGCCCCAACGAAGGCACAGCCTCTAATGACCCATATGTTACTTTCACGGCCTAATGGTGAACTGCCTCCTTGCTTTGTCCCCCCTGGGGCTAGGGGCATACCATCTGCTCGCCTACCCCCCACTTCTGCCATAGAGTCACTCGCGACAGGTGGCCAAGACAGGTAGGCCCCAACCATCTCATCTTTCCCTCCTGCATATCCTCTTCTTTTGCGTGCATCGAAGCAAGCCAGGAGCTGCAAACTGCAAAGTATGGCCGGAGTCTGGCAAAAAGGGCGCGAGAGGGCCGTAAGACAGACCAAAGAAGGTGCGACCTGGGCCCCCAGTCCTCCTCCAGCCACAGCCACTGGGGTGCCACGCGGGCGGGTCTACAAAACCTCCCAAAAAAACATACGCTATTGAAATCCGTCTTGGGCTTTCCCCCACGCGAAGGGGCGGTGCCTCTCCGCAACACCCTCAACCCTACACGAGTCTACGGGACGATGGGGCGCCCTTCTACAGGGCGCCGCCATCTTTGCGTAGGCCCGCACAGCGCCGGATGCGCGCGCCGCTGCGACCGTAGCGAGCGCGCCCCGGCGCCTCGCCACGTCGCACAACGCTGACGCACACCAGAAGCTCCAACTCTTTGGCAGTTCTTTTCTTCGGTCGCGCGCCGGCGTCGCGGCCGTTGGGCCCGGCTCCCAGCGGCCTTCTGGCGGGGCGCCAGACCGCGCAAGCGGCGGCTGCACCGCTAACTAACGGATGCTGGAGGCTGTATGAACCTTTAATAGATTTTGAGGAGGCTTACTACATGTAGCTTTTAAACATCCATTACATGGAAAATAGGCCTTTGGTGACCACGACCACCCATATCATCTCCATCCTCTAGCTTTTTGTCCTCCAAATAGGGTTTGGGCACCTTTTCATTGATGGGGAAACCCATCACAAGTTTCCAGTCTACACTGCGTCCCATTAGCCCCAAGTGCAAAACGTCACTTATGCACCAGTTCCAATATGGCCGTCATATGGTTCAGTGTGGAAGGATAGCATGCGGCGAAATCCGCCCCCAGTGCCACTACTGTGATGACAGCTAATGGCCTGCTCTCAAACCAGTATTTTTCCAGTTTTTAACTAATATGATTGCACGAGAAGAGCTCCATGTGGTTAATGTCCTGTTCCCCTTACATCTCTTCTGCTTTTTAAAGCCCTGAAACCTGTGACCATCACCATAACATGAGATTGTTCTTTTGTCAGAACCACTTGGTTCTTGGTTTTTATAAAAAACCAACACCTGCTTATAGTTCGAATTGTTAAAGAGAATTCCGCGTGGAGTATATGTCTAGGTAGTTGGTTGTATATATCTTTCATTTTTACCTTTTCTGTACTCATTCCTGAACCTGACAGTGTGACTTTAAGTTAGTATTGGTCAAACTGCCTGGCAAAGCATTCTGGCAACACTTTCTAAAAAGGCCATTCGATTACTCTACTCTTGATATCATTCCGCTGCCATTATCATGATGAATATGTTTGGCCGTGTGAGTCCACTGCTACGTGTCAGTTCTTAGGAATTCCACCCATCTAACATTAATTAAACACCACTTATTAAGTGTTACCCAAAATAATTCCCTGTCTGACGTCTTGTCTGCCAAATCCCACCTTCCAGCCAAGTATATGTTGGAATATAGCCCCTGGGAAAATGAGCTTTAGAATAGAATGTTAATCTTAGCTGCCAGTCCAATGCAACCATACCACAAGGCGGAGAGGACCGATCTGAGGGAGTTCTGCACTTCCTATAATATCTCTCGCCAGCTTTGCATCCTTTTACCCTTGCAAGTCGCAAAGCCATGAAAGCTCTAGCAAGCTACAGTCCGGTGTCAATGGGCCTCTGACACAACAGGTCCTTAACCGCAGAGACAGGTTACAGTGATCAGACACAGGATCTAACCAACGGGCACAGTCAGCATCCTGTTGCTGAGGTTGTAAAAAAAAAGACACACCAGGGCATGGT